>NC_041214.2:129945483-129984303 GCF_002837175.3 Physeter macrocephalus
CGGACCCGCAGGCCCAGCCGCCACGGCTCACGCGCCCAGCCGCTCCGCGGCACGCGGGATCCTCCCGGACCGGGGCACGAACCTGCGTCCCCTGCATCGGCAAGCGGACTCCCAACCACTGCGCCACCAGGGAAGCCCCTTTATTTCTTAATAATGCCTTTAGAGAGCAGCAGTTATTAATTTTAATATAATGTCCTATTTGTTTTTATTTTACTTTTGTAGTTAGTGCTTTTTACATCCTCTCCAAAAAAATCTTTACCTAACTCAATGTTACAAATATTTTCTCCCATATTTTCTTTTAGGTGTTCTTAGTTTTAGCATTTAATTTTAAGTGTGTGACTAATGTCTAGCTATTTCGAATTTGAAGTGAAGTAAGGATTAAGTATCATATTTTGACAATGGGTATCTGATTGTTCCAACATGATTTGATGGAAGATTATTCTTTTCCCCATTGATTTACACTTGTTAAAAAATCAATTGACCATATATATGTGGGTCAGTTTCTGGACTTTCTATTCTATACTATTGATATAGTTTTCTATACTTATACCAATACCTCCCTTGTTTTGATTACTGTAATTTCATAGTAAGTCTTAATATCAGAGAGTATAAATCCTCCAATTTTATTCTCTTTCAAAATTGTTTTGGAGTTTTGAATTCTTCAGATTTCCATATGGATTTTAGAAGCAATTTGTTCTTTTTTATAAAAAAAAAAACCCTCTATAATCATGTCTTTATTTTGATTAGGATTGCAATAAATCTGTAGATCAATTTGGAGAAAACTGACATCTTAATAGCATTAAACATTCCAGTCCATGAACATGGTATTTTATATACATTTTATTTAGATTTTCTTTAATTTCTCTCAGCAGTGTTTTATAGTTTTCAATGTACAATACTAACATACATGTTACTTAGTTTATACATAATTATTTCATGATTTTATATGCTATTGTAAATAGTATTGAATGTACAATTTTATTTTCCAATTTTTCATTGTTATTATATAGAAACACAATTAACTTTGTATATATCATGCAACTTTGCTAATCTCAAATATTTGTTTCTGCAGTATAGTAGCTATTTTGTAGATATTGTAGAATTTTTCATGTACACAATGATGTTTTCTGTAAATAAAGGTAATTATATATTTTTATTTCCAGTATGCCTCTTTTCTTTCTTTCTTTTTTCTTACTAAACAGTCACACATAATGTTGAAGAAAAGTGGTAAAAACCGAATTTTTTTTACCTTCTTCCCAATCCTGGTGTGTAGGGTGGAGAAAACCATTCCATCTTTCATCAGTAAGTTTGACGTTAGCTGTAGATTTTTCATAGATGCCTTTAATCAAGTTGAGGATATGCTAAGAAGCTTTTTTGTATTTTATAAGTGGATTTTGAATTTGTCAGATGCTTTTGCTTATATCTATTGAGTAAAATTATATGCTTTTTCTCATTATTTTATTAATATCATGTATTATTTTTTACACTTTTTGACTTGAGTCAATCTTGCATTCCCAAGGTAAATCCTACTTGGTCATAATGTGTTAACAGCTTTGTGTTTTGCTGGATTTGCTTTGCTAATATTTTATGAAGAGTTTTGATTCTGTGTTTATGAGGGAAATTTTTTTCTTTCATGTGATACCTTTCTTTGGTTTGCTTATCAGGATAATGCTGACCACATAGAATGATTTGGAAAGCACTTCCTCTTATTTCCTGAAATAGCTGTGTACACTGACATTATTTATTCCTTAAACGTTGAACGGAGCTTTATCACTGAGGCCGTTTGAACATGAAATTATCTTTATGAGAGGGATATTTTAGTTATGAATTCAATTTCTTTAATAGATTTGGGGCAATCAAGGTTTTCTATCTTTTCTTGTGTCAGTTATGGTAATTTATTAATTTATTTCTTTTCTTTCCAGGAACTTGTCCATTTTATCTAATTTATTAAAAGTTTTTCATTCCTTTACTATCTTTAATGACTTATAGAACTATGTGATGTCCGCTCTTTTATTCCTAATACTGATGACCTGTATATGTTATTTTTTTTTTCTTAATCAGTCTACATAGAGGTTTATCAGATCTACTGATTTTAAAAAGCAGGTTTTTATAAACTATTAATTAACATAAAATGTACATATATTTAAGTTCACAAATCTTAAACATAGTCCTTAAGAAATTTTTATGAATGAATGCACTCAAATAACCACCACACTGGTTCAGATATATACAATATTACCAGCAAAAGGAAGCTTCCTCATCATCTTCTAGTCAATATTTTCCCAAAGTTAACCACTCTTATAACTTCTATCACCTTTAATTAGTTTTGCCTGGTTTGGAATCTCATATAAATGGAATCATACAAAATGCACTTTTATATGCCTGGCTTCTTTGGCTAAACATATTTATGAGATTCATTCATGTTATTATGAATAGTAGTGGTTAAGTTGCCCAAGTTAAAAAAATAAGCAAATGAATAAAATATAGCCCCTGGGTTTCCTGTCTTCTTATAGGCTGTTCTTTGCCACCATCTTCTCACCTATTTTTGTAAAAGTATCCAGTTACATTTTAAAACTCTGGAGGGTAGAGAGTATTTTCTAATACTTAAAATATCTACATAGTCCTGAGCATAAGGCTATTCTCAGTAAAGATTTATTCACCTGGCTGGGATAGTCAGGATTCTTTATCACTGAATGAAGTGGAACGCGAACAAGGCTTGGCATTAAAGACTAATACTGAGTCTCCTCTAGTTATTATTATCTTACTGAGTTTGGATAAGTTACTTAATTTTTTGTTTCGCTTTATTCTCCCTAAAGTGGGAATATTACTTGCCTTAGCCTGTTCAGAGATACAGTGGAAATCCAATACAAGCATGTACAAAAGTACTTTGTCATCAGTAATCTAACACATTTTTTACAATTGTTTTGTTAATAAGTAAAGCACTAACTTTTATGACTCAAATCTTTAAAGGTAACAGAATCCCTGGCTGTCATTTTCTGCCAAGCCTGTGCCTGAATCCAGCTGGGCAGGCAGTAGGGATGATCAAGCTGGGCCGAGTCCATCTACAAACATGTCATGACAGGATGTAGGTGCCATGATGGGGCCATGTGGAAAGATAGAAGTGGAAAGTTCAACATGGGATTTGTGTGATCGTTCATGAAATATCTTACTATAAAACACATTGTCATAGTATCACTTCAAGCATTCAAAATTTTTATTCATTTAAAAAATTTACATACAGTAAAACTCAGTCAGTTTTTGGTGTGGCACTAGCTTTAGGTTTCATTAATTTCCCCTATTATTTACCTAATTTTGAGTTCATTTTTTTATTATCATTTTAAGTTCCATCTTTTTATTTATACAGACGTTAATTTGCTTTTCTTTTTTCTTTTCTTTTTTTGAAATAAACAAAAATTTTAATATGTGCCCAGATTTTGTGGGTCAGCAATTCAAACAGTACACAGAGGAGATGGTTTGTCTCTACTCCATGACTGATGTCTGAAACCGCAGCTCATGAGGATTCAAATGGCTGGGGCTGGAATCATCTATTTGTTTTTTTTAACATCTTTATTGGAGTATAACTGTTTCTTTTTTCATTCTTGAGGTGGGACCTTAGAACATTGATATTTGGCATTTTCCCCTTTCTAATAAAGCATTTATAAATTTATCCTAAGCATTACTTTAGCTATATCCCACAAATTTTGATAGGCTATACTTTCAATATTATCCAGTGTAAAATATATTCTAATTTCACGTATGCTATCTTCTTACCCATGAATTTTATAGAACTGCAATGTTTAATTTCCAAATATTTGGGGAATTTTTATGTATCTTTTGTATTATTTATATCTAATTTAATATTTTGATGTTATTATAAACAGTATTATTTTAAATTTTATTTTCCAGCTTTTCATTACTAGTATATAAAAATCCAGTTGAATTTTATATATTGACCTTTTTTCCAGTGATTTCGCTAAACTCAAGTATTTGTTCTAGTACACTTTTTTTCTAGATTTCTTAATATTTTCTCTGTTCATATTATGTTTTCTGCAAATAAAGACAGTTTACTTCATCCTTTCCAATTTGTATCCCTCTTAGGTAAGTGTCATAGAACATATTCAGTATAATTTTCACACTTTTAAATTTTTTACCCCTTTAAATGTGGTGTGTTCTATGGCCTCATATATATCTATTATGGTGATTATTCCATGCACACTTGAAAGGGACATGCATTTTGTCATTGTTGGATGGGGTTTTCTCTAAATGTCAATTAGGTCATGTTAGGTAATAATGTTGGTCACATCTTCTAGATTATTTCTGATTTTTTTTTTCCCACTTGTTCTGTCAATTACAGAAATAAGAGTGCTATAGTCTCCAGTTCTAACTGTAGATATGTCTGTTCCTCCTTTCAGATCTATCAAGTTTGGCTTCAAGTATTTTGAAGCTGTTTTTCTATGCATAGTCTTTAGGATTGTCATGTCTTCTTGATAAATTCATCTTATTTATTTATCTGTTTGTTTTGTTTTGTTGTTTTTTCTTTATTGGAGTATAAATGCTTTACAATGTTGTGTTAGTTTCTGCTGTACAACAAAGTGAAACAGCTATATGTATACATATATCTCCATATCCCCTCCGTCTTAAGCCTCCCTCCCACCCTCCCTATCCCACCCCTCTAGGTCATCACAAAGTATTGAGTTGATCTCCCTGTGCTATGCAGCTGCTTCGCACTAGCCATCCATTTTACATTTGGTAGTGTATATATGTCAGTGCTACTCTCTCACTTCATCCCAGCTTCCCCTTCCCTCCCCTATGCCCTCAAGTCCTTTCTCTACGTCTGTGTCTTTATTCCTGCCCTGCCACTAGGTTCATCAGTACCGCTTTTTAAATTTCATATATATATACATGAGCATACAGTATTTTTCTCCCCCCAACCTACTCCACTCTGTATGACAGATTCTAGGTCCATCCACCTCACTACAAATAACTCAATTTTGTTCCTCTCTATGGCTAATATTCCAGTGTACACACATGCCACATCTTCTTTATCCATTCATCCACCGAGGGACACTTAAGTTGCTTCCACATCCTGGCTATTGTAAATAGTGCTGCAATGAACATTGTGGTACATGCATCTCCCAGAACTATGGTTTTCTCTGGGTATATGCCCAGTAATGGGACCACTGGGTCACATGGCAGCTGCACTTTTAGCCCTTTAACCTCCACACTGCTCTCCACAGTGGCTGTATCAATCCACATTCCCACCAACAGTGCAGGAGGGTTCCCCCTTCCCCACACCACCCCCCTAACATTTACTGTTTCTAGATTTTTTGGTGATGGCCACTCTGACCAGTGTGAGGCAATAACCCACCATGGTCCTGATAAACACCTCTCCAATGACCAGCGATGCCGAGCATCCCTCCAAGAACCTGCCAGCCATCTGCATGTCCCCCATGGGGAAATGTCCACTCAGGTCCCCCACCCATCCCTGGATTGTGTTGTTTGCTTTTGTGATATTGAGCTGCACAAGCTGCCTGAATATTCTGGAGATCAATCCCCTGTCAGTTGTTTCGTTTGCAAATATTTTCTCCCATTCTCAGGGCTGTCCCTTCGTCCTGTCCCTGGTCTCCCGTGCCGTGTAAAATCTCCCAAGCTCCATTAGGTCCCATTTGTTCACCTTTGCTTCCACCTCCCTCATTCCAGGAGGTGAGTCAAAAAGGATCTTGCTGCGATATATGTCACAGAGTGTTCTGCCCATGTCCTTCTCCGAGAGCCTCACAGCGTCCAGCCTTACAACTAGGTCTCCAATCCATCTTTTTTTGTTTTGTTTTGTTTTTGTTTGTTTGCGGTACGCGGGCCTCTCACTGTTGTGGCCTATCCCGTTGCGGAGCACAGGCTCCGGACGCGCAGGTCCAGCCGCTCCGCGGCATGTTGGATCTTCCCGGACCGGGGCACGAACCCGTGTCCCCTGCATCGGCAGGCGGATTCTCAACCACTGCGCCACCAGGGAAGCCCTCCAATCCATCTTGAGTCCACCTTTGTGTATTGTGTCAGGGTGTGTTCCAATCTCATTCTTTCACACGTATCCGTCCATTCTTCCCAACACCACCCACTGAAGAATATCTCTCTTTATCCCTGATTATGTTCCTTTACCTAAATTTGATTTTGTCTGATATTCACACAGTCAGTTCAGCTCTCTTATGTGTAGTGTTTGCATGGTTTTGTTTTTTCCATCCTTTTACTGCTAACTTGTGTGTTTGAATCTAAAGTGTTTTTTTTTAATGAGAACAGTTTTATGCTGCTTTTTATGTCTGAAAAGAGCTGTTTTATGTTTTTCCCAGTTTTCTGTTTGTTTACATTGGGATGACATGTATGGTACTATTATTTCCTCATGGCCGATTTTTTTCTATACATTTTATCCTCTAATTTGTAGTGTACATGGCATTTAGTCTATACATATTGTCACCTTCACGTTAATGACTACAAGACATGATACCTTTCTTATTTATTGGTAATATCCCTTTACACATTGAATAACCATTTGCATTCGGTTTTATGATTCCAAGTGAAATGAGTATTGCCTGTGTAGAAATAGCATTTATCATCAAGATTCATTTGTAAAAACCTCTAGGGACTAAAATACACATCTATCTACATAATTCAAAATATGAGCCTCACTATGGATGAAAATCTTAGCTCCTCCATCCATGAAGTACAAGCAAAGGAAGCATAGCATTTCTTAAATAAAATGACACATACCTCCAACATTGCATGATAAGGTGATGACTAAAACTTGCTAGCAACCAATTCCAAATGAAAAACTAAATGATTAAGTATATACTTAACTGTTAAAAATTAATTTCTTTTCACATATGATATTCAGATATACAGACTAGTCTCAGTTATGTTAACAATTTAGTAGAATTTATATTTAAAAATCTTGTGGTAAAATTTTATTGAAAGGAGTAATATAATCACATATAATTTATGGCTTAAAATGTTTTACATCACTGTAATTGGATAAGTCAAATTTCACTTAAACATGTCAGTATGGTTTCTATATTTTATAATGCTCCTTTTTTACTGAGCTAGTGAATTTATTCTGTAAAGAGTTTTTTTCAAATTTCTGCCTTAAACATTATTATATTTTTCTCAATTTTAACAAAGGTTCTTAATGAATAATTTTCTAAATGTTATAAAAGTCTACTGATTTGTCATTCCTTTCATCTTCTTTATATATTGATGCAATACTCCCTTAATTATCATCTTTGTGTACTATCTATAACATTTTTAAATGGTAGAAGTTGATTTCTTACCACCCTGAAACTGATTTCCAAGTTACTTTACACAACACACAACATTGGTTGACAATGCACATAAACGTATAGATGGATATAGATCATTATTTTAAATTCAACCTATTAAATCCCACCAAAATTTTACTGAATATACTTATTGTTACAGAAGTTATCTGTTGTTGTGGATTATTTACTATCTACCATCAACAAAGAGAATCTGATATGCAAAAAAATAGATAATCACACCTTTTCATTTCAGCCACAAAGAATGGTTTGTTTGTTTTTTTTTTTGTGGTACGCGGGCCTCCCTCTGCTGCGGCCTCTCCCGTTGCGGAGCACAGGCTCCGGACGCGCAGGCCCAGCGGCCATGGCTCACAGGCCCAGCCGCTCCGCGGCACATGGGATCCTCCCAGACCGGGGCGCGAACCTGGTTCCCCTGCATCGGCAGGCGGACGCGCAACCACTGCGCCACCAGGGAAGCCCTAAACGATATTTTTCATTTTGAAATATTTTTAAACTAGAGAAAGTTTTAAACATTACTGTTATTATAATAAATACCACCTACTAATTCTTTCAATTTTTTTCAAATTTTAATATTCATATTAATTTTTTAATGAATGAAATTCTGGAGATAAACTAAAGTCTTTTATGTATCCCTAATGACCGCCATTCCCTTTCCTCTCTCCCTCCCTAGAGATAAATATTCCCTTAATTTGCCATTTATCATTTCCATGCATAATTTTTAATACTAGATATCATATGCAAGTATCCATAAACATGTATGTATTCTTTGGGTTACATTTTAAATTTTCTATAAATAGTATACTATATTTACAATTCTACAACTTGCTTTTTTTCCTTAAATATTTATCTGTGAGTTATATAGCTTTGGTTTCTTAATTTAACTGCTATATACTATTCCAATTATATGAATATACCACAACGTATTCATCCATTCTCCTGTTGCTGGACATTTAAGTGATTCCAATTGTTCACTACTATAGAAAATGCTTAAAATGAACATTCTTGTGAGGACCTTCTTATGCCATACTTGGGATACTTTAAAAGTATATTTGAAAGTGAAATTGCTGATACAGCTTATGTTCATTTTCAGTATTTCTAAAAATAACCAAAGTGATTATACACATTTACAAGATCACCAGCAGTAAAGGAGAGTCAATAGACTATTTTTACAGATTGATTTTAATGGAAATCAAAAATCAAATTAATATTTTACTAGTCATATTCTGTTTATTAGATGTAGGGACTCAAATGACATATTTTTATTTCTTTTAGGTATTCCAGGAAATTTAAGTATTTCAGGAGAACTTTGAAATTATCTTAAGGTACATGTTATTACAGTACCTGAGTGTTAGTTTTTAGCAGTTAATAATTGGTTATATGTTCAGAACTCTCCTTGATTCAATAATCATTGTTTAACCATTCAAGTAAAATATTACTGCCACCTTTTTCCCTGACTGTATCATTTATATTTCTTCTATAGCAGTCGCAATAATAAACAGTTTTCTAGAGACTAGTATCCACACTAAAAGTACCCTCAGATCACTTTCATTTTTCATGATAAGTTCTGAAAGCACCAAGTAGAACGTTTCATACTGCTGAGCACAGCGTGCTGTCTTCCCAGTGTCATGCTACATTTCCTTCACACCAGGCTTCTTACTGGATTTGTGTTTCTTTTAATCCCAGGTTGCTCCTGTGCCATCTCTGGTCACCTGAGATGGACGCTGTCTTCTCCTTCTACATTGCCTTCCCCATGCATTCCATGTGCTGCAAAAGAAACATGATTAGAGGGACTTGAGGGCTTTATTCCTGATTATGATCCAGTCATTTGCTGCAGTGACAAATAATGTATCTATATTATACAGGCCCTCTCCTGGTCTGATTCATCAGTCATTCCCAAACTTAGACATTTATACTACAAAGGAAATAAATATTGAAAAGACTTGATCTTGCACCAGGCATCTTCTGAGTGCATTTTCTTGGGTTTGTTATTGTCTTACATTATAATGACATAGAAATTGAATATATTATTTATATTAACATAATTGCAATTCAATTCTTTGAAAGAGATTTTAGCTTCCTAGATATTTAAGTAAACAAAGATCACTGAAACTCATCATACCAGCAAGATAACTCACTGTTATCATTCTTTATGATCCACACACTTGTCTACATTATATAGATTAGTTCACAAAGTATTCACTCAACAAACTTTCACAGGCTGGCAGACTATACCATCATCACACACTGAACAATGTAGCAAGTCATTATTAGGCTATTACAATGATCCAATTGAAAAAAGTGAATAGACATTTAAAAATGTCTTTTGCACAACTGTGCTGTGTGAACATTTCTTATGTTTCCAGATAAATAATATTTTGTATTTCAGAAAATCAAACTCTTAGCCACTGTATAATGTAGTTTATGGTTTTGAGCTATGCTCGGGGGTCTGACTGCCTGAAAGAAATTTTGTCAATACCTAACAAAACTACATATGATGCAATTACCCTTTTACCCAGCAACCCCACTTCTAAGAATCCACCCTAAAGGTAAGCCTCACACAACATGAAAATGCATATATATGCATGGTTATTCATTCCAGAGATGTTTATAATTGCAAAATATTGGGAACAGTCTAAATACTCACATATAGGAACATGGTTGAATAAATAATGCTACAGTCATACAATGGAGTACTATACAAATGTTCTTTGTGAAATGATATGGAGGTGATTTCCATGATATATACTGTAAAGTGAAAAAAGCAAATTGCAAAAGAACACCTTACCCTTCTTACAAGAAAGAAGGGGATGTAAGAAAATGCATTTATCTTCTTATGTATGCAAAATAACTGCAGAAAGGACAAAAACAGAAGCTCAAGAAATTTGTTACCTCTAAGGGGTGGCTAAGAAAGGGGTGGATGGAAGAAAATTCTCTCTCTGCCTCTTTCTTCCAGGATACTCTCTTCATCTCAATCCCATAATGTAATCATATTTTTGCCTGTGTAATGTCACATTCATAGGTCCCATGAATTAGGACATGAATATCTTTTGGGGGGCCATTTTCCAGCCTCCCATAATATTGATAAGTCCATACCAATGTACATAATTAAATAAATTGGGGAGAACAGACAGCTCTTCATTAGAGATAAATTCAAATTTAACTAAATGTATTATAGAAGGAATGAAGAAATAGAAAATAACCATAGGCAAGCACTATAGCAACAATTGTTGCAGAAAAAAATCCCACTAATATATATTTAAATCAGGGGAGCAAAAGTTTGAGAAAAAAACAGATATTTGCATAGTCTCAAAGTATTTCTCTGAAGTATCTGCCTTATCATTACAAAGTGAAAAATAATAATTTTATGTAGAGAAACATTGCAGACACCACTGTAACCAAGAGATCAATGATGAGATATACCAACACAATGTACCCCCAGTATAGATGCACCAAGAAAGACACAATAATCTTCTGTGGTATTCTTGCCAAAGTGTATAACCTCAATCTAATCATGGGCAAATATCAGACAAGCCCAGATTGAGAGACATGCTGCAAAATAACTAGCCAGTCCTTATCCAAACACCAAGGTTATGAAAAACAAGGAAAGACTAAAGAACCGCCTCAGGTTGGAGGAAGCTAAGGAGTCACAATTAGATGCAATGTGAGATCCTAGATTGTTTCCTGGAATATAAGACAAGAGGCGTGAAAACACTGGTGATATTTGAACAAGACCTGTAGTTTATTTTATAGTATTATACTGATACTAATTTCCTTGTTTTGATAACTATATGAAGGTTCTGTAAGTTTTCAATATTAGAGAAAAGGTATATGTGAATGCTCATTTCTTTAATTCTAAAATTATAGGAAAATAACAAGTAGAAAGAAAGGAAAAGAAAGGGAAGGAAGGAAGAAAGGAAGGAAGGAGGGAGGGAGGAAGAAAGAGAGAGAAAGGAAGAAAGGAAGGAAGGAGAGGAGACTGTTTAGCTCTTATATAAATACTTTTCAGTAGGCCCAAATGTTGGACCAAAGCCATGCCCAATGGACTCAACTTCTGGCCTGTCAGCCATTTTAATAGAGAAATGTGATGTGTGTGCTTCGATGTGCTACATTTTAACAAAGGCCCCATCACCATCCTACTCACTCACTAAATGGATGGATAGATGGATGGAAAATAAGCAAGCAAGGAAACAAACTCTTTTAGTTACCAAGCAGTATCTAAAATAGACATCCTCACTTCTTGGCTGAGTCCATTTTATCCCTGCACTGTTGTTACCAAACTCTTTTTTAATCATAACCTGAGGATATGGGTGAAATGTCCTTAGAGACAAACCCAGATCTAATTAATTTAAAATAATGATTTCATTATTTTATTTTTCTGATTGTCAAAGTAGTGCATATGTGATTTCTTAAATAACTATATTTTAAAGAAATAAATGAATAGAAATGGACTGTCTTTCTTTACCAGAGTTAGCCACAGGAAAGGTCAGATATATGTTTCTTGCATCCACTGGTAACCAAAAACCATAATATTACATTTTGCTTCAAAATCTTCCCTGTCTCAAAATGGTCACGTCTCAATACTGTCTCCTCCAAGTGTTCTGCTTCAGCCCAGACCTCATGTTTCTGACCATATATTGTGTTAACCGCTATTTGGGGAATCTTTCAAGGGACGAGTGGACACAGGCTCTTCCTCTGTGTTAAGTGCTATCTCTGCTCTTATGTGCCAGGCACTTACAAGGTACTGTCTACAATGAGCCATGCCTATTTTCAAGCACATACACATTCTTTACTGTCAGCAACCAGCCACTTGCAACTCCCAAACCCTCAAGAAAGAAACCAAGCTTTTTGTCATAGTGCAAATCCCCTCATACATTTACCTCTGGATGTCAGTTCAACAGGCAGTAAAAATTGGAGAAATTTTTCTGGACTCTTGAGATCTCAGGCACTGATTGGGTGGTCATTATAGACTGAAAGAGAAATAATACCAGAAACAGACCCAAGACCTTAATGCAGAAGATCCATCAAAGTGGCTGTGGGGTTTCCTTAGAGCCTAGGCACCTTATGATGGACACGTGGGCGTTAACTGGACATCCTCAGAGCCTGATGCCAGATCAAAGGCTACAGAGCCATCTGGCCACTATCCCTTAATTTTCATCCATCTTTAGCAATTATTTCAATCTACTTTGTGTGTTCAAAATCCTTCTGGCTGATGTTCTTTCCACAGAGCAAAACCTAACAGAGTTATTGCATCAGTTCAAAGAAACACTCTCTTGTAATCAATTAATTTAATAACACTTAAATATTGAATTCTTGTGACATCTAGTTTACATCATGATTTCAAGCAACTTGTTTTGCAGTCCCCAGGCCTAACAAAATGACCTCCTAGAAAGCATTATAATGGCTTTTTTTGTTTTTTTTTTCACCAGGGGCAAACGGTGAAAGATCCTATCCAGCACATATTTTAGTAGGACACTAAGATCATACATACCCTAGGCATCCTCTACTACAGTGTAATATGAAATTGGTTTATTGGAACATTTTTGTAACGTTTTAAAATTAAGTATCTACCTGAACTAGTCCACTGTGAGCTAGATGCTTTTCATGGCCTTGTTTAATCCTCAGTGGTACTGAACTGCACTTCCAGAGGTTAAGGATTTGTTCAAGATCATACAGCTAGTCAGAGGCAGAACCAGGTCTTTTACTATAAAATCTCTTCTCTTCCCCTGCCTACTGTCTTCCGCTGTTACCTAAGCTGCACTCCTTGTGGTTGGTATTTTTTTTCAAGTAGAAATATGCAAGCAAAAGAAAGGCAAATGAGATTCTTTCCATGCAAATAGTATCCAGTTCCTCCATTGAAAAGGAACACACACTAGAGTGAACTCTGCCCCATTCCAGAGTGTTGGTCAATGTTGGAAGTTCCGTAGATCTCTGTCACACTCAGGTCTTCCAGAGCCCAAAAGATGGGGTGAAAAGAGTTTCTATTGAAATCCAGTGATGTTGCCAATACACACAAGATACTCACAGGCAACCAGGGTAAACTCATTTCTAAAAGGAATACAAACTGGCCAAATATTTCATACAGTTAGAAGGAGCTAAAGGCAAGAAACAGAGATCCAGGCAAACTTCACCAAGGCATTGATCCCTTTGCTTTAAATGTATAGTGGCATTTTCCAGAAACTTTGGAAGGGAAGGATTATCAAAAGTTCAACAATTTAGTCATAATCAGATGCAGGTGACTCTGCCTTAGTTTGATGATATTCAATGCCTTTTTTTTAAAAAAAGGCCGCCTGTGTTTAACTGCTTCTACCTTATGTTGTTTGGGTACATTTCCTTTAAATACAGGGTTTTACTCTAATAAATATGCAGGTGGTACAATAAAACTCCTGATGTCGTGGTAAGTAAATACTTCCTGGGGTATAAGCTATGCCCGTCTTTGCAATGAAGCGTGCTTGAACAGAAAACTTCACTCAGTGGGTTTGTGGCATCTGGAATATGGAAATTCATGTAATATGGACATGCAGTTTATTGTCATGGAGGAGTTTATGCACCATATAACCAAACCATCCCTAAGAGTTATACCATTCCCAAAATGAAATAAATATATACAATGTTTCATAGAAGATATCGTTTGGCAAATATAAATTCTCCATATTGTTAGCCATTTCAAAATATGGGAGAAAAGCCAGCAACTGTACTTGTAAGGGTAGATGCACTTAGAATATGTGGGAGCTGAACTTATGATTTAAAATTCATCAGAACATGATAGCAGTCCTCATTAACCACTCTGAGCACTTTGTAATAAATAAACTCCAGTAATTTTTGTCTGTGTTATGTTTCATCATGTTGCTCTAATTCCTGGCAAATCCTTCT
The DNA here is from genome assembly GCF_002837175.3 of Physeter macrocephalus. Classification (NCBI taxonomy): domain Eukaryota; kingdom Metazoa; phylum Chordata; class Mammalia; order Artiodactyla; family Physeteridae; genus Physeter; species Physeter macrocephalus. The sequence continues at coordinate 129,959,673 of NC_041214.2, forward strand.
TGATTTTTTTGCTCTGCAAAGTGTTTTATTAATGTCCCTTTTAACATTCTCCACATTGCTAGTAGCAACCTAGACTTATTAAAAAAGATTACGTTTCTACTTTTAGCTTTTTACAGAAATTTAATATTTGGATTCTAAGAAGATCTCTCTGTCTAAGTGTGCAACATTAACACCTTTATCTAATCTACCCCTTGGAAACAATCAGCTGAATTATATTCCTCTTTACAGGAAAAATGTATTATTAAGTTCATGAGACCCCATTGTGTTATAAGAAGCCATGTATCATATCCATATTTATCTCTATAAATATGCCATTTACAAGCAAACAAGCAGATAATAGACTGTATACTCAGAAAATACTTAATGTCTTTGCATTACATCTTGTACAGTATAGTGTATGAGGATGGTATTAACCTTAGCATCAGAGATTTTGATTCAAATCTCGACTTTACCACAAACAAAGTTTGCAATCTTGGCATTTGTTTATCTGTTTGTTTATTTAACCAATTAAAGCAACAGATTCTTTATCTATAAAAATCATTAATAAGGCATAATATGCAGGATTGTCTGTAGATTTTTAAACGGCAGAAAAAATATGTAACACAGTGATTAGATCATAATAGAGATTATATAAGCCTTATTTCCCCTTTTCTTCCCCTTTTCTGGAGTGTGTAACCTACAAGTTTTCCATTATGAATGCACAGTAAATGCTTTTATTTCATTTACTAGTCAGTTAAATACACATGAATTAGCCAAGAACCTGCTGTATAAAAAAATAAATAAAATAAAATTCAAAAATTCAAAAGAAAAGAGTAATTATATATATATATATTTAGTGATATTCAATGCCTTTTCTTTAAAAGCCACCTGTGTGTATGTATATATATAAAATTATTCAACATATATAATATTACTTATTGATATAGACTCATGTTTTTTAAATTAAACAAAAATGTATGTACCTGAGAGTGAATAATATGCCCGAGAATTCTTATTGTAGTGTTTTTGTTATTAGTGAAAAATTGAAAACAATCCAACTACACATACACATACAGACATAGAGAAAAAAAGTATAAGTGTTATTGGAAAGGGGAAGAAACAAGTTTTTTTCATAATATGTTGAGGATAGAATCAATTTATTGCTGCTTTTTTGTTAATAGTGAAAAAAATGGAAAAATATATATGTAGCAAATATTAGAAGAATGTGAACTGAAAACAGTTCTTGGCATGGGGAGGTGGATAACAGAGGACTTTCTCTTCTATATTACATATCTTTCTAATGTTTAGACTTTGTATTACTTTGTATATTTCAGTATATATTAATATCTTCTGTAAGAAAAAATATCATTTTCTAACTAAAAATAATTTGAAAGCTTGTCCATTAAGGCAAATAACCAAAGTAATTTAACTCTATATCCCTCAGTTAATCTACTTTATAGAATTGTGGAAATAATTTGAGATAAAGCAAGGAAGACCACTCCGCAATGCATAGTGCTATCTCATAATCTGAAATCTGAAGATGGATTTGCTTTGAACTATTGATAAGATTATCTTGCCCACCTCTAATTCCAGGTGGAAGACAGTGCAGTAAATGGCTCTTACAGAGATAAGACACTGCCTTCTTTTTCAACCAGGTTTAACTCCTTCAGAGCAGGCTATCGTCATCAGTCAGTAGAACAAAATAAATCTCAAACTTCAAAAAGAAAAGTTCCAATAATCCAAAAAAAGCTCCTACATATTATTATATTGCTGACTATTCCCATGCAAAAATGGCCATCTGATTCTTTCTTTGTTTATTCAAATGCATTATTCTCCATATGTAAGACACTTCCAGATATTCATATTGATGATCTAAAGTACTGAAGCAAGACAGCCTGGGCCATAAAATTATCTTATTATCATAAAGTTATCTGGAAAAGCACAGCTAAACCATGGAGGACATGTGTCAGAATAGGTTGGCTTACTTGCAATGCATGTTGTTCCTTTCTAGTTTTTCAGCAATGAGAATGAAAAACCAAGACAGTAGGGGGCAGCTTCCTTAACAGCATTTGGCAGATTGAGATAGTTAGGACCTAATAAGTACCTATTAGCTGTACTAATATTTGCTGCCCTTCACCCAAGGAAATTTCCATAATTATTATTGTGTATTTACATCACCGACTGAAGTTTTATATTTGCATTGTGGTTTAAAAGGCATATTGATTGTGATTTAATTAGTCATAAGCATATCAAATATGGAATATCCAGGCTTTGGAAAGGTTGGAGGCTAGATTTTACTGTCCTCAAACTGGGTGATTTGTATCTTTTTTGAAAAATGTACTCATGATGACCTCCAGTGTGTACATGTCTCAGATTTGCCTCCCCATAAATGACCCTCTAGATCTAGACAATAAGATGTCTCATATCCCATTTCAATGAGCTATGCTGAAACTTTCATATGTATCATAAGTTGTCTATATATTGGGTAAATCTCAATTATGATCAGAAAATCAATTACAACTTTCTTAATAGGAGAGTGAAATTTGAAATTCCTTTCTAAACCTAGTAATATTTAGATCTGTGGTATCGTATGATTTGCTCTCCAGGTTTAGCTTAAGGAACTGCTAGGTGTTAAAAACAGGCTATTTTGGAAAAAATAGAGAACAAATAAAAACCTGGAAGTTATTAAGATGAAATTATAATTTTTAAGTAAATTCAATACAGTAAAAAATTTTTGAATGCAATGTGCCATCCACACAGAAGTTCATAAAGGGGTGGGAGGAGAAAGAGAGAATCTTTGGCTTTAGAGAGCTTACTGTTCAGTAGGGAGGTGTCATGTAAAAAATATTGATAATATAAATAGCTACAATTTATTTCCCACATAAGTACAGTACTATTACTACCGCTATAATATCAATACTAATACTAATCAATACTAATAAATATACTACTACTATAATATCAATAGTAGTAAAAATATTTCAGAATGTTTACTATGTGCTAGGCACCATCCAAGGCACTCTAAACATTATCTTGTTTAACCTGTCCACAAGCCTATGAGTTTACCCATTCCTATCATGGAAGAGGAAACTAAAACTTAGAGATAGTACTTAAGCTAGGAAATGGAAGGATTCGTCTGGTTCCAAGATTCTGTTGAATAGTAACTTACAGAATTCTAAACAACATATATAATATAAGACAAAATACATTCTACAAGAGTGTTCAAGCCAAGGATATTAATGCCAAAATGGCAGGCAGCTTTACCTGTTTTGCTTACTGATGTATGCCAGGTTCCTAGAACTGTATCTCATAAGTAAAAGATGCTCAATAAAGATGTGTAGAATTGAATTACATCTCAGGGAAATAAGTTTTCACTTTTTTTTTTTTTTTTTTTTTGTTTTGTACGCGGGCCTCTCACGGTTGTGGCCTCTCCTGTTGCTCAATAAAGATGTGTAGAATTGAATTACATCTCAGGGAAATAAGTTTTCACTCTTTTTTTTTTTTTTTTGTGCGGTACGCGGGCCTCTCACGGTTGTGGCCTCTCCTGCTGCGGGGCACAGGCTCTGGACGCGCACGTTCATTCTTTAGGTGTGAGGGTTAGAGTGGGAGTTGAGAAAGGACTCAGAAGCAATTATCTGAAGACAGTTTTGAAGGCCTCAGTAGCATCCAATTGTTCAGTTCCTTCTTGTCAAATCTCCTACCCACTGCAGCCCTCCTGATTACATGGGCAATTCAAGCCCTCTTGGAACAGAACACTCCTCATGTTAAAGGGATCTCCAAACTCACTTTCTGAATGTTTAGATCTGCGTGCTTAGGTGCAGAGTAAGAACATGTCGTATATGAGAAACTATAAATGTCATTGTTCATGAACTTGTAGGGCTATATGGTTGTGTTTGTGGCTGGTAGAAGTTAAATTACTAGAGTTGAGGAGGTTGTGGAACTGGAAAGTGTTTGAATTATATCTTATAACCATAAAGTTTGCAAGAAACAAGGCAGAGAGTGAAAATGTAGACGTGGTGCTGAAATTACTGAGGAAAGTAGAAGATCTGGGTAGCTCAGTAAATGACTGTATTAAAGGACAACAAGGAGCCTTGTCTATATGAACTGGAAAAAAGAAGAGGGTGGAATGACTGCATTCTGGCCACTTGCAGGGAGCAAGGAATGTACAAATGCATTGTTCTGTCGATAGGGATGTCTGGGGAGCACATTAAACATCCAGCCGCAATCTGTTCTGGGGGAAAGGCAAAGAAATGGAAGTGATATTTAAGGAAAAGCCTGAGAATAGATTTCTTGAGCATGTGTCTATTGATGAAGTGTCAATACTCTGCCAGTCCCTTTATCAGGCACTGGGGATATAGAAGGCTTCCATTCTCAAAATAATAAGCATTCTGAAAGGAACAGTTAGAGACAAATAAAGGAACAGATACAAATCCAAATGAGTTCAATGAGAGTAAGACTGTGCTAGTTGTGATCAAGTAGGAAGACAATATTGGGGAAGGGCGATCATCTAAAGCAGGAAGATAAAACGAGTTGTTTGGTAAGTATAATGAGATGGGATGGCCATGTTGCAACAGAGAATGAAAGTGTAGAATTGAAGAAATATAAGAAAAACGTATCCTAATAGAGATTAGTCAGACTAATTTTGATGTTTATATCTACCAGATATAATCATAAGATTATTAACTAGCAAATACCTAGAAAAGCTCAGGTATTCTACCATAATTTAATATGATTTTATGAAAGTTAATCACCCTAGAACAATTTAATTTCTCCATGACAGTGATGCCTAAGAAAGAGCAAGACAGTTAATATATCTGGGTTTTAGTAAGGCCTCTGTTACAGACTCCATTTTTCACCAAGAAATTTGGAATATTTTGTAAAGACAATGTATAACTTCACGAAAGCTCATACCCATAGGTGATGATCAATGGTTATGTGACAATCTAGGATCACATATTGAGAGCTGTCCCACTGTGGTCAGGCAATTCTAATGCCCAGTATTTTTTATACATTTTATTAATGATTTGGAAGATAGCCTCACACTCAGCTTAATGAGCACACTATCTGTTCCCATCTTGGAAGACTACCAACTACTACAAGGCACAAAAATGGAATTCAAATGTCCCTCGTTAACTGGGAACTGGTCCATCAAAAGTGTGAATTAAACCATAGGGATACACCCCCTATATTTAGGGAATGAACAGTAGCCCCTTGCATATAAGCATTAACATACTAGCATAGCCCCAAGAGGCAATAACTAAAGACAAGAGAACTCCTTTATTGACCGCTATGAATTACAACAGAAGTCCAGTTTGTTAAGAGTATCCACAATGCCTGCTATGTCCTAGTTGGAGAATTGCTTTTCTCTTTATTTTTTAACGTTTTAAAAAAGAGTTCCATAGGGGCTTCCCTGGTGGTCTGGTGGTAGAGAATCTGTCTTCCAATGCAGGGGACACGGGTTCGATCTCTGGTCAGGGAACTAAGATACAACATGCTGCGGGACAACTAAGCCTGCATGCCACAACTACTGATCCCGTGCGCCTCAACTAGAGAGCCCACATGCTCTGGAGCCTGCATGTCACAACTAGAGAGAAGCCTGCGGGCCACAATGAAGAGCCATGTGCTACAACAACAAAGATCCCGCATGCCTCAACAAAGATCCCACATGCCACAACTAAGACCCAATGCAGCCTAAATAAATAAATAAAAATTTAAAAATAAAAAAGTTCCATAAAAAGAGATATCCAACAAATGTTAATTGATGGCATATGATAATTAATATGTCAGATATTTTTTATTCTAAATAAATTCTTCCTATCCCCTATGAAAATAGTAAGGATTCAAGCAATATTTGTTAAATGAATGAATGACTTGAAGAAAGAAACTTGAGACAAAAGATTATGATTGAAGCAAAATTCACTCATTTCTATTCATTTATTCATTTAAATGATTCTTTAAATTCTATAGTGCTTTACAGTTTTCAAAAGTTTCACACATAGAATTTCATATAATCCCATAATAATCCTTTTTTTCCCCTATCGCTATATTGCCCCTTCCCCTTTCCCACTCCCCAGTCTACCTTTGGGATGTCAACAAATGGCAAAATAAGAGATACCAGCCTTTATTCTCCCCACAAATGACAGTAATTAGACAGCTCTCTACAAACAAATATAGCCCCGAGAGGGCTCAAGAGTCCAATTAAGAACCTATAGTGAAAAATGGAGAATATCCCCACATAAAGGATCACTAGGGAAAGCAGCTCAGTGGAAACGTGTGGAGATAGCTAGGAACAAAGAAGAAAGGCAAGACTAACAATATCAGCCACATGGTGGGTGCCATTATGGTCCCCAATGGACTACTTTGTGGAGGACCCAGCAGCCTTTGCCTCTGAGAGCCTCTACAGCCCTTATGACAGCTGTGGATTCCCCACAACTTTCATAGCAGAGGACCCCATAATATTTGTCATCATGGACTCCAGAGGTCTGCTCTACAGAAGACACTGGCAGCCATTGCAACTAAGTAGCCAACAGCCATAGCTGTTATAGACTCAGCAGATAGGGAGATGATGCTGTACTGCTCCCCTAGAAAAAGCTGCTGTTGTGTTGTCCAAGGACCAGGGATACTGCACCCCCTAATCCTGCACATGCCCCAGGCCCCAGAGCTGCAGCTGCTCCATGTGGGCCCACACTTCAGGCCCCAGCTTCAAGTCCACTCCATGTGCACATGTGCTCCAGGATGTTAGCTCTGAGGCTGCTCTGCACACACCCACAGTCTAGACTCAGGACCATAGCTGCTCCATGTACACCTCAAGCACCAGAACCAACATCACTGTGGTATCACCAGCATCCTGGACCCCAGAACTGTTGTCACTCCATGCATGCCTGTGCTCCAGACTTTGGGTTTGTGGCAGCTTAGTGTGTACCTGTGTCTCACACATCAGTGCTGCTGTGGGCTAGCCAATGCCCCAGACCCTAGAGCCACTATCACTCTGTGAGCACTTGGGCTTCAAATCCTAGGTTCATGGCTGCTCCACAGGAATCTGCACATCAGATACCAGTGCCACCACCACCACAAGGGTGCCCGCAAGCTGGTTCAGACACCAGCAGGGAACTCCTTGGTCACGTCCTTCATGGGAAAAAAAGAGATCAGGTGGTCTCCGATAACCCTCACCACTGCTACAGATACCCTCAGCATTGGTCATTGAGGGCCCCTGAAATCTTCATCAACACTGACCTCAGCTGATGAAGCTAAATAAGACTGTGCTGTTGGACCTTCCCAGGAGCTGGAACTAGCACACCCCCAGATAGCACCCTCACCTCAACCCGCAGGTGAAATCTTTCCCCACAAAAACTAGTCCATAAAATCTGGAAGAGGTGACTTCTTCATCAAATGCATAGACATCAACACAAGCCTACAGGAAACATGAAAAATGAAGAAAACATGACACCACCAGAGGAACTCAATAAGTTTCCAGTGGTCAAATCTAAGGAAATGGAGATCTAAACATTGCTGGACAGAGACTGCAAAATAATCATTTTAAAGAAGCTGTGATCTATAAAAGAACATAGACAACTTAACAAAGTCAGAAAAAAATATGAACCAAATGAGAAGTTTAAAAGAGAGATATGTTATTAAAAGAGAACTAAACAGAAATTCTGGAGCTGAAGAATACACTGAATAAAATTAAAAACACAATAGAGAGCATTAAAAGCAGACTTGATTAAGCAGAAGAAAGAATCCGAGAACTCAAAGATGAAATTAGGCAGTCAGCAGAGAAAAAAGAGAAAAAAATTGGAAAACAGTAAAGAAAGCCTATGTAAATTATGGTGCATCATCAGATGAAACAATATTCACATTTTGCACGTCACAGAAGAATAGAGAGAGAAAGGGACAGAAAACTTATTTAATGAAATATGACTGAATATTTCCCAAATCTGAGAAGAGATATGGACATCCAAGTACATGAAATTCATAGATCCCATACAGATTCAACCCAAAGAAAATTTCACTGAGACACATGGTACTAACACTGTCAAAAATCAAAGACCAAAAAGAATTTTGAAAGCAGTAAGGGAAACAAACAAAAAACAAAGTGGACCCATAAGGCTCTCAGCATATCTCTCAACAGAAATCTTGCTGGCCAGGAGAGAGTCTGATGATATATTCAAAATGCTGAAAGAAAAAAATCCTGCCAATCAAAAATACTTTACCCAGCAATGCTATCCTTCAGAAATGAAGGAGTGATACTTTCCCAGACAAACAGAAACTGAGGGAGTTCATGATCACTAGATCTGCTTTACAAAAAATGCTAAAGAAAGTTCTTCAATCTGAAATGAAAAGACACTAACACTAAATTCAGTAATATGAAAACATGAAGGTGTAAAACTCCACTGGTAAGGAAAGTATGTATAGTCAAATCCAGGATACTCTAATACTCTGATGGTGGTATGTAAATAACTTAACTCTAGTATAAAAGTTAAAAGACAAAAGTATTAAAAGTAACTCAAGCTACCACAATTTTTTAATGAATTCACAATATAAAAAGATGTAAAATGAGCCATCAAAAACATAAAATGTGGGAGGGGGGAATAAAAGGGTAAAGTTTTTATATATAATCAAAGTTATGTTGTTATCAGCTTAAAATAGACTGTTATAACTATAAGACGTTTTGTCTAAGCTTCATAGTAACCACAAAGCAAAATATCAAGGAATCAAAGCATACCACTACAGAAAATCCTCAGATCACAAAGCAAGATAGTAAGAGTGAAAGAAAGGAAAAAAGGAAGTAGAAAACAGCCAGAAAACCATTAACAAGATGGCAATAATATACCTTTACATAATAATTACTTTAAATGTAAATGGACTAGATTCTTCAATCAAAAGACATAAAGTGGCCAAGTGGATTAAAAAAAGGATCCAACTATATGCTGCCTACAAGAGACTTACTTTAGCGTCAAAGACACATATAGGCAGAAAGTTAAGAGGTGGAAAAGATATTCTATGCAAATGGAAACCAAGTGAGAGCAGGATTATCTATACTTATACCAGGGAAATTAGACTTTAATTCAAGCACTGTAACAAGAGACAAGGAGGTCAGTATATACAGTTGGCCCTTCATATCCAAAAGCTTTGCATCTGCAGATTCAGCCAACTACAGAGCAAAAGCATTTGGAAGAAGAAATTCCAGAAAGTTCCAAAAAGCAAAACTCAAATTTGCTGCACATTGGCAACTATTTGCATAGCATTTACATTGTATTTACAACTATTTACACAGCATTTACATTGTATTAGCTATTATAAGTAATCTAGAGATGATATAAAGTATATAAGAGGGTGTGCATGGGTTATTTATAAATATTAAGCCATTTTACATAAGAGACTTGAGCACCCATGAATTTTGGTATCCAAAGGGGGTCCTGGAACTAATCCCCCACAGATACCATGGGGTCAGTTAACCAAGAGGATGTGTTTTTGAACTAAATATATTTGAAGTAAACCTGATCTGATCTTAAAGATTAGTGAAGAGTGGTGAGGTGAATAGAGAACATGTAGAGTTTGAAAGATATAAAATTTAGAAAAGCTTAATTTAAAAGCTCGTTGTGGGTCAAGTAGATGTTAAACATAATTTTTATGATTTTAATGTAAGTGAATCTGAACTAGCATATGGACTAAGTTTCTTTTAGCTTAAATGACTGGGTTTAAAATGTAGGGGAAAATGATCATTTGGTAAATATATTCTTGGTTTTGAAAGACTTACAAGTGTTTAAAAAATAGTTCTCAAATTAACTATATCCATATGCGTACAGGTTTTCTCATCTTTACCATTGAAGGATGAAAAGAACTAAAATAAATAAATAAATTTCTAGAAACTTACACCCTACCAAGACTGAATCATGAAAAAATAGAGGATATGAATAGACCTATAACTAGTAAGGAGATTGAATCAGTAATCAAAAATCTCCCAACAAAGAAAAGCACAGGACCATATGGCTACATTAGTAAATTCTGCCAAACATTTACAGAAAAATTAATGCCAGTAGTTGTTCTCAAACTCTTCCAGAAAATTAAAAAGGAAGGAATACTTCCAAATTCATTTTATGAAGCCAAGATTACCTTCATACCAAAACCAGACAAGGGCACAACTAGAAAAGAAAATTACAGGCCAATATCCCTGATGAATACGGATGCAAAAATTCTCAACAAAATACTAGCAAATAATATTAAGCAGCGCATTAAAAAGATTGTATACCATAATCAAGTCATTTTTATCCCTGTATGCAAGGACGTTCAACATACTGAAATCAATGTTATGCACCACATTAACAAAATGAAGGATAAAATTTATATGGGGCTTCCCTGGTGGCGCAGTGGTTGCGCGTCCGCCTGCCGATGCAGGGGAACCGGGTTCGCGCCCCGGTGATGGGAGGATCCCGCATGCCGCGGAGCGGCTGGGCCTGTGAGCCATGGATCCTGAGCCTGCGCGTCCGGAGCCTGTGCTCCGCAATGGGAGAGGCCGCAACAGAGGAAGGCCCTCATACCACAAAAAAAAAAAAAAAAAATTTACATGATTATCTCAATAGACACATCAAAAGCATTTGACAAAATTCAACTTCCTTTCATGATTAAAAACTCTCAACAAACTGTGTATAGAAGGAGCATACCTCAACATAGTAAGGCCATATATGACAAGCCCACAGCTAAAAATCATACTCAGTGGTAAAAAGCTAAAAGCTATTCCTCTAAGATCAGGAACAAGACAAGGATGCCCATGCTTCCCATTGCTATTCAATATAGTACTGGAAGTCCTAGCCAAGGCAATTAGGTGAGAAAAAGAAATTAAAAGTATCCAAATCAGAAAGGAAGGAGTTTTGCAGATGATATGATCTTATATATAGAAATCCCTAAAGATTTCACCAAAAAGGTTAGAATTAATAAATGAATTCAGTAAAGTTGCAAGATACAAAATTAACATACAAAAATCAGTTACATCTCTATATGCTAACAATAAACTAACTGAAAGAGAAATTAGGAAATGAATCCCATTTATAATAGCATCAAAACAATAAAATACTTAAAAATAGACTTAACCAAGGAGGTGAAAGACCTGTACACTGAAAACTAAAAGAGATTGATGAAAGAATATCAATTATACCCTAAATCTAAAATAAACAAAAAAAAAAATCTATCTTTGCCTATTTATTTGGAAAAAAGGATGTAGGTCTTAGAATTGATATTTAAAGTCTCCTCTTGCTTTGCAATGAAATATATTACTTGGATTATGAATAAGAAAACACATTTATTGAGCACTTATTTCAGTCTGGCTTATACTAAGTATTTACACCTAGTATACTTATTTTGATCTTCAAAAATTATCAGTATTTTAACCCTACAAAAGGTAATTTCTCTCTCACATGACCAATGCAGGTTATTAGGACACTTTACTCACCGTGTTTACTAGAAAAGCCAGGCTGGGATGAAGTGAGAGAGTAGCATTGACATGTATACACTACCAAATGGAAAATAGATAGCTAGTGGGAAGCAGTGGCATTGCACGGGGAGATGAGCTCTGTACTTTGTGACCACCTAGAGTGGTAGGATAGGGAGGGTGTGAGGGAGACGCAAGAGGGAGGGGGTATGGAGATATATGTATACATATAGCTGATTCACTTTGTTATACAGCAGAAACTAACACAACATTGTAAAGCAATTATACTCCAATAAAGATGTTAAAAAAAAAAGAAAGAAAGAAAAGCCAGGCTGAAAGAAGTTTTCAAGTAACTTGACGGCTTGAGTTCTGGTTTTTCACCCTTCACATGTCACTGTTAATAACATTTGGAAGCAAGTCCCATGTCCAAAACTAATGTCAAAAAACCAAAAAAGTACAGTGCAGCTATGTGTCAGAAAGTGGGAAAGCTTGAAATATTTGGTGACCACAAAATAGCAACCCAGATTTCTTTTGTTTTTTAATTTTTTTGAAGTATAGTTTATTTATACTATTCCAGGTATACAGCAAAATGATTTAGTTATACAGTTATACATATATGTTCTTTCCCATTATAGGCTTTTACAAGATATTGAATATAGTTCCCTGTGCTATACAGTAGAGCCTTGTTGTTTATTTTATATATAGTAGTGTGTACCTGTTAATCCCAAATTCCTTCTCCTCTTCCCCTTTGGTAACCATAAGTTTGTTTTCTATGTCTGTGAGTCTATTACTGTTTTGTAAATAAGTTCATTTGTATCATTTTTTTTAGATTCCACCTATAAGTGACATCATATGATATTTGTCTTTCTCTGACTTATCTTCACTTAGCATAATAATCTCTAGGTCCATCCATGTTGCTGCAAATAGCATTATTTTATTCTTTTTTTAGAGCTAAGTAATATTGCATTGTGTGTGTTTGTGTGTGTGTGTGTATATATATATATATATATATATATATATATATATAAAAAGAATATATATCTTCTTTATCCATTCATCTGCAGATGGACATTTAGGTTGCTTCCATGTCTTGGTTCTTGCAAACAGAGCTGCTAGGAACATTGGTGTGCATGTATGTTTTCAAATTTGAGTTTTTGTCTTTTCCAGATATATGCCCAGGAGTGTGGTTGCAAGATCATAGGACAACTCTATTTTTAGTTTTTTGAGTAAACTCCATACTCCTTTCCATAGTGGCTGTACCAGTTTATATTCCCACCAACAGTGTAGGAGGGTTCCCTTTTCTCCATACCTCTCCAGCATTTAATATTTGTAGAATTTTTGATAATGACCATTCTGACTGGTGTGAGGTAGTACTTCATGGTAGTTTTGATTTGCATTTCTCTAATAATTAGCAGTGTTGAGCATCTTTTTATATGCCTGTTGGCCATCTGTATGTCTTCTTCGGAGAAATGTCTATTTAGGTCTTCTGACCATTCTTTGATTAGGTTGTTTGTTTTTTTGATATTGAGCTGTTTGTATATTTTGGAAATTAAGCCCTTGTTGGTTGCATTATTTGCAAATATTTTCTCCCATTTCTTAGGCTGTTTTTTGTTTTGCTTATGGTTTCCCTTGCTGTGCAAAACTTTCAAGTTTAATTAGTTCCTATTTGTTTATTTTTGCTTTTGTTTCCATTACTCTAGGAGACAGATCCAAAAAATATTGTTGCGATTTATGTCCAAGAGTGTTCTTCCTATGTTTTCCTCTAGGCGTTTTATAGTATCCAGTCTTACATTTAGGTCTTTAATCCATTCTGAGTTTATTTTTGTGTATGGTGTTGAGAAGTGTTCTAATTTCATTCTTTTACATGTAGCTGTCCAGTTTTCCCAGCACCACTTACTGAAGAGACTGTCTTTTCTCCATTGCATATTCTTGCCTCCTTTGTTGTAGATTAATTGACCATAAGTGCATGGGTTTATTTCTGGGCTCTCTATCCTGTTCCACTGATTTATTGTCTATTTTTGTGCTGCTGTTTTGTACTGTTTTCATTACTTTGTAGTATAGTCTGAAGTCAGAGAGCATGATTCCTCCAGATCCATTCTTCATTCTCAAGACTGTTTTGGCTATTTGGGGTCTTTTGTGTTTCCATACAAGTTTTTAAATTTTTTGTTCTAATTCTGTGAAAAATGCCATTAGTAATTTATAGAGATTGTATTAGATCTGTAGATTGCCAGGGGTAGTATGATCATTTTAACAATATTGATTCTTCCAATCCAAGAACACTGTCTATCTTTCCATTTATTTGTGTCATCTTCAGTTTCTTTCATCAACATCTTATAGTTTTTCGAGTATAGGTCTTTTGCCTCCTCAGTCAGGTTTATTCCTAGGTATTTTGTTCTTTCTGATGTGATGATAAATGAGATTATTTCCTTAATTTCTCTTTCTGATAGTTCATTGTTAGTTGTGTAGAAATACAACAGATCTCTATACATTAATTTTGTATGTTGCAACTTTACCAAATTCTTTGAGTTTTCTGATAGCATCTTCAGGGTTTTCTATGTATAGTATCATATCATCTGCAAACAGTGACAGTCCTTTCCAATTTGGATTCATTTTATTTCTTTTTCCTCTCTGATTGCTGTGGCTAGGACTTCCAAAACTATGTTGAATAAGAGTGGCAAGACAGGGCATTCTTGTCTTATTCCTGATCTTAGAGGAAATGCTTTCAGCTTTTTACCATTGAATATGATGTTACGTGTGGGTTTGTCATACATGGCCTTTATTAAGTTGAGGTATGTTCCCTCTGTGCCTGCTTTCTGGAGAGTTTTTACATAAATGGATGTTGAAATTTATCAAAACCTTTTTCTGCATCTATTGAGATGATCATATCGTTTTTATTCTTCAGTTTGTTAATATGATGTATCACATTGATTTATTTGCAGATATTGAAAAATCCTTGCATCTCTGGGATAAATCCCACTTGATCATGGTGTATGATCCTTTTAATGTATTACTGGATTTGGTTTGCTTGTATTTTGTTGAGGATTTTTGCATCTATGTTCATCAGTGATATTGGCCTGCAATTTTCTTTTTTTGTGATATCTTTGTCTGGTTTTGGTATCAGGGTGATGGTGGCCTCATAGAATGAGTTCAGAAGTGTTCCTTCCTCTGTAAGTTTTTGGAATAGTTTCAGAAGGATAGGCATTAACTCTTCTCTAAATGTTTGGCAGAATTGCAACCTAGTTTTCTTGATTCCTGACTTAAGGATATAATCTGTATCAAAATTTTCACATGTGAGAATATGAAGCTCAATTATGTAATAAGATTCAAATATTTTTTTGATGATTTTTCATATTCATTTTTCTAAAGAACACAGGATTTAAAAACTATCCAATGTTTTCTAAACAATGCATAATCGTACACTACTTTTTAACACATTTTAATGTTTTCATCTAACAAAGTAAAACAGTAGAAAGTATTAACTGGTACAAAGTAATACAATTTTATATAGACCCAGTATTCATGGATTCCAGAAGTCATAGGATGATCAGTTGATTCAGCTTGGTTAGTGGGGATGGTTGCCTCCAAATCTGAAGTAGTGAAAGATGACAGAGATTGAGAGATAGAGAAAAAGAGAGAGAGAAAGAGAGGTTGTGGGAGGGAAGTAAATTTTTACTTAGGGCAAAATCTCCAGGAAATATAAAATTTTGTGTGCTACAAAGGTGAAATTTTGTTAAAAGGAATATCATGACCTCTGAAGAGGAAATGATGCTACAGAAGAGGTGCTGCCCATCAAGATTGTGGAATAGTGACAGGAAGCAGATGTCCCTAGGAGCAGCAGACTCTCTTGAATATTGAGCCCTGTGTGAGTAACTGGCAAATTTCTGCCCCGGCTGCCTTGTCACTTGTTAACATGGCTCTTGGACTTTTTGTGGGCCTCAGGGAATCACTAAAGGGAAGGAGAAAATGAGATGGAGAAGAAACAAGAGAAAAGAAGAAGACAGAGAATGGGAGGGGATAAGCAATGGACCTCTGATCAGCCTGATTTTTCATCGGTTTTGACAATTTTTTTTTATTAATAAAACTGAGTGAAACAGGGAGACACCTTTGTTGGGTTTGAACGATGGGTCTAACTAGGTCCCTTGCTGGTGTTGAAATTGCTTTTCACAGAACCCCATCGAGATTATCTCATAGCATAGTAAACACTGCCTCATAGGCACAGAGGAGTAAAGAGTTGTAATTGATCAAATAAAAAATAAAGGGCTTTATTTAATTAAATTCTGAGTAGATAGAAAAATAAGTAATTCAACCTTAGACTGGTAGGTCACAATGTAAGCAAATTTGTGGTTAGCACACTACATCTGTTCCTGATTCTTAAAAGACTTAAGACTTCAAATTTACTGAAGATTAGATGGTGAATTTGTTAGGAATTAAACAAAGCAAGTCATTGTTAGAAAACAGAGAGCAATTCTTGCCAAGGATCTTCTTTTCTTCTCTCTTCATATGTTTAAATCAGCTCAAGTAGCATTTATCAGCAGCGGCAGGATCATTGTTATTTTGTTGAATGTCCCTAATGATAGAATAAAAACTTAAAGTATAATTACTGTTCACTAAATGACAACTAAAATAAGATTCTCTGTGTATGTATATATATATATATATATTCAAATATGCAAATGTATGTGAACTGTCTATATTGTTAATCACATTTATCCATAGTCATCTATGTATACATAATTCTTGGAAAAATCATATACATACATAAATTTTATAAACATGAATTTTTTTCTCGAATTTCAGTTCATTATCAGTAATATGGAAGATGATGTCCATAAACTGGTTTTCAAACTCAGGACAAAGCCATCTTTGGTAACATATTGCAGTGAATGTCCTGTTCCTGGAATATATGGGGACCATTATTTCTGACAACATATCATATTTTAAGAGACAGCAGCTGCTAAATAAAATTATCACACAATCTCTTGCAAAAGAATCACCAAGGCAATTATTTCTCACTACGACCATATCCCCTTTAAATTGCCTTTCATGTGTCTATATTTTCTCTCTGAAGCTGTCTTGATTTTACACAAAGCAATTAAAATATATTTGGGAGTTTGAAAAATGCAATATATAATTTCCCTGACTTCAGTCCTCTCCACTGATAGTACTTAAAATTTAGACATAATGACTGTCAAAGACATTTTTAATATTTATGGATTTATGCAAATGGAAAATCTCAAAAAGGCATTTAAATTTTAATAAATCACATATATATGTAATAAACAATCTTTTTTAAAGAATATAACTATAGTAAGTTAAGATTGTTCTAGACAATTCAAAACATACAGTGGTTATATCTGTGGCTAATTAGATGTTCCAGTTTCAAGGATGGCCATGAACAAGGTCATAATGACTGCATATCCACACAAAGAAATTTACTACTCTAGATTTATATGTGAGCTTTCTCTTTCACACACTTAACTTCCTTTAGCTTTAAAAATGCACATGCATATACTTGTGTACATCCCCACATGTCCCCAGGCCCTTGAGATGCTATTCTTGGAACCGAAGCTAGTTTTTTTTAGCTGCAATTCTTTGAGTAAATGGGAAAATCATCCTGACAGAGAATCCCTTAGCCTATGTATATCAGCAATTATATCCATGGTGACATGACCCAAGAAATAAAAATTCAGGAGATTAAAGACTCAGTGGCCTTGAATCCTGCTTCCAGCAGCTAAGAATCATAATTTGATATCTGGCACAGATTTTCCATGTGACCTATGCCAGATAGGTTAATCGTTTTATGCCTCAGTTTCCTTATTTGTGAAATGTAGTATGAAAATAAATCTGGTCCCAGGGGGAAGAGCTGTTGTTGGGTTTACATGATGAAGTGTGATGTACATGCTGAGTGACTCCTCATTATGAACATTATGGCCCGATTATGCTCATGTTATGTAAAAACTAGCCAATTTACAGATACATGTAGGTATTGTGCTTCAAGTATAAAAGTGAAGGTCAGAAACATTTTTCAATTTTATTTTTGAGACTGATTGAGCACTAAAATAATGTAAAGTACAGCTCATAATTTTCTGCATTTTCCCGGGCATACTGTTCTTAGACAATAAAATAGGATATTAGTTTGACTTTATAATAAAACTGAGCTTAATTCAACCAGTTCTTCATTTTTATTATTTATTGCAGTGCCTGTCGCAGGAATGTATTGATTTTTGTGCCAACCTTTGTTTTTCTTACAAGTTTTGTCACGCAAATTTGCTTCTCTAAATGCAGTACCCTTAGTATACTTTACAAAATATATTGGCATGACATTACAATTTGACCTTTACATCTTCTGAGGAACCAGGCCATTTCAGTACTAAAAGGCATATTTTGCAGTTCATTTTATCCCATTCATTTTCAACTTTTATTGAACTCTCCACAAAGTGAAGCATGCATTCTGCACAAAACTTTCTTTGAATGTTATGACTGAACACAGGTAGTTCAAATACAGGTTTTATATTTTTGAAGCATGGCTAAGTCATTTTTTAGAGCATGATTAAACTAAGCACATTTATTTAGAAGAAAGAATGAGTGAAAATATGGAAATTGTATTATGAGTTGAATAAAAATTTACAAAGACACTTGGAAGGTAAAACAGTTACTTGTTACCAGTTCAGAGAGGCAGTAACATGATTTTACATAATTTTTTTTCAGAGATTCAATGTCCACAGTCTGTGGAGCAATGTGAAAAACTAAGTATGCATTTGTGAAGTTCAATAAATTGTATTCTGGTTGCCCATATTCACCCTGAATTAATAACTAGCTTGGAAGTACTTGCCAATAACACAGTTCGGGAAGTACAATGTCTCAACCACCTGGTTTTCCATTCATTTAAAACTATTCATTGAGTACCTTTTATTTGCTAGCTTCTGCTTCTTTGCCTTTTAAAACATTATTGTTAGTTTATATCTTTGGGATATTTTACTTTTAGACACAGGAAACTTTTGTTGTTTTAGATTTTAGGTGGAATAATGAAATATTTCTGAGATTTAGAGACAATAATCTTTCTATTGCATCACAGTAGAGCTTTAAAATAGAAGATAATTGATAAAATGAGTAATTTATGGATAATATTCCACTAATAGATAGTATAAGGCTGCCATTTTAACTTTTCCATCAATTTTCTTGAAATTTAATTGTCCCTTCTCTAAAATCAAACTTAATCATGCTCAGTAAAACACATTTGAGCTAAAGAAAATTAGACAAGATGATCAGAATCAGAAGTGTGTTTCAGAAAGAAAAACTCCATAAACATTCAATATATATATTTAAGAGAAGTTAATACATTTATATTGATGCATATTATGAATTCCTATTATTGGGTATGACAACCCATTTTATTGTATCTATTTAACATGTTTACTTATAAACTTCCTTTTAAAAAATTGTTTAAATTAGCTCACAACCTCTGAGTGGACCCTATCAAGATAGTTTGCCAAGGAAGTTTTTAATCCATAAATCTTTCATTTCTCAATTTATTTCTGATGCTCATATTCAAAATGATCCTCCTTACAGAGCAGAGTCTAAGGAACAAGGAGCAGGATATGGATGGTTCATTGGAGCCTGTATTTTATAGTTGCCTTAAAGTCCAATGATATTAATGAGAAAGTGATGCAGGCAAATCATCACTGTAGTCATCAAACTTCCCTGAATAAAGCAGAACCTAAGAACTTGAGATATGTAATAAAGAAGGGGAGAGGGAGATAAAGTGGATTATAATGGTTGAGCATTCAGAATCATATAAAAATCATTGTTTTATACTTCTTTACATGAAGTCATCATTAGCCAACCTTGGTCCATAAAGCAAAACTGAAAATTTGAGCTTTTCAAGATTTCTTACAGAGTTACTCCTGACCTCTTTGTTTTGTCCTCTTACAACTCAAAGCAAGTAGTCATGAGCCCTAGAGATTATACTGATAGAATGCTTCTTAGAAAAGTCAAATATTTCATTAGTTTGTAACTCAGTGATAACTATCAATAAGTAAAATCTTATTCAAAGAATATTTTATACTTGTCATTTTTAAACTAAGGAAATAAAGTACCATAAGCATTCACTTTAGTGTCAGTTAAGAATTAGAAATTGGATTCAGTCAATAGTAATAGAGGTGATCATTAACAATAGCTTTGGTGTATAAGGTAGGTTTCTCTCTCTCTTTCCTCTCACTCTCTCAGATACAAACACATGCACACAAACACAAAAAGAAGTGAAGAGCTAAGCAGGCTAAGATTGTATTGGTGGATCCACAAAGATATCTAAGTTAACCCTAGGTTCCATTCCCAAAATCACAAGATAGCTGCTAGTGCACCAGCCATTTGTGCAGAAAAGACTTAACTTAGCAGGCCTGAGTTGCTCGAGCCTTGCATATTCCCAGTAGTGGGTCTGTCTTTTTGACTGGATTAGCCCTTGACCACTCCTAGGAATTGAAGTCTTTGAGTGTTCTGACTGACGAGTGTTTTGTAGACTTGGGGCCTTTAACCACACTGTACCAGTTTTTGTGGATAAGCTGTATAAACAAGTATAATTTATGGTGAATACCTGTTTTCTTTGGGACTCTGGAGGGACTGCAGTAAGTCCTGCAGGCATTGTACGCTTTTTGTGACTGAGCTCCATGAAAAACCTGGACACCTAGCTTCAGGCACAGGTAAGCTTCCCTGGTAGAAAACACATTGCTTGTGTTTTCACACACTGTTGCTAGAGAAATTAAGCACATCCTGTTTAATTCCACTGGGAACAGAATCTTGGAAGCTTGAGACTTGTTTCCTCCAGATTTTGCCCCATGCACATTTTCCCTTTGTGATTTTATGTTGTATAATTTTGCTGTAATAAACTATAACCATGAAAATAAGAACTTCTGGGTTCTGTAAATCCTTTTGGTAAATCAACAAATCTGAAAGTGGTTTGGGAACTCCTGACACACTATCATATCCTCATTTGAGACATCAGAAAGGAAGATGCACAGAGAGAGAAAAAAAAAAAAACCTTACCTTGAATCTTCACTCAACATCTGTTTAAATCTCAGCTTGCTCCCTTATCTTTATCTTCATCTGGGCACGATGCCAGGGGTTCTGCTGGCAAGAAAAAGAGAATGAATATTGGGCAGGAAATCATCTGAGTTTTTGCCCACCCAAACATCAATGTGTACTTTTTCCCCCTATATGTGGAAGAAACACAACCTTCCCTCAAAGGAAACAACCCCAATGTCTCTGAGAGTTTCTGCATAGAGCTCAAGCCCCAGGATCTTTGAGTTAAATGAACATCTATGCACATCACATCTCGGTGTGGCTGTGTTACCTGTAGATTAAAAATGCTGTAAGAGGAGAATGAGAAACTTATGGTAATCAAATGCTACTTAATAGGAATAGCCTTGAGGCCTGGCCCTGGCAGTGGAATATGTTCCATGATCAGCCAATGGGATAGGCCCTGATGCATTTCTTGCATATGTTACCCACTGTTCACTTTCCTCTGTGACCCTGGCTTTGAACCCTGGAAGAATGTTCTTTGCCTAATATCTCCTGGCCATATCTGACGTGAGCACTGAAACTTCTTGGGGTAGTACAGCACATTCACACATCCTACCTCCTACCATGGCAATTTTTAATGCCTAACAATTTCTTTGTAAACCAAATTGTTATACCTCATTAAGACAAAGGTTTGGGATTTCTTTGGCAATACAGTTGCCTAAAACTTAGCACGCTTCTGGTCTATCTGTTTCCAATTGTCATGGTTGAGTGCCACGTGGATGGGTTATTTTTGTCATTGATATTGCCTTTCATTTATTATTTTTGAAGTTACTACCTCAGAGAAAGTCAAAATATTGTTTTTTCCCTGCTCTTCAGGAACTTAGGATCTAATTGATGAGATGATACATTAAGAAATGAAGCAGTAAAAAAAAAAAAAAGAAAAAGCAACCTATCTTTATAAATTAAAAAACATAGTGGATCAGAGAATAGGTGCTACAGTACAGTTCAATTAATATTAATGTGGAAATTCCCGCTGGAGTAATCCTGAAAGGCTTCCTGGAGGATATGAAGAGGTAGTCCTGTGAAGGAAAGATATTTAAAATTGCTGGAGGGAAGGGGGAAAGTCCTGCTAAAGAGACAGAATGACACTAGTGTAGGATGGCATACATAATGAAAGCAGAGTATTTCCCCAAGGAAAAAGAAAGCATGATGAGATATGGACCTTTAGATTAGTCTCAAAGATGTCTGTGTTTACAGAATAAATATGAATTGGGTAAAATTTAAGGAATACAGTATTTCAGATGGAGATTTGGCTACACTTGAACTGCTGTTCAAACAAGAGTAAGCATCCTTGGGGAGTCCTGGGACACTGAGGCAAAAGAGAGGCGAGCTGGATAAGGTGCCTAGACATTTGACACCACAGGAGTTAATGCAGAATGGAAGTGATTCGGTTGGTATCTGGATGCTATAAGTAAAGTCAAATAACGTGTGACCCTGAATTTAAAGCCAGCCTGCTTTTAGCACCAGAATCAGTTAATGTTAAGTACCTGGAAATTTTTCATTGATATTTCTGAGGCTGTTAAAATGCATGCATTCTCCATCATTTCCCCCAGCCTTTTCTTTCTCTTCTTCCACCTCTTCTTTCTCTTTTTTCTAGACTTTGGCCTTCCTCTGCTCCATCCCCATGGTCCTAGGGAGCAATTTGGGGTACTCCTTTGACCCAAGTGTAGTTTTTAACCTAAATATGTTCCTTTTTCTTTATTGGCATCTGTGTTTTGCTTATCTTCCTCTAGCTAGTTTAAGTAGAAAGAGATTTATTAGCAAGCTGGAAGAATCTCCAAGAAGTCTAGCAACAATAGAAGTTAGGAAAAGCTAATCATATTTAAGTTTCTTCTTTTTTTATTAATTTTTATTGGAGTATAGCTGTTTTACAATGTTGTGTTAGTTTCTTGCTGTACAGAAAGTGAATCAGTCATATGCATACATATATCCACTCTTTTTTAGATTTCCTTCCCATATAGGTCACCACAGAGCATTGAGTAGAGTTCCCTGGGCTATACAGTAGATTCTTATTAGTTATGTATTTTATACATAGTAGTGTATATGTGTCAATCCCAATCTCCCAGTTCATCCCCCCACCCACTTCCCCCCTTGGTAACCATAAGTTTTTTTCTCTATATCTGTGACGCTATATATAAGTTCATTTTTACCATTTTCTAGATTCCACATATAAGTGATATTATATGATGTTTGTTTTTCTTATTCAGACTTAACTTCACTCTGCTTGACAGTCTCTAGGTCTCTAATGAAAGCACCAACACTACTCATTATAGCACTAGGCACTTAGGGTACTAGGAACCATGTACAAGGATTTCCACTAGGGCTGAACACAAGGCATCAACCCCTTAAGCCACTACCCCACATGCTTTCGAGAAGAACCAACATCCTTGAGTATACTTGCTGAAGTGATTCGGTTGGTATCTGGATGCTATAAGTAAAGTCAAATAACGTGTGACCCTGAATTTAAAGCCAGCCTGCTTTTAGCACCAGAATCAGTTAATGTTAAGTACCTGGAAATTTTTCATTGATATTTCTGAGGCTGTTAAAATGCATGCATTCTCCATCATTTCCCCCAGCCTTTTCTTTCTCTTCTTCCACCTCTTCTTTCTCTTTTTTCTAGACTTTGGCCTTCCTCTGCTCCATCCCCATGGTCCTAGGGAGCAATTTGGGGTACTCCTTTGACCCAAGTGTAGTTTTTAACCTAAATATGTTCCTTTTTCTTTATTGGCATCTGTGTTTTGCTTATCTTCCTCTAGCTAGTTTAAGTAGAAAGAGATTTATTAGCAAGCTGGAAGAATCTCCAAGAAGTCTAGCAACAATAGAAGTTAGGAAAAGCTAATCATATTTAAGTTTCTTCTTTTTTTATTAATTTTTATTGGAGTATAGCTGTTTTACAACGTTGTGTTAGTTTCTTGCTGTACAGAAAGTGAATCAGTCATATGCATACATATATCCACTCTTTTTTAGATTTCCTTCCCATATAGGTCACCACAGAGCATTGAGTAGAGTTCCCTGGGCTATACAGTAGATTCTTATTAGTTATGTATTTTATACATAGTAGTGTATATGTGTCAATCCCAATCTCCCAGTTCATCCCCCCACCCACTTCCCCCCTTGGTAACCATAAGTTTTTTTCTCTATATCTGTGACGCTATATATAAGTTCATTTTTACCATTTTCTAGATTCCACATATAAGTGATATTATATGATGTTTGTTTTTCTTATTCAGACTTAACTTCACTCTGCTTGACAGTCTCTAGGTCTCTAATGAAAGCACCAACACTACTCATTATAGCACTAGGCACTTAGGGTACTAGGAACCATGTACAAGGATTTCCACTAGGGCTGAACACAAGGCATCAACCCCTTAAGCCACTACCCCACATGCTTTCGAGAAGAACCAACATCCTTGAGTATACTTGCTTCAACTCATTGCTCTCTTCCTCCTTCTGAGTTCATGTGGTTGTACATGCTTAGTAGAACCATAGCTGTATAGAAACCCACCTGAAAAGAGATCTGAAAATATTAATTATTTTTCTTTTCCTTTTTTTTTAACATCTTTATTGGAGTATAATTGCTTTACAATGGTGTGTTAGTTTCTGCTTTATAACAAAGTGAATCAGCTATACATCTATCCCCATATCTCCTCCCTCTTGCGTCTCCCTCACACCCTACCTATCCCACCCCTCCAGGTGGTCACAAAGCACTGAACTGATATCCCTGTACTATGTGGCTGCTTCCCACTAGCTATCTATTTAACATTTGGTAGTGTATATAAGTCCATGCCACTCTCTCCCTTCATCCAGCTTACCATTGATAGACACTTAGGTTGCTACCATGTCCTGACTATTGTTAATAGAGCTGCAGTGAACATAGTGGTACATGACTCTTTTGGAATTATGGTTTTCTCAGGGTATATGCCCAGTAGTGGGATTGCTGGGTCATATGGTAGTTCGGTTTTTGGTTTTTTAAGGAACCCCCATACTGTTCTCCATAGTGGCTGTATCAATTTACATTCCCACAAACAGTGCAAGAGGGTTCCCTTTTCTCCATACCCTCTCCAGCATTTATTGCTTGTAGATTTTTTGATGATGGCCATTCTGACTGGTGTGAGGTGATACCTCACTGTAGTTTTGATTTGCATTTCTCTA
>NC_041214.2:129984532-129985570 GCF_002837175.3 Physeter macrocephalus
TTATTTTTGTATATGGTGTTAGGGAGTGTTCTAATTTCATTCTTTTACATGTACCTGTCCAGTTTTCCCAGCACCACTTATTGAAGAGGCTGTCTTTTCTTCATTATATATTCTTGCTTCCTTTATCAAAAATAAGGTGACCATATGTGCATGGGTTTATCTCTAATTATTTTTCTATATATATATTATTCATTTATTTTTAGCTCACCAGCTTTTTCATTATAGAAAATTTCACTGGGCTGTATGCCTTTCTGTGACCATATTGAGCTAATAGGTTTTGTTTGTTTACTTTAACATAATTGAAGAAAATATTAGAGAAGCAAGAAAATATACACTTGCTGTTTCTTTCTGCCAGAAGTTTTTTCACTCTAGTCTTTAATGCATTATATTTTCTCTGTTGACATCTCAACAACCATAACATTATTTTATTTTTCAATCTGGAAATACAAAATACAAAATACCTTTGTGTTTCCAGAAATGTATTATTTGTCTTTGGATTCCAAGTATTTTATGTCTATCATCTATCTATCTATCTTTATATATATATACACCTATATCTCTTATTATCTCTCTCTGTCTTTCCCTCTCCCCATGCCTCTTTTATCCCCCACTGTCACAATATGAGAAACATAGTTATATTTACACTAATGGCTCTCAAGCTTTTTCATTACATGGATTCTCCTTTTAATCAACAAGAAGAAAAGAAGAAGAAAAAGAAAGAGGAGAAGAAGAGGGAAAAGAATAGGAAGAATGGGAAGGGGAGAACAAGAAGAACAATAACAGGAACATGAAGGAAAAAGGACAGGAGGAGAGTGGTAGTGGTAGTGGTAGTGGTGGTGGTAGTAGTGGTAGTGGTGTTGGTAGTGGTAGTGATAGGGGTAATGGTAGTGGTGTTGGTAGTGTAGTAGTGGTGGTGGTGGTAGTGGTGTTGGTAGTGTAGTGGTGGTGGTAGTGGTAGTGGTGGTGGTAGTGTTAGTGGTGGTACTGATAGTGGTGGTAGTGGCAGTGGTGGTGGTGGTAGTCGGGGTGGTGGGTGGC
>NC_041214.2:129985593-129995950 GCF_002837175.3 Physeter macrocephalus
AGTGGTGGTGGTGGTGGTAGTGTATTGGTAGTGGTAGTGGCGGTGGTAGTGGTAGTGGTAGGGGTAATGGTAGTGGTGGTGGTGGTGGTAGTGTAATGGTGGTGGTGGTAGTGGTAGTGGTATTGGTAGTGATAAAAGTAGTGATGGTGGTGGTGGTAGTGGTAGTGATGGTGGTGGTTTAGTAGTGGTGGTGGGAGTAGTGGTGGTGGTGGTAGTGGTGTGGTAGTGGTAGTGGTAGTGTAGTAGTGGTAGTAATGGTGGTGGTGGTGGTGGTGGTGGTGGTGGTGTATCAGAAGAAAAGTCTTCACCCTCCTTCTGTCTAAGTCTATACACTTATCTGTGTTTTCATTAATCATTACCTTCTACCCTCTTTCATTTGCAGGTATGTCACATCCTTCTCAAAATCTAATACTTGCCTTTTTTGGTGGGGAGATCTTTTCCCATCTCCTCTACTGCCATGGCTCTTGCCTCACGGGTCATCCACTAGTTCATCTGTGACTCCAAATTTCTCACTCTATTATTTCTTTCCTCTCAAAAAGTAAACATTTCCACCTTTCCATCATCTCCAATAAACAAACACACAGACCATTTTTACCTTACCTTTAGATACCTGTAATGTACTATGGCTACAAAACCTTTTTCCTTCACAGCCAAGATTCTAAACACAGGATTTTCCTCTTCCTATTTCACATTCCTATTCCCATTTGTTTTTCAACTCACTGAGGTACGTATGGCTTCCAATTCAACTAGTCAAGTGGAAAATATTCTCAGAAAATTTCAGGTGTCCCCAAGTTGCCAAATCTCAGGCACACTTTCAAGTTGGGATCTTCTCTTCCTGACAGCATATAGTGCTGTTAGATTGCTTCACATTCCAACTCTTAAATGCATTCATCCCCAGCTTCCATGAACTAGTGTCTCATGAAACATTATCTCAAGATTTTTCTTCTGTATTTCTGGACAGTCTTTCTCAATTACATTTCTGGGCTCTTTTTCTTTCACATATTATTTATAGTTGATATTGCATTGCATTTTTTTCTCGATTTAATTTTCTTCTCAGTCTTCAAGTTCTCCTTAAGTGATCTTATGCATATTAATGAGCTGATAACCAATAAATGTATTCTATTCCTCATAATTGAAAGTTTTAAACTGGTGTCTGTGTACATATATACATGTATACATATGTACATATATATACTGTATATATATGTATACACTAGCCATACACACATACACACACACATACATTGAGCAGCTTTAACTGAATGTCTAACAGAAAGGTCACCCTTAGGATGTCTAAAACTGAACTTAACACCCCCTTTCACTGTCACCCTCATTGCCACTCTCAGTATTCTCTATTCTCAGTATCAAGGGATTGTCAAACAATTTATTCAGTATTTCAATCAGTGGAAATAATCCCTCGTATTTATTCTTATTTATTCTCCCCTTTCTTTTTCTTGCAGTCAGTCTTAAAGTCATGTACGCTCCATTTCCAAAAGATCATTCTAGCCATACCTACTACCATTTCTTAGAGCAGACCCTCCACCATTCCATGCCTGAATAGCTACAGCAGCCATCTATCAGGCAGTCTTGCCTCCAGACCATAAATTTCTTATCATTTCACTACTCTTCTTAAAATATATTTACTCCTAATCACTGGGTCTCTATTCTTTTTTTTTTTTTAATAAATTTATTTATTTATTTTTGGCTGTATTGGGTCTTCGTTTCTGTGCGAGGGCTTTCTCTAGTTGTGGCGAGCGGGGGCCACTCTTCTTCGCGGTGTGAGGGCCTTTCACTGTCACGGCCTGTCTTGTTGAGGAGCACAGGCTCCAGACGCGCAGGCTCAGTAGTTGTACCTCATGGGCCTAGTTGCTCCGCGGCACGTGGTATCTTCCCAGACCAGGGCTCGAACCCGTGTGCCCTGCATTGGCAGGCAGATTCTCAACTACTGGGCCACCAGGGAAGCCCCTGGGTCTTAATTCTTAACTACAAAATATTGTGTCTGGAGAGTGGGAGGAATACGGAACTGGAGTATGGTTGAGAGGTCAAGGCTGAAATAAACAGCCCATGTTGATTAAGCACTTATGATGTGCCATGTATTTATTATCTCATATTATCTCATTTTAATCCTCTGTATATCCCTATGGGAAGGTATTATGATTTTCCAAATTTTACAGATAAAGAAACTGAAGTAGGAAGATACTCGATTTCCCACACAAGGTCACGATATAGTAACTGGAGAGAGATGTGAATACTGGAAGTGAGAATCCAGGACACATGCTCCTTGGAACTACATGCAATTTTTTGAAACCACAGTTAGCAACACTTGTTTTCCTGGATGAACATAAAATATCAAAAATTCTTGGAAAAACACACTGTGCTTTGAAAGACAATTGTGTTAAGGTACAGTGACCTAGAGGAGCAGTCTGAGTGGTGCACGGACCAGAATAAAACATCAAATACGTCAAAAAAGGAAATTTTTATTTAAAAAAGAGGAGGTGATCCATGGGGTTAAGGTTCCTAAAATGGTGAATAGAGACAAGCTAATTTTTAAAAAGCTTTCCAACTTCTCTTAAACAATAACTGATTGCACTTGGAAGTACAGTTTCATTAGAGTGGGAGATATTTTTAATAAACTCTGGGTTACAACATTTTAATACTTTATCACAGTTGATAATTTGCAAAAACAAAATAAGAGAATAAGATTCCTCCAATTTCCAATATGCCTCTTCATGCTAACAATAAAACATTTTATTTGCTCCTAAAATAGTACAAGTAAAGAGAATAGAGAAACTGTGTTATGTTATTTTAATAACTATTTCAATATGAATAGAATAAAACATAATGAAGAACACATGTTTGCTTGGTGCTAATGACATAACGTTTTGCAGTTTTATAGATAAAGCAAAATGCATAATTTGAACCAGATGTTGAAATACTTTGGGATTAGTATCTAAGGACAAATATTTCAAAAACTATGTGGAAAGGTAACCGCATATTTGCTACTGGGAGTCTTCTATGTGTCTTTATGTTGCACTTTACTTGGTTTCTCCAAATGAAATTACAATCTGTTCTCAATACTATATATATATTTTAAATCCCGTAGGAGAGGCAGTTCAGCCAAGCGGTTAAGAGCCCAGATTCTGTAGTCACATATTTTGCTTTATCGTTTTCTGGCTATGGGATCTTGGGAAACTTAACCTCTCTGAACCTCAGATTCATCATTTGTAAAGAGAAGGATAACAGTTAAACCTACCTCATAGGACTATTGTGTTGTTTAAATTAAGATAATATCTGTGAAGTGCTTTCCATGGGAACATAGCCCTCAATGAAAAGTAGCTAGTATTATTGTCTTTGTTATTACTACCACTTTTTTTGCATTATCACTACTACCCCCCTTCAAAATTATTTACTGTTAATCTCCACATTTTCACTCACTGTCAGTACCTCTGTATCTTGAGAAGTGTGTCAGCTGGGTCCTTTTAAGTTCCACGGCACAGAATCACACTCAGTTATCCTCAGATGATCTAGGCTTATTTTTACCATATATAGAAAAGTTTGGGAAAATAGGAAGTGATCTTAGAAGCCAGTCCAGACCTAAAATACCATTTCTTACTGTTCCTCGCAACCCGTGGCTCTGTTGGACTGGCAATAGCTGCACTGATTCGGAAGCATCTCTACTGGTCATTTCTGCAGAAACAGGTATTGCCTGGGCTCTGGGGAAATACTTCTGCCTCTTCAATACCTAGCTGCGTCTGCTGAGCCCGCTACAGCTGAACTGACTCTAAAGTCAGGGTCAGTGATTTCAATTCAAACTCCCTGAGAAAGAAACACCTTGATGAGTTGGTCACCACAATTCAGGGTAGTGTGTCCCTCATACAAGGGGTTCTCCCCTTGGTCACCACAGAGACTGCTCGGCAGTGATCCTTTGTTGATCAACTGTGTAGCCAACAGAAAGGGAACAGAACATGACAAGATCAATACGGAGGTGGCTGTTATTCTGAGGCTTCTTGAAGGAATCAGTGTAAATGGTAGATGCATTGTGCAGCATTCTAGTGCTGAATGCATGTTAGGGGCACAGCAAGACGCTTTTAATTCAGTGGCTTCTCTAAGTAAATCATTTTGGAGTATCAACATACACTATTTATATTCATAATGAATTCCTCAGGGGAAGTCACTTGGCCCTGTCTCTCCATGCCACACTTATGTGGGGACTGCTTTCCCTATTTTACCGCAGGATGGCAGGGGTTAGTCTGGGCAGCTATTTTGAACAACATACCTTTCTTCTTACTAGGCCAGCCAGGACCATCAGATTCCATTCCCCAAAGGTGATCACTTAGCCCAAGCTACTCCTGGCTCAATCCCTCAGAATTTAAAATTGGGACTAAGAAAGAAAAATCCACCGTGGAGTGCAACATGTCAGCTGAGGATTCATCTGCAGCCATGCTGATGCTTTGTTTTGCTTTGTTGCATTTGCTGTTGGTTGGGTTTTTTGTTTGTTTGTTCTTCTATATTATATGGTCAGGAAACTAAGAGTAAGCTTATCTCTGAGAGGGAGAAAATTGAAGCAGACACAAAGAGCGTCATAATACCTTCCCCTTGCTATCCCCAGATATTTCCTAAGAAGGAAATTTATACCTACTCTTTCACTTCTACGAGATAGTTTTAAATCATTAAACCCCACATTGTTAAGCTGGCACCTACGAGTATGTTTTTGAAACTAAGAATTTTAATAACCAGTACAAAGAGAAATTTTTCCTCCCAAGGATGTAAATCAGGCACTAAAATGGCATAGATTATATATATAAATTCCAAAATAGATTTTGCAGCCATTTTGCAGTCCTAAGAGAGGGGGGAAAACCTTTGATTATTACATTCCAGGAATAATATGGTTCTTATGACCTCAGCCACTCAGCTCATGCTTTTTTGTTTCATCCTTGTTTATTGAACTTTTTAGGTCTTAATATACTTACTTGCTGACGTATAGTCAAGAAAATAAATATTTAATTTTCTCAGGATCTTCAATTCACATAAATACTAATTCTCATTGTTTAGAAATGTAGATATAAATGCAGACAATATAAGAGATGGTACAAGGTTTGCACCAAATCCAGGATATATGTTTAAATATCTGAAGATGAATATGTGTTACTAAACCTAAACCCTGATATAAATCTATTTTCTTGTCATTTGCCTTTTTCTCTAAGGAAGTGAAATATATACATATATATAAATTTTCTATAATTATAGTCTTATATATATATATTTGCATTCCAGAACACAGAGCTGGCCAGGTAGGTGATATTTGTGTCTAATTATTACCATCTGGCCTCAATCATTCCCAACTCACAATCCTAATGCCATTTCTGACTTCCTGTAATAACTGGTTTTGAATACTAGGGGCTTACTTAGGAGGAATCTATCCTAGCTGGTTAGGTCCAGATAAGCCTTGAAGAACTCCTAAGAATGATACACATTTCTGAGTGTTCTATTTCCCAAGAATTATCTTTTTCCCAAGAATTACCTTTTTCCGTTGTATGACTCGTCTGTTGCCTGGACATATTTTGGAGGTTAGGGGAAAGCTTTCTGGTCTCCCCTCATCCACACTTTCTTTTCCCCAGTTATTCCAACCATTAGTGCTGCATAACAAACCACCACTAATAATTTAGTGGCCTAAAACCACCACCATCTTCTCTGTTCATTAATCTGTGGGTCAGGAATTCAGATAGAGTCCAAAAAAAAAAAAAGGCTGATTTCTGCTCGAGGATTCTGTAGCAAATGGATGGAGATGACTCAGATACATTGGGGCTAGACTATCATGGAACCTCCTTCACTCACGTATCTGGTGTCTTGGGTAGGAGGGCATAACCCTGGGCTCAGCTGGACTGTCAACTGGATACTCTCACATGGCCTCACTAGATGGTTTGAACTTTTCTGGGCACAGCAACTGGCTACTAGTTTCTGAGATACGCAAGAAGAAGTATCTGGAGAGTGAGTGTTCAAAGAGAACAAAGTAGAAGCCACATGGCATTTCTATGACCTAGTCTTGGAAGTCAAATTAGCATTGATTTCCACTCAGTTTCTAGGGGAGGGGATAATGACCCCACCTCTCAATGGAAGGATTGTCAAGAAATTTTCAGTCCTTTTAAATGCACTCAACTGAAAGCAAACAGGAAAAGCCAAATGAGAATCTAAGTGTGCATTACTGGTAAAACTAGATTGGAGTTTACAGCAGGAATATGCTACTTTCCGCTCTTACTTGAATTTGCCTACCTAGTTACAGTTAAAATTTCAGAGCAGCAGCCTCTTCCCCATCTCTCCACTCACTGTAGGGGAGGATAGATCCCAGGATATTTATCACATTGGGAGAGGAAAGAGAGAAGAATTCACTCTGCTTAAAGATGGCAAGGCAGGGAAGAGAGATTTTGTGATACCAACTATGATATGGACAAATTTGATAGTCCCCTAAGACCAACACTCAGTAAAAGAGGAAACTCAAAGAGATTAGGGTAGTAGTAAACAGCCTTCAACTGAGTTCATTTGCCAAATTGGATGAACTTGAGCTTTAATTTTCATGACTTCCTGGTTGTAGCCCTTAGAAGGTGACCATAAGGTTTACTAATTAAAATAACACAGGATAGATGATGAATCTAATACAAAAGTATAGAAAACATGAGAGTGCCTCAAATGAGAATGATTTTTTTGTTTTGAGAAAGTGTTGTTTACTTGGTCACCATGAAAAACAAAGTTCTTATTCTGTGTCATGGCCAAACATATCAAAAGCCACTGTCCTAGAAAAACTCCTGTATATACCCAGGAGAAAGGTATAAGAATGTTCAGATAGCACTGTTCCCATTAGAAAAATAATCAGATACATTCAAATGTCTATAATCAGAAGAATGGTAAGTAAATTGTGGTATATCCAGGTAATGGAATAGTGTGCAGCAGAGAGAATTGGTGGATAACAGTTAAAAGGAACAACATGGCTAAATCTTAGGAACAGTTAATTTAAAGAACGTGCTTCTGAAGAATATTTATAGTATGATAAATATACTTTATAAAACATGCAAAATATACATTAAAAACATGAAAAAGCAAGCAAAATGTTAAGTATAGAAACAGTAAAAGTTGAAAAACGCAAGAGAACGATAAACAGATTTTACAAGGTTCAAAAGACTTGCATTTTCTTGGATCTTTGCCTACCAGTGAACAGTCTGTGTCTCCTAACCCAGCCACAAATTCCTAATGTGACCCTGAAAAGTCAAAATGCCTCTGGTTTACTGATGCCTTAATCTTAAGTTCACCTAATGCAGTTGCAATTTCTGTGTGTTATTTGTGTTCCTAAATGCCAGATCTTATCTATTTCTTAATGGTCCCAGACAGAAAAGCAAGGTAAAAGGGTACTGTATTTTTATTTATTGCGCAATAAGTAAAAATTCCTTTTCCCACTTAATGGAACATAGTTGTTCCAATAAACACTAGGCACGAGGGGGAAATAAAAATTAAGAAGTCACATTAAACAAGGCTCCTTTGTCTTATTGTAAATTCTGGAAAAAGGCAGTAATTTTGCAAATGCCATTAATTCTCTGAGATGATTGTAAGTATGGGGGATATTTTCCCCTCTAGATATTACCATGATTATTCTTGATGGAGAGATCTATGCCAATAAGGTTTAAGTTCAGAGATCATGGGCTCTGGATAACTGCTCCTAAGCAACCAGCATATTAGCAAAGGTTAAAAAAAAAAACAAAAAACAAGCTTCGGGCTTCCCTGGTGGCGCAGTGGTTGAGAGTCCGCCTGCCGGTGCAGGCGACACGGGTTCGTGCCCCCGGTCCGGGAAGATCCCATATGCCGACGGAGCGGCTGGGCCCGTGAGCCATGGCTGCTGAGCCTGCGCGTCCGGAGCCTGTGCTCCGCAACGGGAGAGGCCACAACAGTGAGAGGCCCGCATAGAGAAAAAAAAAAGAACCCAGACACACAGAATCAAGAGTTGGTAATCACTGTATCATCAAGAAATAGATTTTTTTCAGGAGAAAAACTTTTACTTTAAAGCTCCCTCCTTCTTCATGTAATGAAAGAGTAGCACTGGCTATGTTTTTATAGCTCTCTGATGTTATGTGGATTTATTAGGCATAAAATAAGTTTTAAAAGGAAATTATTAAAGTGGTGAGTCAGCTTCCAAAAGTTCAATGTTTTGGTTCAGTTGAGTACAATTACTCACATTTGATAATTCATTATAAATGCCAGGCTCCATATCTCATGTTTCTTCCAACTATTCAAATTTTATGTTCATCCAACAGCTGTATTCAAGGTAAATTTGCCAAATGTGAATCATTTTCTATGCTGCTGGGTACCAGTTGCTAGGAATGATGCTTCATTGTTTTTCTCTTCAATGGCATCATTAAAACTCCAGTCAGTTAATCATCAAAGGAATTACACAAACAACTTTTTCAATTGCACCAAACATAACAAAGCTTGTCAAATTTATTTTTATACAAAATTTCCATGACAATAATGAAGCAAACACCAAAGTCTGTCAAGCATCACAGTTTCTTCGTCAGTTTTATATTTATCCATCCTAATCTTGTCAAAATATCATGACCATCCCTAGGCAAATATATTTGCTTCAGATTTTGTACGTACCTCTGCCAAAATAAGATATTTAAACAATATGCAGATCTATGAATAGTCAAACCCAAATGACAACTAAATATAAAAGGAAACATAAGTGAGCATTTTTGGCTTTATGTCAAATCTTTTAAACAGTGCTTTTCACAGGCTTTAATTCCTTAATATGTTTTCATCAATCACCCATTGCTAATAAGATTATGAGATATTTCTCTGATTCTGTACTTTAAATGGATACCTAGAAGCATTCCTATGATATTAAAAGAGAAAAGGGAGAAGACAGATTGAATTTCTTACATCTTTCCTTCCTTCTTGCCAGGACCCAGCATTGTATCACTGTCATGATTAGCATCTAGATAGTCCCAGATTGAAGGTTAAAAAATACACAGTGCAGGGATCTGAGGTGCTAACAGGAGACCTAAATTTAGACATCTTCCAAGTCTACCTTCTAATTTTCTGACTCTGAGTTGAGAACACATGATAGTATTTGAATATAATAAAGATCTGTCAACTAATTGGCCCACAGACCAGGCAACATTATTTTTGTTAAATTGTTTCTATTTCTCCATATCTGTGCTCCAAAAGATTATTTCTTTTGTGTTTTTAGGTCTTTTTTTTTTTTTAACATCTTTATTGGAGTATAAGTGCTTTACAATGGTGTGTTAGTTTCTGCTTTATAACAAAGTGAATCAGCTATACATATACATATATCCCCATATCTCCTCCCTCTTGCGTCTCCCTCCCACCCTTCCTATCCCACCAGTCTAGGTGGTCACACAGCACTGAGCTGATCTCCCTGTGCTATGTGGCTGCTTCCCACTAGCTATCTATTTTACATTTGGTAGTATATATAAGACCATGCCACTCTCTCCCTTCGGCCCAGCTTACCCTTCTCCCTCCCCGTGTCCTCAAGTCCATTCTCTAAATCTATGTCTTTATTCCTATCCTGCTTCTAGGTTGTTCAGAACAATTTCTTTTTTAAAAATTTCCATATATATTTGTTAGCATACGGTATTTGTTTTTCTCTTTCTACTTACTTCATTCTGTATGACAGACTCTAGGTCCATCCCCCTCACTACAAATAACTCAATTTGGTTTCTTTTTATGGCTGAGTAATATTCCACTGTATATATGTGCCACATCTTCTTCATCCTTTCATCTGTCAATGGATACTTAGATTGCTTCCATTTCCTGGCTATTATAAATAGTGCTGCAATGAATATTGTGGTACATGACTCTTTTTGAATTATGGTTTTCTCAGTGTATATGCCCAGTAGTGAGATTGCTGTGTCTTATGGTAGTTCTATTTTTAGTTTTTTAAGGAAATTCTATACTGTTCTCCATAGTGGCTGTATCAATTTACATTCCCACAAACAGTGCAAGAGTGTTCCCTTTTCTCCACACCCTCTCCAGCATTTATTGCTTGTAGATTTTTTGATGATGGCCATTCTGACTGGTGTAAGGTGATACCTCATTGTACTTTTGATTTGCATTTCTCTAATGATTAGTGAAGTTGAGCATCCTTTCATGTGTTTTTTTTTAAATTTATTTACATATTTATTTATTTTTGGCTGTGTTGGGTCTTCGTTTCTGTTTGCAGGCTTTCTCTAGTTGTGGCGAGCAGGGGCTACTCTTCATCGCGGTGCACGGGCTTCTCATTGTCATGGCTTCTCTTGTTGTGGAGCACAGTCTTTACACGCGCAGGCTCAGTAGTTGTGGCTCACGGGCTTAG
>NC_041214.2:129996110-129997870 GCF_002837175.3 Physeter macrocephalus
CCTTTTCTCCACACCCTGTCCAGCATTTATTGTTTCTAGATTTTTTTGATGATGGCCATTCTGACCGGTGTGAGATGGTATCTCATTGTAGTTTTGATTTGCATTTCTCTAATGATTAATGATGTTGAGCATTCTTTCATGTGTTTGTTGGCAATCTGTATATCTTCTTTGGAGAAATGTCTATTTAGGTCTTCTGCCCATTTGTGGTTGGGTTGTTTGTTTTTTTCACATTGAGCTGCATGAGCTGCTTGTAAATTTTGGAGGTTAATCCTTTTCAGTTGCTTCATTTGCAATATTTTCTCCCATTTTGAGGGTTGTTTTTTCATCTTGTTTATGGTTTCCTTTGCTGTGCAAAAGCTTTTAAGTTTCATTAGGTCCCATTTTTTGATTTTTGTTTTTATTTCTAAGAGTTTTATAGTGTCTGGCCTTACATTTAGGTCTTTAATCCATTTTGAGTTTATTTTTGTGTATGGTGTTAGGGAGTGTTCTAATTTCATTCTTTTACATGTAGCTGTCCAGTTTTCCCAGCACCACTTATTGAAGAGGCTGTCTTTTCTCCTTTGTATATTCTTGCCTCCTTTATCAAAAATAAGTTGACCACATGTGTGTGGGTTTATCTCTGGGGTTTCTATCCTGTTTCATTGATCTATATTTCTGTTTTTGTGCCAGTACCACAGTGTATTGATTACTGTAGCTTTGTAGTAAAGTCTGAAGTCTATATCAAAAATAAGGTGATCATATGTGTGTGGGTTTATCTTTGGGGTTTCTATCCTGTTCCATTAATCTATGTTTCTATTTTTGTGCCAGTACCATACTGTCTTGATTACTGTAGCTTTGTAGTATAGTCTGAAGTCAGGGAGCCTGATTCCCCCAGCTCCGTTTTGCTTTCTCAAGATTGCTTTGGCTATTGGGGGTCTTTAGTGTTTCCATACAAATTGTGAATTTTTTGTTCTAGTTCTGTGAAAAATGCCATTGGTAGTTTGAGAGGGAGTGCATTGAATCTGTAGATTGCTTTCGGTAGCATAGTCATTTTCACACTGTTGATTCTTCCAATCCAATAACATGGTATATCTCTCCAAGTGTTTTGTATCATCTTTAATTTCTTTCCTCAGTGTCTTATAGTTTTCTGCATACAGATTTTTCATCATTAGAAGGATGTTGGCTGTGGGTTTGTCATATATGGCCTTTATTATGTTGAGGTAAGTTTCCTCTGTGCCTACTTTCTGGAGGGCTTTTATCATAAATAGGTGTTGAATTTTGTCAAAAGCTTTTTCTGCATCTATTGAGATGATAATGTAGTTTTTCTGCTTCAATTTGTTAATATGGTATATCACATTGATTGATTTGCATATATTGAAGAATCCTTGCATTCGTGGGATAAACTCCACTTGATCCTGGTGGATGATCCTTTTAATGTGCTGTTGGTTTCTGTTTGCTAGTATTTTGTTGAGGATTTTTGCATCTATGCACATCAGTGATATTGGCCTGTAGTTTTATTTTTTTTCTGATATTTTTGACTGGTTTGGTATCAGGGTGAGGGTGACCTCAGAGAATGAGTTTGGGAGTGTTCTTCCCTCTGCTATATTTTGGAATAGCTTGAGAAGGATAGGTGTTAGCTGTTCTCTAAATGTTTGATAGAATTCGCCTGTGAAGCCATCTGGTCCTGGGCTTTGGTTTGTTGGAAGATTTTTAATCACAGTCTCAATTTCAGTGCTTGTGATTGGTCTGTTTATATTTTCTATTTCTTCCTGGTTCAGTCT
>NC_041214.2:129998192-130000688 GCF_002837175.3 Physeter macrocephalus
AATATTTTCTCCCATTTTGAGGGTTGTTTTTTCATCTTGTTTATGGTTTCCTTTGCTGTGCAAAAGCTTTTAAGTTTCATTAGGTCCCATTTTTTGATTTTTGTTTTTATTTCCATTTCTCTAGGAGGGGGGTCAAAAAGGATCTTGCTGTGATTTATATCATAGTGTGTTCTGCCTATGCTTTCCTCTAAGAGTTTTATAGTGTCTGGTCTTACATTTAGGTCTTGAATCCATTTTGAGTTTATTTTTGTGTATGGTGTTAGGGAGTGTTCTAATTTCATTCTTTTACATGTAGCTGTCCAGTTTTCCCAGCACCACTTATTGAAGAGGCTGTCTTTTCTCCTTTGTATATTCTTGCCTCCTTTATCAAAAATAAGTTGACCACATGTGTGTGGGTTTATCTCTGGGGTTTCTATCCTGTTTCATTGATCTATATTTCTGTTTTTGTGCCAGTACCACAGTGTATTGATTACTGTAGCTTTGTAGTAAAGTCTGAAGTCTATATCAAAAATAAGGTGATCATATGTGTGTGGGTTTATCTTTGGGGTTTCTATCCTGTTCCATTAATCTATGTTTCTATTTTTGTGCCAGTACCATACTGTCTTGATTACTGTAGCTTTGTAGTATAGTCTGAAGTCAGGGAGCCTGATTCCCCCAGCTCCGTTTTGCTTTCTCAAGATTGCTTTGGCTATTGGGGGTCTTTAGTGTTTCCATACAAATTGTGAATTTTTTGTTCTAGTTCTGTGAAAAATGCCATTGGTAGTTTGAGAGGGATTGCATTGAATCTGTAGATTGCTTTCGGTAGTATAGTCATTTTCACACTGTTGATTCTTCCAATCCAATAACATGGTATATCTCTCCAAGTGTTTTGTATCATCTTTAATTTCTTTCCTCAGTGTCTTATAGTTTTCTGCATACAGATTTTTCATCATTAGAAGGATGTTGGCTGTGGGTTTGTCATATATGGCCTTTATTATGTTGAGGTAAGTTTCCTCTGTGCCTACTTTCTGGAGGGCTTTTATCATAAATAGGTGTTGAATTTTGTCAAAAGCTTTTTCTGCATCTATTGAGATGATAATGTAGTTTTTCTGCTTCAATTTGTTAATATGGTATATCACATTGATTGATTTGCATATATTGAAGAATCCTTGCATTCGTGGGATAAACTCCACTTGATCCTGGTGGATGATCCTTTTAATGTGCTGTTGGTTTCTGTTTGCTAGTATTTTGTTGAGGATTTTTGCATCTATGCACATCAGTGATATTGGCCTGTAGTTTTATTTTTTTTCTGATATTTTTGACTGGTTTGGTATCAGGGTGAGGGTGACCTCAGAGAATGAGTTTGGGAGTGTTCTTCCCTCTGCTATATTTTGGAATAGCTTGAGAAGGATAGGTGTTAGCTGTTCTCTAAATGTTTGATAGAATTCGCCTGTGAAGCCATCTGGTCCTGGGCTTTGGTTTGTTGGAAGATTTTTAATCACAGTCTCAATTTCAGTGCTTGTGATGTTTCTTGTTTCTTGAGGTAGGATTGTATTGCTATAAACTTCCCTCTTAGAATTGTTTTTGCTGCATCCCATAGGTTTCGGGTCATCGTGTATTCATTGTCAGTTGTTTCTAGGTATTTTTGATTTCCTCTTTGAATTCTTCAGTGATCTCTTGGTTGTTAAGTAGTGTATTGTTTAGCCTCCAGGTGTTTGTACTTTTCACAGATTTTTTCCTGTAATTTATATCTAGTTTCATAGCATTGTGGCCAGAAAAGATACTTGATATGATTTCAGTTTTCTTAAATTTACCAAGGCTTGATTTGTGACCCAAGATATGCTATATCCTGGAGAATATTCTATGAGCACTTGAGAAGAAAATGTATACTGTTGTTTTTGTATGGAATGTCCTATAAATATCAATTAAGTCCATCTTGTTTAATGTATCATTTAAAGCTTGTGTTTCCTTATTTATTTTCATTTTGGATGATCTGTCCGTTGGTGAAAGTGGCCTGTTAATGTCCCCTACTATGATTGTGTTACTGTCGATTTCCCCTTTTATGGCTGTTAGCATTTGCCTTATGGGTTGAGGTGTTCCTACATTGGGTGCATAAATATTTACAATTGTTATATCTTCTTCTTGGATTGATCCCTTGATCATTATGTAGTGTCCTTCTTTGTCTCTTGTAATAGTCTTTATTTTAACATCTATTTTGTCTGATATGAGAATTGCTACTCCAGCTTTCTTTTGATTTCCATTTGTACAGAATATCTTTTTCCATCCCCTCACTTTCAGTCTGTATGTGTTCCTAGGTCTAAAGTGGGTCTCTTGAAGACACCATATATACGGGTATTGTTATTGTATCCATTCAACCAGTCTTTATCTTTTGGTTGGAGCATTTAATCCATTTACATTTAAGGTAATTATCAATATGCATGTTCCTATTACCATTTTCTTAATTGTTTTGGGTTTGTTATTGTAGCTTTTTTCCTTCTCTTGTGTTTCCTGCCTAGA
>NC_041214.2:130000933-130024174 GCF_002837175.3 Physeter macrocephalus
TCTTTACTATCATTATTCTGAATTCTTTTTCAGGTAGACTGCCTATTTCCTCTTCATTTGTTAGGTCTGGTGGGTTTTTATCTTGCTCTTTCATCTGCTGTGTGTTTTTCTGTCTTCTCATTTTGCTTATCTTACTGTGTTTGGGGTCTCCTTTTTGCAGGCTGCAGGTTCGTAGTTCCCGTTGTTTTTGGTGTCTGCCCCAAGTG
Organism: Physeter macrocephalus; assembly: GCF_002837175.3. Classification (NCBI taxonomy): domain Eukaryota; kingdom Metazoa; phylum Chordata; class Mammalia; order Artiodactyla; family Physeteridae; genus Physeter; species Physeter macrocephalus. Next base: position 130,001,140 of record NC_041214.2, read on the forward strand.
GCTAAGGTTGGTTTAGAGTGTTGTGTATGCTTCCTGGTGTAGGGGACTACTGCCTGTGTTCTGGTGGATGAGGCTGGATCTTGTCTTTCTCGTGGGCAGGACCGTGTCTGGTGGGGTGTTTTGTGGTGTCTATGACCTTATTATGATTTGAGGCATCCTCTCTGCCAGTGGATGGGGCTGTGGTCCTGTCTTGCTAGATGTTTGGCATAGGCTGTCCAGCACTGTAGCTTGCTGGTCGTTGAGTGGATCTGGGTCTTAGAGTTGAGATAGAGATGCTGGGAAAGCTTTCACCATTTGATATTACATGGAGCCAGGAGATCTCTGGTGGACCAATGTGCTGAACTCGGCTCTCCCACCTCAGAGGCACAGGCCTGACACTGAGCTGGAGCACAAAGACCCTGTCAGCCACACGGCTCAGAAGAAAAGGGAGAATAAAAGAAAGAAAAAAATGAAATAAAATAATGTTATTAAAATAAAAAATAATTATTAAAAATTTTTTAAAAACTTAAAAAGTAATTTAAAAAAGAAAGAAGGAAAGAAGAGAGCAACCAAACCAAAAAACAAATCCACCAATGATAGCAAGTGCTAAAAACTATACTAAAAAAAAAAAAAAAAAAAAAAAAGGACAGAGAGAACCGTAAGACAAATGGTAAAAGCAAAGCTATACAGACAAAATCACACAAAGAAGCCTACACATACACACTCACAAAAAGAGAAAAAAGAATAAAAATATATATATTGTTGTTCCCAAAGTCCACCGCCTCAATTTGAGATGATTCGTTGTCTATTCAGGTATTCCACAGATGCAGGGTACATCAAGTTGATTGTGGAGATTTAATCCGCTGCTCCTGAGGCTGCTGGAAGAAAATCCCTTTCTCTTCTTTGTTCGCACAGCTCCAGGGGTTCAGCTTTGGATTTAGCCCCACCTCTGCGTGTAGGTCGCCTAAGGGCATCTGTTCCCACTCAGAGAGGAACGGGTTAAAGGAGCAGCTGATTCGGGGGCTCTGGCTCACTCAGGCCGGGTGGAGGGAGGGGTACGGTTGCGGGGCGAGCCTGTGGCGGCAGAGGCCGGCGTGACGTTGCACCAGCCTGAGGCGCACCATGTGTTCTCCCGGGGAAGTTGTCCCTGGATCACAGGACCCTGGCCGTGGAGGGCTGCACAGGCTCCCGGGAGGGGAGGTGTGCATAGTGACCTGTGCTTGCGCATAGGCTTCTTGGTGGCTGCAGCAGCAGCGTTAGTGTTTCATGCCCTTCTCTGTTGTCCACGCTGATAGCCACAGCTCATGCCCACCTCTGAAGCTTGTTTACATGGTGCTCTATATCTCCTCTCCTCGAGCACCCTGAAACAGTGGTCTCTTAGCCAGGTCCAGAGTTTTTCCCGGAGTCCCATCCGGCTAGCTGTGGCACACTAGCCCCCTTCAGGCTGCGTTCATGCAGCGAACCCCAGTCCTCTCCCTGGGTCTGGCCTCTGAAGCCCGAGCCTCAGCTCCCAGCCTCCGCCCGCCCCGGCGGGTGAGCAGACAAGCCTCTTCGGCTGGTGAGTGCTGGTCGACACTGATCCTCTGTTCGGGAATCTCTTTGCTTTGCCCTCCATACCCCTGTTGCTGCACTCTCCTCCGTGGCTCTCAAGCTTCCCCCCCACCCACCCCCCGTCTCCACCAGTGAAGGGGCTTCTAGTGTGTGGAAACTTTTCCTCCTTCACAGCTCCCTCCCAGTGGTGCAGATCCCGTCCCTGTTCTTTTGTCTCTGTTTTTTCTTTTTTCTTTTGCCCTACCCAGGTACATGGGGAGTTTCTTGCCTTTTGGGAAGCCTGAGGTCTTCTGCCAGCATTCAGTAGGTGTTCTGTAGGAGTTGTTCCACATGTAGATGTATTTCTGATGTGTTTTTGGGGAGGAAGGTGATCTGTATGTCTTACTCTTCCCCCATCTTGAAGGTCTCCCCAAAATATTATTTCTAAGTTTTTAATTCCAAATGAATTGACTCTCCAGTGCACAGATAGGCTATTTTTAACAACGTACTTCGAAGAGGTTTTTTATTTCCCTTTTAACATTCCTTATCTAATGAAATATATTATACTAATAGAGTTTAATATAAAACATATTTCTGTATTTTCATCTTACTTGCTCTTGGATCACATTAAAAATTTAAAATATTGAAAAAATAACTCTTCCTTGAAATAATAAAATTACATTTTCAAATGCATAATAGAGTGGAGAACAATTTCCTCCAAGTTATTCAAAATAGTGTACTAACAAATCTCAATATTAAAACTAAGGTGTTGTAATCAAAATAAATCACAAAATAACCATAATTAAAGCAAAAGTGAAATATAATATCAGAAATTCATAGCAGTATAATTAGCTGCTTTGTCCTACCTTAAGAAGTTTTCTAAAATAAGTAGCAGTGCAAGTCCTAAAGCTTTAACAATCTGGTTAAATTTACCACAAACCAGTGCTTAGCAAATATGTAATTTTCAATAATAAACAAATATTAATGTGCTTGTTCTATTTTGATCTTTTTGCTTTAATCTTTTACATTGTAATATATTATTTAATACATAAATGATATCTGTAAGATATAAAGAATAATAATATGAAGAATTACATTGAACTCACCACCCAACCCTCCAAACTGGACCATTTCCTATAACTTCCATCTACCTTTGCGCCATTCTTCTATCACACCTTCCTTCGAGATAACCACTATTCTACATGTTGTATTCACCACTTCCTAGATTTTCTACTTTTGGCATGTGAATGCATTGTTGGGCTTTGTTTAAGTTCTATAGTTATATATAATAACGTAAGTCATCTTCCAAGATGTACTATCTTGCCCTGATATATTTCCAGAGATGTATTCCTGTTGTCATGTTTACTGTAGTTCATTCCTTTTTACTGCTGCATTGTGTCAAATTGTATGAATATACCCCACGTTATTTATTTTTTGTCAAAGTGATTTGAACTTTTTCAAGTTTTAGAGGGGTGTGTCTTTCTCTTTTTAATCCTCACAAACATTACTTCTGTATTCTCTAGGGTCTATGTACAAACTGTTCATTAAGTCTATGTTTCCTCTTTAAATTGGGTACACAGCTAGACTACATTTCTCAGCTTTCCTTGACACAGGTATGTTCTGGTCAGTGGAATGTGAGACAATGTATTTTATACCTGGGATACAGCTTTCAAGATGTGTTTTCTCTTTCTCTTTCTATGTCCCCTTCCACCAACTGGTCACAGAAAATAAGAGGCTTTAGAAGATGAGGAGGCTCAATAGGAAAAGAACTTGGGTCCCTATTGTGTCACAACCTCAGGCGTTCCAGGGGTGAAAATTTGAAACTGGCTCCTGTACACAGAGGGCAAGGAGAGACCAAAGAAAGAGGTAGACCACTCCAGATTGGTAGATGGCAGGTTTAATAAACAAGAAAACTGACATAGGAGGCTTGTCCTGGGCAGACGCAAGATGAGCAGATCTCCCTACCACACTCCACCCCCTGCCAGCATCTTACAAGTTTATATAGAGGCCCTAATGGGGTTCAGTCATGTATCAGTCCAGATGGTCTCAACAACACATTACTCTCTCAAGCCTGTATCCTTGAAATGGCTCCTAGTGTGGGAATGGTGGGTAGAATATACATTCCAAGGACAGGGGAGGGGTGGGGAGCCTCTCTGATTGCTCTTGGATCAACTGGCAGTCATGTGCTCTCAATGACCTCCAACAACAGTCCCTGAATGGTCACGTAGCACTCTCAGGGCAAGTGATATATATTTGAGTTATTATTTGAATGAGAAATAAACTTCTAGATTATTGAACCCATTTATACATTTTGTAATGGACTCGTTAAAACTGTTAGTATTCCTCTCAGTGTTTCCCTGAGTAAAATTTTTCCACTATCATGACCCCCGGGGGGGGCATTTGACAGTATCTGCCAGAGCTGGGACCGGAGTAAGGTGACAAATGACCTGAGAGGGCGTTACATTCTGTACCCTACGCACCTCACTCTTAAAGGGGGTTGCTACTGGCATCTAGTAAATAGAGGCCAGGGTTGCTGCTAAACATCCTACAATGCAGTCCCCCATAACAAAAATATCAGCTGAGAATAACTGCTCTAATTAATACAAGGAAATAACAAATAAAAACTTAATAAATAATAGTGACCCTAATGTAGCTTAGAATCTACTCATTAGATTAAATTTCTGTGGCCATCAGATTTCATCCAAAAGTTCAATAGTCCAAATTCACAAGAACATGTCTGTTAATTAAGTAAAGAATATGTCTTAAATGTATGGCTTTCCATTTTTTAAGTTATGCAGATGCTCTTATAAAGTCTAAAATGCAAGTGCTTAGGAAATATTACTCTATTTTTAGGAATGTTTATATATTTATTAATTTATTCATTTACTTCACCAATCACTAGATCAGGTACTAAAATATAAATTCTAATCTTTGGTAATCCTTAAAATGATTTAATGTTAAAAACTACATTGGATTATTCGACTAGGAAAATTAAAATGGATGAGGCCTGACATAAAAGGCCAAAACAGCTTGCTTTCCTAATCTGCCCGTATCTTGCCATGTGCTTCCAACATGTCACTCTAACATGACTTCCTGGGTCAGCTAAGCTTCAGGGTTGGTGTCTGCCCAAACATCAATCTGACTTATTAATTTTCCTGGCTGGTCTAAATGTTTGGCTCCAAATCAAGTTCTCTTCCTAGTTTTGTGCTTCCATTGCTGTGCTTGATTTGCCAGGCCCCATTTCTTATTATCTCCAGGGGATCCAAAGGGAGGCAATAGAGCAAAGTGTTGAAGAGCAGAAATTCTGGATTCCGGTGTGAAATCAAGAACTTGAACAAGATGAAAACCTCTTGTGACTTATTTTCCTGTCTGTAACGTGATGATAATAGGATAATGTGAAAGGCAAAGAAAGCTAATATATGTGAAACACTTAGAACAATACCTGGAACATAGTAAGCGCTCAAAAAAAAAAAAAGTCAGCTTTATTATAAAGTTCATTATTGCCTTCCTTGCTCTCATATCTTGGGATTTTCTTATTCCTGTCTGTATGCCTACTTGATTTATATTTCACTGATTAGCTTGCTTTGTGGTTTCTGCCTTTCTTCTTTTACCTCATCCTCTATATTGCTATCTGCTCTGTCTTTTGTTTGCTCTTGTGTTGTACATATTGATTCATCCATTCATTAAGCAAATGTCCATTGGGTGCCTAATATGTTCTACTCTGGTTACAGCAGTGAAGAAAACAGACAAAAACCCCTGCATTCATAGAAATTGCTCCACCAATATCTAGACTCATAACAAGATTTCTGGGCTCTTGATTTCTTCATGGCTGCTGATTTTATTTTCTTACCAGAACTCTTAAATTTAGTGTATTCTTTGGCTATCCTCCCTATGCCTTCTAACCTTCTCTGCTACAGACAAATGAGAACAGCTGAACAAATCTTGATTGGCTGCAGCTCCATGAGTTGCAAAAATTACTGCACAGAAATGAAAACCAGAGAAGTGCTGAGTAGCCGCTTTCCTCATACATGAGGCAGATTACTCTATGTCTCATCAGAGTTGGTGCAGATAAAAAGTACTAGAGGTAGAAGACCACATGAAAAGATCAAGACATGTCCAGAGGAAATTTTAGCTTGGAATTCTAAGCACTGTGATTTACCGTGGACTCTTTTCTATGCTGTTGGACATAGGGTATTTGAAAAACTTTTCATCATCCACAGATGTCCTAAAGGTATTCCTAGTCTTCTGACATTGTTTTCCTACAATATTGTTGTCTGGGATCCCAGTACAAATGCCATACTTAGTTCTATTTTGGGGGGATGATATCAAAGACAAAAATGGGCTGGATGAAGTGTGTGTCTAATAAAATGCGTGAATAGACGGTAGAAATCTTTTGTTGCTGTACAGCTATATGAGTTAATTTTATTTCCTAGCTTATGTTTTATGTATTTTAATGTTTTAATTTTGAAAGATACCCAAGGAAAATTACACAATGGGCTTTAAAAATGGATAATCATGCATTTTCTACATCATGAATATAGGGCCTTAAAGTTATCTTTGAAGCAAACAGAAGATCTTTAATTCACTACTGACTAATGCCACATGCCTTTTCAGTACACAAGGGAAGGATTAACAATATGTAGGAATATGTAAACAGAGAAAATCAGTCACAGGTGCTAAAGGCACCATCATGATTGCCTTCCTATGAAATAATAATCCTGATGTTCCTCTGATGGAAAATGGGGTTCCTCTTGGGAATATAAAATCAAGTTTTGTAACATTTAAAGGCTACTCTTGTGAAGACATTTTCAAATGGGTTGATGAAGGAAGATACATGTATGCTTCTGTGATTTATATCAAAATAATTGTGTTACAGTATAAAGATATTGAGCACAGAAACCTACTAAGTGAAACTTCTGAATTTTGATAGTAAATAGAAAGTAAAATGATAAGTCAGACAATGCTGAACAATAGCAGGTTTTTGTTTGCTTCTGATATGAACATAACATATATTTTCTGTCTATATTTCTATAAATATTAGCATATTTCAAATTAGCTATTTTAGTTTACATGTGGAAATTACTTTTTAAGTGAATGATAGGGCTCAAAACTAGTAATATTTAATATATTACATTACCTGATTGAGGTGCAGTACTTTGTAATCGCATATATATTTGAAATTTATGCATCCAGCGATTAGACTAACTTACCTCCCTTGCTCCACCTAGTTCAACAATGGCTTTTATTAATTATTTATGTGGTGAATTAATGCACCACTGGAAGAGTTTAGTCATGTTAGAGTACTTATCAGCCAAATGATTGTCTAAGATATGACATTCCCCTGTCTCTTGCTCTGTCAATGACATAAATTCTTTTAAATTATACAATAGACTGGAAATGGTCTACAAAGAGCTGTAAAGACACTTCCTAAGCATCAGAGGCCACTAACTATGGATTATGTGATTTAGCTTTTAGTAAAAGCAGACACAAGAAGGTAGTACAACCAAAGCTGTTTTTCATCCCATACAGAAAACCATATGAATTGAATCTGGTTTGGGATATTCATGTGAAATGTGAGCAACCTAGTTACATACAAGCTATAAATCTATGTTTGAAATAAGAGTTTCAATCTTTTATTACAAAGACAAGTGAAATTCTAGAACCATGTCCCTCTGGAGCCTGAGGTTGGCTCACTGTGGAACTTTTAAAAGCACCCCTTCCAAACTACCCTTGGAAGAACAGCCTCGTCCACCAACTGAAAACTATGGGTGCAGCATTTAAGAGTGCTTCCGGAACAGTCTACGTTTAGTTAGTGCTCCTGTAATTCCTGTAAAACACTCAGAGTTTCCAATGTTTAAATTAAAAATATACAACTACATATGTTTTTACATAATGTGTCTCTTTCATTATTTTACTCACTTGGCGAGAAAAGGTGATGCAAAGGTTCTTCAGGTTTTGGTGAACCTTATCTTCTGTGGTGGAAGATTGGGCATAGGCTACTGTCAACAGAGTATGAGAAACTGACATCGTTCAAAGACAGCAGCTGAGGCCAAAAAAGTAGTTGAAAGAATGAAACTACTAGGCCTACCTTTCACTGCCTTTGATTTATCTCAATAAAATTTGCATTTAAACGTGGTAAGATTAGCTTCCTTTCGTATGTTTCAGATAAAAAACACTTTTTCCCTGTACAAAGGAAGTTTAATGTCTTTTCCAACTTTTATTTCCATTAGACTTTATTACTACTGTGTCTGTTGGCATTTTGCATAAACATTCAGTAGCTGTAATACAAAAACATACGTGTGTGGTCATCCTATATAAAAAGTGAATATTTGTTTCAAAAATAGTAGTTTAATTTGTGTTAAATATCTATCTCCCATGTACAGCAACCAAATGTAACCCAGGGTTAGTTTCTAGCCAACGTTTAATTTTTAATTAGAATCCTTTCTTTGATGTCCTATTGTGCATAAAAGACAATGCACCTTCCAAATTTAAAACATTAATTTAGATTACATTTACTGTATAGTAGATTTATATACAAAAGTTTTATTATTAAGCCATTTCAAAGCAACTATATTGACGTGTCATCACATTGTTTACAGGAAAGAAAAAGTCTTCAAAGTGAGGCTATTTAGCTCTCTCTAATAAACAAAATAATCACTTCTTAGATTTAAAAGTTTTCTAGGGCTTCCCTGGTGGCGCAGTGGTTGAGAATCCTCCCGCTGATGCAAGGGACACGGGTTCATGCCCCGGTCCGGGAAGATCCCACATGCCGCGGAGCGGCTGGGCCCGTGAGCCATGGCCGCTGAGCCTGCGCGTCCGGAGCCTGTGCTCCGCAACGGGAGAGGCCACAACAGTGAGAGGCCCGCGTACCGCAAAAAAAAAAAAAAGTTTTCTGAAGAATTAGTAAGTGTCCATGATAGCACTCTTCTATTATATAGCACTCTTCTATTGGAAAATAGTCAATATGTGTATAATAAAGATAAACCAATAAAGATAAACTAAAGCAGATCAGTGCTGGTAGGTTTTACAAGGTCAAACTGTATAACTATAGAATATGGAGAAAGAACAAATATTTAGTCAAATTGGTCATGTATTAGAACTATATATTTCCATTTTAAAGTTTAATAATCTTCATTTTCAATTTTCCTTAATAATATTTGGGAAACAAGTCACCTTTTCTTGAAATTACCTAGCTATATTTTTCCCAGATTTTGATTGTTAAACTGATTCTAAATTCACTAGGATAAAATACAAACTTATGTAAATTACATGAAGCAAAATGGCAAGTGTTCAGCCATTAATTGATGCTTACACTTGCAGAAGAGGAGGGATGAGAGGGTAGGAGAGGAATAAATTAACTAGTTTGCCTCTACATGACTGAAATTCACTAAGATAATTGACAACTTTCTTTTTGTAGTGCCCAGACTTGTTCTCGAATCAGTTCGTTTAAATCATCCCACATGGTGAAGTTTATCCATTTATTGCACACTTAAATCTGGGAAATCGGCAGCTACATGACATTAACAGCAGTTCAACTGAAAATCACATCTGAAATTCAAAATAAACAAGAAAAAGACCAGTCAATCTTAGGCTTATTAAGAGCATTTTTATCGATTGTATTAACTTCCTTCAGCATGAATACAAAGGACAAAAACTGGTCCTGTGACTTTTCCTCTTTCATTATCCCAAACAAGAAAGGAAGGATGGTATAGAGAACAGGAACATAAAATAGCTGTTTCTGCGAAAATGATCACCTTCCTCATAGCTTCATAATTTACTCCCAGTCCATAAGGTTCTCAGTTCCAGTGACTGGAATGATGGATGACTCCACTTCAGCTACAACCGGCAAGGATGATACAATGTATCACTCTGCAGGCTGTACAATAGAACAAACGAACCAGCAGGATGGAATGGCAAGCAGAGGTGCCAAGGGAATTCTCTTCAGTGGAAGAGTAGATAGTCATTCCCTGGAATTATGTAAAATACAGCTTGTAAATATTGCTCCCATTGTGGACACGTGAATGTGCAACTTGACAGAAAAGGGCAACACTGACATGAAAAAATGCAAAAATATTTTCCACTTCAGTGCCCGTGTTTTTCACATGGCCAGATTTTGCATTAAACAAAGCTCCAGCTCTATGCTCAATGAGTTGTTAAGAATGTAAATATATATATTTGAGGATGGGGGAAACAGCTTAGGGTTTTATCATTGATATTTGGTTTACCTGAAGCTTATAATTCAGTGCTAAAGTAATGCTAAACTGCTTGGTAATACCTGATTAAATCACATTTCTAGAATCATTCCCTTATCTCGTTATAATTCAATGCTAATTTTTTTTATTGAAGTATAGTTGATTTACAATGTTGTGTTTGTTCCGTTAGTTTCTGGTGTACAGCAAAGTGATTCGGATATATATATATATATATAATTTTTCATATTTTTTTCCATTATAGTTTATTACAAGATATTGAATATAGTTCCCTGTGCTATATGGTAGAACCTTGTTGTTCATCTATTTTGTATATAGTAGTTTGTATCTGCTAATCCCAAACTCCTAATTTATCCCCGACACACACACCCTTTCCCCTTTGGTAACCATGAGTCTGTTGTTTAAATAAGTTCATTTGTATCATTTTTTAGATTTCACATATATGTGATATCATATGATATTTGTATTTCTCTGTATAAGTCAGTACTAAATTTTAACTAGTTAGGATGTGAAACAATACCTAGCAAATTAACAAAAGGAGCCTTGAATTTCCATACCATACAGGCAGACATGTTCACTTCCATCCTTGTCTGTGCAGCTTGCATATGAAAGAAAAATTCTAACTAACCATACTTTACACATTCTTACATAATCTAATAGAAATCTACTCAGTACAGAATAAGGCTAAATGTTTATATCCTGGTAAGACTTTAAGAGCTAAGAGCTCTTATCAGCAAGGGTTGTTAGCAATTTCTCCAAGTTACTAGCAACTAGCAAGAAAAACTTCTTGGCCAGCTCTTATAAACAATTTGCAGACCGCTTTTGCCAAGTTCTTCTTTATCTTTTTCATTTGAAAACCTCTGTTCTACAGGAGGCTCTGTTTGGGGGTTTGTCTGTTTGTTTTTAACTTTTATGCAAAGTAACCTGCTCTTCTACTTCCATACTAACAGGAAACTCATAAGACGTAACCTACCAGAATTTCAGGCACTCAGCTCCATACTGTCCTGCCACATTTAATTCATAAGCCATAAAACTCTGTGTGTGTGTGTGTGTGTGTGTGTGTGTGTGTGTGTGTGTGTGAGAGAGAGAGAGTATGCGTTAGGGATGGGAGATAATCCATCATCTTACATAAAGTGATTGGCCCTCATGACAGATGCAGTGACCTTTATAAGCAAATGAAACCAGGATGTGGATTTCATCTTTTACTTATTGAGATAGCCACATTTGATGTTTTGCTTTTAAACTTTTGTGGGTTTTTAACTTTTTTTTTGTTCAGAAAAAAAGATGAAACTAAAGGAGAAACGTTAATCATAAAATGATATTTTGTATATCTTTTATTCTCAGGAAAGAGATTTGAAACAACACTTTCGCTTGAGAATGGATAATAGAACTCTTTGTTCAGCTTCTCAGAGCATAAACTATACAGCATTTCCTATCATGTACTAGAAAATGCTATTATTTGTAAAAAAAAAAAAAAAAAATAAAGGTCTTGTGATCAAATAAGTTTGAGAAACACTTGATAAAACAAAGCTAAATATATATCTTTACTGTACACCTTCGTAGAGCCTTTCATATGTTCATATGCATTGAAAATATCAAAAAAGGGATATTGTATGCAGTTTTTCTCAAGTATACATGAATTTGAAAACTTTTGTTTTCACTTAAAACCTATTAATATCCTGAGAAACTTACATTATGCAAAAAATGCTACTTTAATATTGCATTCCTAAGTACAACCAATGATCTTTGATCTTATATTTTAATCATTGCTGTCAGCATTCTGACACAATGCAATGCTACTATGTGCAAACTCTCCGTTTGTGTGTTTTATTTTCTTTTCATTCTGCTATTTTATAGAGCTAGAACCTGGTCTGTGCAGTCTATTTCTTTTTCTGAAAAACTTCTAGATAGGTTGATGACCATTGGTGACTAAAGTGACATACCTTGAAGGAACTAACTCATAACTACAACTGTGAAGACTATGCTTTGTAATCTAGAATTCTGGGTCATTTCCTGCCCACTTTCTAAGAAAGATGCAGCCCATTACAAATTGTAAAAGTATATGCAGCTTTGAGCTTTAATGTAAACTGATAGTTATTAAAATTCACCTCCTCCTTTTCATTTGATATTCAGAGATTCAAAGTCAGTGGAGGAAGATGGCATATTGTAGTGGAAACAGCACTAAACTGAGAATCAAGGGACCAGAGTTTAATCACTAATAACAGTATCACCCTGGGCAAGTCACTTTCAGGATCTCAGTTTCTCGTATGTAAGGTGAAGAGTATATGATTCATATATTTGAATCTTTCATTCTGAACATGGAATGGGAAATCAAAACTTCATAAGTAATTAAATGACAGTGGCTCATTCTTTCTTACACGTATGAGCCATTGCAACGTGTAAGTCATTGAAGACTAAAAATGTATTTCTTTTGTTAACTTTTACTTAAAATATATAAACAGAAATAGACTCTGATACTCAGTTTAGTAAAACCTTGTAAATTAAGGCAACTTTCCTGCCCTAGTTTTGTAGTCAAACTATTATAGATAAAAATATGTGTTGTTTATTATAAATTGGGTAAGATCAGAGACTTATTAGCATGAGTATTAATCTATAGTCTCTTTTCTCAAAAACAGTCTTTAGTCTAATAGACTCAGAATTGAATTGCATATCTTTCAACTCGTTAATCTACCAACTCAAAGCTTTTTTAGTGCCTTTCTGTTTCAAGAAGAATGTGCACCTACTTGTTAGAAATCTTGGCACCATTTCTCTTCTGTATATAGAAGATATAATAGCCTGACATTAAAAGAACTTAGCTTCAACGAAATATACCCATTAAGTGTCACAGCCAATTCTTCTTGGCAATGAAAAAAGGTATGAAAAAAGAAAACTGTAGATTCATGAGAGGAACACAAATTAAGCCTTTTAAAATTCCTTTGGTTTAACAACCTATGTTTCATCCATTGTTCAGTAAAACGCATTCATTACATTTTTTATGATTCTTTGCTAGGTTTTTTTTTTTATTTTAAATGTTTTAAGTGTGTTAATTTTACCCTTCTAACATACATGTGAAATGCTTTATGCCATTCAAATATTTTAAGGGAAAACATGACCTTGAATGTTTTTGAAGCTGTACTTCAAAATTTGTGCTTTAAAACATATTATGACAAAATAAAAATGTACACATTTGCAACTTCTGGGGCTTATGAAGGAAAGCTTAGAGCAAATCCAAATGTAAAAATAAACACATTTCTTCTTGAAAAGGGTAGAAAATATTTTAATTTCTTGGGTAAAAACACATATTTTTCACTTTGAAAACAGAGGACAAATGTTTTACTGAATTTGTTGGAGCTATAGTGTGGATGCGTGGATCTGTTCAGGTTCTTGTTTATCATTTTACTTCTACCTCATTGAGGCACAATTAGGAGGATTAGAGGCTACACTAAGCTTTCAGAAGATGATATTTAGTTATTGCTTTAGGGCACGCAGATGGACTCCCCAGAGCCCTGAGACACTGAGCCTTGTTCTACCTGCAGGCACCAAAGCAGGTGTGTGCTGCTCATGGGGCTGCTCGGAATAGAACCTACCACAGGTGATGCTAATTAAGGAAGCCCAGGGACTCGGAAGGAGCACACAGTTTATTGCTGATGGTGGAGTGCCAAAGGTTAGTGAAAAGCGGGATTGTCTGCTGGCCCAGGGAAGATAAGAACACAAAGGGCACAGAAATGGATTTGAATACAGGCACTTATCAGTGTGCCTTTTAAACTACATAATGCTTCATATAATGGTGTGCTTTTAGCAGTAAAATTAGGAGTCCTTGTATGAATGTACTAATTTATTAACATCAATTTGTGTCACCGTTTAAGTAGTCTCATTTTCTTTGTCATGAAGAGGGAGCATCAAGAAAACATTAGACCAACCTCAGATAAGCTATGATTAAAATGAAAATCAGATGTATAATGCCATTTTAATAAGTAGTTTTATATAGTGCAACTTTACCCCCATGTTAAGAAAAATTATTTTAATTTCAATAACATATGAATTGAATAAATCTCCATCTTTCCCTGAATTAACAGTTATTTTTAAAATATATTTATTTGGAGAATGAACATGACATTCCACAGAACAATGTAATTGCATTTTTATTGGTATTGTGATCAAATGGCTAATTCTAATAAGGATAAATCAGAATTAATTCATGTTAACTTTATTGCAGATAATTTTAAATTTTATATATTCTACGTCATTATTAGTTGTATTTCATTTTTAACTAATGATGCTAACCAGTAAGAAATATTGCCTAAAGAACAATGACTGTTTACAATAAGGCAGACATATAGCCTGAATATTACAGATTTCAGCATGATTTACCACAGAGCAGCTAGACCATGATAAGCCGTGTATAGTCCCCTAAAGTGTAGGTGGCAGTATAATTGATCATTTTGAAATTTAATTCAAGTAAAGTGTGTTTTTGTTATCTTCTGTTGTTCAACAAACTACCCTAATATTTAGTAGCTTAACATCAGTACCATTTTTATTTGCTCAAGATTCTGTGGGTCAGGAATTCAGGAGGTGGGTGTGCTTGACTGGGCATTTTTTTTTTTTCTCTTTTTTATGCCATTTCCTGGGATTACTCATTTGCCTGCATTCAGCTGGGTTATTAGCTAGAAATTGGGCTCAGTGCGGGCTAGTGAGAGCTGGAATGCCCAAGGTGGATTCATTCACCTGTGTGGTGTCTCAGTTTGAATGGCTGGAAGGGCTGGGGGCTGCCTGGGTGTATATCTCTTTCTCTCTCCATGTCATCTTTCCAGTAGCTGGACATTTTTGCCTGGCAGCCAAGGGCTCCAAGAGAGGAATAGGAAGTTGCAGATCAGGCTTGGCCTCACAGGTTACAGTGTCATTTCCACCAAATTCCATTGATCAAAACCAGTTCGCTACTCATCTAGACTCAAGGGGAGGGGAAAATAGATTCTAAAGTTTGATGTGGGAGTAGAATGGGAGCTACTACTGTGGCCCTCTTTAGAAACACAATCTAAATCAGTTGAATATCTTTTGTTTTGATATTCAAAAAGACCGTATATTTTATAGCAGGGGTCCCCAACCCCCGGGCTGTGGACCAGTACCGACCGGTCTGTGGCCTGTTAGGAACCGGGCTGCACAGCAGGAGGTGAGAAGCGCGCAAGCGAGCGAAGCTTCACCTGCCGCTCCCCATCCCTCCCCATCACTCACATAATCGCTTGAACCATGCCCCCTCCCTGTCCGTGGAAAAATTGTCTTCCACGAAAACCAGTCCCTGGTGCCAAAAATGTTGGGGATGGCCGTTTTATAGACTAACATTTAAAATTATATTAGACACACAGACATTGTCTCTGAAAGAGAGATGAGCTAGATCTTGAAATAATTGCTTGGTACATATATAAATTTGAAATCATTACGAAAAATAGTTAAACAGGAAATCAGAAGCTGTACCCTCTTTGCCTTGAAGCAGTGTGGCGAGAACTGTTTCAACAAGAAGCACATGTTCACCGTTATGAAACCAAACCTCAATGCACCTGGCCTCTCAAAGAAATCTAGACTGGAAAGAATTATGTAAATTGTTATGGGTGAGAATTTTCACCCCACTTAAGAATGGCTTTTATTTAGAAACAAACTACTAACATCTTGTGGGGCCATATTGTGGCCTTGAGCATTTGAGAGTGGTCACTTCAGGTATTTTCTAGCAAAGTATCATTGAAATCATGGTGACACCAATTTTCTAAAGGACGTTAAGGACTAACTTCTATACCCAAGGGGTGAAAAACATTGTTGTCTTAAGAAGAGATTTTTGCAAAGAATGGAACTGAAAAAATAAGCCTTAACTGAAATTAAATGCTCTTTCTTTTGTGGATATCTATTCTTAGTTCTGATAGGTAATAAAATAGAATTTATTGCAAGAAGAGAATTTGATTTTCATTTATTTCAACACTCTCATTTCATTGGTTAGAACAGTAAAGCATTGAGAGGCGGAATCTTGTTCAGAGTCAAAGAGCTAACAAATTGTCAAGCCTGGATAAGAAGCCAGGAATTTGATCCGATTCCTCTCCACTGCCCAATGCACCATATTGACTCACGTGACTAGTACTGTGACTCTAAGTCAGGAGTCAGCAAACCATGGCCTGGGGACCAAGCCCTGCCCTCTATTTTTGTAGAGTTCATAATGAGAATGTTTCTTTTCATTTTTAAAAGGTTGAAAAGAAACAACAAGAGGAAAAACGTTTTGTGACATGTCTTGAAACATACAAAATTTAAACATTAATGTTTATAAATAAAGTTTTATTGGAGCATAGCCACACTCTTTCTTTTATGCATTTCCCGAGGCTGCTTTCACACTGTAAAGGCAGAGTTGAGTAGTTGTGACGGAGCTCCCTTTTGGCTCATAAAGCCTGAAATATTTACCATCTGGCTCTTTAGAGAAAAAACCTTTCTACCCCTACCCTAGGTTTTTTCTTCCCTTTGATTAATTATCTATTGCCCTTCCCTTTCCTACCTTTTTTATCTTTACTTTCCCTCTCCCTGCCCTCTTTCTCTCTCTGTCACTTTTTTCTTTCTTTCTTCATTTATTCCTTTTGTTCCTCCCACACATTTCGTTTTTTATGGTACCAAGCCCCTCAGCTTTTCCTTTATTTTATATGTGTTTATGTCCTATGCATGGTTCTTTACATATATTATGCTCAAATCAAGACTTTGTCCAAGTGTTTTGTTTTGTTTTGTTCAAAATGGCATTCATTCCCATAAGCAGAGGTTTGTTTGCTTGTTATACATATGGAGAAATTCAATCAGCAGTCTCTTGTCAACATTTCAAAATTCACCTAAACCAGAAACATGTTAAACCACACGATGTTAACTAAAACAGAACATTCCTTACACTTGCACTTATGCCCGAAGCACGTGTGGCATAGCTCTTCCCCTTCTTCAGCTCTTTGCTTCAGTGTTTCCCTTTCAGCAGTGTCCTCCCTGACTGCTTCATTCACAGTGGCACAGACCCTCACAATTCCTTCTCTTCCTCCCTTTCTTAATTCCTTTACTGTGCAAATATCTGAAACATATAACTAATTTACTTCTTTGTTTGTTATCTGCCCCACTAGAATGTGAGCTTCATGAGGTCAGAGATTCATATGAACTTTGTTTACTGCTCTATCCCCAGAGCCTAGAACAAAATAAGGAGTCAATCAATATTTCTTGAATGAATGAAAGTATGAATTTTGGGCTTTGAGACACATAGACAAAGTCGTAGTGAAACAACAAACTTAATTACTTGACCAAAATTGAGACGAGTAATTTTTAAATCTTAAAGTCATTTCCAAAACTGAAAACCTAAATTGTGAGGATTTTTCCCAAAAGAATACTGCATCTTCTGAAATTATATTTTCATTTTCTCTAATAAAATAGGACAAAGTAGAAACTATTTAGTTGTTTTACTATATCTTAAAATATTTAATGTGTTTAGGTTATAATACCTTAAAATCCACTGACCCATTTTAGATGCCAAGAAGTAGTGAAAGAAATGACAACTATCAGGTGAGAAGAGAAAATTATATAAGCTCAAATTTATAGAAGAATTGAAAGTACAGTAGAATGAACAATATTTTTCTTAATCCATGGCCCTAAAATATCTTTATAGCAAGAAGATCCATTTTAGAATCAGGAATTTAATTTACTTGCCATACCTAGTTTCTTCAATTTGGAACAACTCCTCCATCATTTTTCATTGGTTTCTTGACCTTGATACCTTTGAAGTATACAAACTAGTTATTTCATAGAATGTCTCTCTTTTGAGTTTGTCAAATGTTTCTTCGTGATTAAAATCAGGTTATACATCTTCAGCAGGAATAGCATAGAAGTGATTCTATTTTCTTCTCATTGCATTCCAACAAGTGTTACATGATTTTGATTTGTCCTATTGTTGATAAATTTGATCACTTGTTTAAGGGGGTATTGCCAGCTTCTCCATTGTAAAATCACACATCTTCCCTTTCTTACTGGTAAAAATTTGGGAGAGGAGTAGGGTAGGTACTCTGAAACTATAAAATACCTTAATCAGATTCTCATCAAAGTTTCAGTTCATTCATTGAATCTATTAATATGGATTTATGGTTTTCTAATGTATTCATTTGGCATAATTTATTACTGACATTGTTTATTTTGATACTCAATGTGTTCTTTATTTGTCCAGTGGGAGCCCTTCAAGTTGGCTATTGCTTTTTTTTTTTTTTTTTTTTTTTTTTTTGCTGTACGCGGGCCTCTCACTGTTGTGGCCTCTCCCTTTTCGGAGCACAGGCTCAGCGGCCATGGCTCACGGGCCCAGCCGCTCCGCGGCATGTGGGATCTTTCCGGACCGGGGCACGAACCCGTGTCCCCTGCATCAGCAGGCGGATTCTCAACCACTGCGCCACCAGGGAAGCCCCAAGTTGGCTATTGCGTTACTTTGATGTTTCCATCATTTTTGAGTATGTCATTGCTTTCTGGCATAATAGCACATTTCAGGTTTATTTTATACTTTCCCTTCCTTGCCCTGGTATCATTTCCACATTTCCATCATTTCTTTTGGATTATTACTATTTCCAGGTCCTCTCAGTGGACAGACCTAGGGAATACATGTTTGTGTATCATGGCTTATTTCCCACATGAGCCTCTTCATGCCCACCAAACCCACATTACTCCATAATTAGGTAACAATTTGTTCTCCTAGAGCATTCACAAATGCAATTAGTCACTTGATCTTTCAATAAAAGAGGTGAGTGGCCAATTTCACCTGCAATTAACCAATTACCTCATGGTTTCATTTGCTATGTGTGAGTCCATGTATTTTAAAACATTATTTGTACTGCATCCAAAACATCCAGAGGAAAGTCGGGGACAATTTTTCAAATCCTACATTAATGCACTTGAGGCAGCACACACTTTCTCTAAAATAGGGACTAAAAAATTAGAAATGACACAGTTAAGATTTTTCTTGTTATTGTGAAACAAAGAATCCTCACATAGTAAAGTGCATAACTGCAGGATAGACTATCAACGTCACAGTCTATAAAGGTCACTGGCTTGTGCAAGGGCTATCATTTCACAGACCATTCGTTGCAGTATCTCCACTAAATCAGCAGATTTTAAGAAATGAATAACAGTGCTCTTAGTTTCTTTTTCTTTTCTATTTTTAAGGTAAATATACACATAGATAGATGATTGATGGAGAGGTAGAGAGATAGGTAGATGATAGTTAGATGTGATTGAAGGTGATGGCTGCTAATTTTCAATATTTTTTTCTTGATGCATTTCACCTGTAACTAAGATATTTCATTTTCTTTGAGAATCCCTCCTCAATCTATAATTAAAACACCTTAATTCCAATTTAAGATAGGAAGAGAATGATTGTTTCTGTGATTTTCTTTGGTTCCCATCCCTGTGCTCAACAAGATCTAACCTAATCTCCACCTGGTACCCCAATCCCTTTCAGTTACAAGATTTAGATTATCCTATTCCAGTAACTTGTATAATAAAAATGAGGGAATGACTGTCTATAAATGGTTGATTGTGCCACATAATGCTTGAAAATTGCTGCCTTACAGGTTAAAGAGTCACCTTGGCCATTTACTATGTGATGGATCTTCCTTCACCTGAGAAAAATGGGATTTGATCAACTGTTCTAGGAAAACATGTGAGTACATGAATTGGGATAGTCCATTTCCAGAGATAATTTTTTAAACATTAAAGCAATGGAGAAAAGGAAAGCATGAGATATTCTTCAAAGTCTTCCTACTTAGCTCTATTCCATGAGAATTAGAAAACATTAAGATTTTGGTTGAAAGTATTCAAGACCATTTAATAATCTTTTAAAAAGCTTTTTCTGATCTCACATTTCATAAACTTACTGGCAATTCATTTTTTAGTCACAAAGGATAGAAGAGTCTTCAGAATTTGCCTGGCCAGTTTACCTCTTTTAAATAGATAGTAGAAGTCCCAACATGTTGTGTACAGAGTCAACCTGTTGCTCTATATTATGTTTGGAGAAACCCCATCTTTCCATTGGTTTAAGCATACCTGCAGAATAAACACAGTTATTAACCACAAGAATCCCCAAGGCTAATGGGAGAGGCAGGCACATACTCAATAATTTAGCAAAGCAGATTGTGATTGATTAGTGATTATAAGGTAATTAAACATGAAAAAACAATAAGAAAATAAGGGAAAGGGAACATGACCAATTTCACAGGGGTAATACATAAGACATTGGCATGTAGAGTTGATAGAAAGGCATTTCTAGAAGAATTAAGAGAGATATAAAGTCATCCTTTGAACAACGACTAGAGGAGCAGAGCCACCACAATCCGGAAATGTAAGAAGTATTTGGAGACATTAAATAACTATTCACTTAATTATTTTCAAGCACCTCTGTCACAGCATAAAGATGGGTACAAAATCTTTGCCACTTCTTCCCTTGAATCTAGGAGGGCTCTTCTTTAATGTTATATTTTATATAGTATAATATAGCAGAATTTATATTGTGCTAGTTTCTGGACCTAAGCCTTAAGAGATTGGCAGCCTCTACTTCTGTCTCTTGGAATACTTGCTCTTGGAACCTAGCTCCCATGCTGTAAGGAAGCCCAAGCAGTAATGTGAAGCAATCCATGTGGAGAGGAGTCAAGGCACAACAACTCCAGCTGAGCTCCAAGCTGATGGCCAGCACCCACTTATAAGACATATGAGTGAGCCATCTTTGACATGTATTCTCCAGCCCCAGTCAAACTGAACCAGCTTCATCAGAGGTGCCCAATCCCACCAATTCTTAATATGCTCATAAAGCAGATTCATTAGTAAAATAGTATATTATTTTTGTTTTAAGCCACTGAGATTTGGGGTAATATGTTGCAAGATCAATAGATAACAGAACAACTACCTACATACCAAGATTGCACCAGGCTCACCATAGGTAGGGAAGAAACTGACAAATTTAAGTCCTGTGTTCATGAAGTTTACAGGCATCGTGCAGTGCAGCTGGAAATGGGGTGTAGGTATGGAAAATAGTGGGATGTTGTAGAACATGAGTTCAGAAAAGTAAGTTTATTAGTGATATTGAGAATGCAGGGGCCCCTAATATAAGTATTTATAAAAATGTTTAGATGTGAATGTAAACTATTGAAATTTTATTAAGTGGAGAGTCATGCTTTAGAACAGTGAAAGTGTTGTTAGTATTTGGGTTCAACTGGAGAAGGCAACACTGAAAGTAGATTCACTATTTAGGAGACCCAAGAATCCGAGAAAAACATAATGGGATCTTAAGCCAGAGCCAAGAGGAAGGAAAAGAAAAATTAGGTTTGAGTGATACTGTCACATCTCCATGGAGCAGATTTGATCTGTTCTGTGAATTCATATATCCAATTTCTTAGAACACTATCTGGTACATAACAGGTGTTCAATATCTAGTTGCAGAATAAATAAATTTTTAAAGAATAAATCAATGTGACAGAAGCCTAGATATCTTTTAGGAAAGTTATACTTCCATTTGTCTCAATTCACCTTCACCACAGCCCAACAGAAATCTAAGGTAGTCAGTCTACTGCACTCCATGCCTCTCTTCCAAAGATACAGATCCATGCATTGGTTTAAACAAGGATAAAGGAAATACATCACTTGACCATGTCTCTACCCAAAGTGAAATTATCTAAAACACTACTTTGGGCTACTTGTACAGTATAAAGTTTAACCTGTACTACACTTAATTTCTCACCTTCCAGCCTCCTGCATTTTGTTTTTGTGTGTTTCTTTGGTTTTGTTTCCTTAATATATTCCAGGAAATTTATTTGTAGGTGGTTATGTAGGAGAAGATATGATAAATGAATGTAAAGAAGAATCCTTTATTCACACTCTCCCCAGAGGAAAGGGCAAAAGAGGTATAGCAATAACCAATATAGGATTGTATAGAAGGGCTACATACCTGATATTATAAAATACCATATTTTCTTATAGACTTCTCATTCGTAGGCTAAAATATTGCCTTCTTCATCAAACTTACCTGACAGTATATTTGTTGTTTGATGAGTAAAAGACAATAATTTTATATTTCCCAAATATACAAATGAGTATTGCTGTAGGGTCTATATTCACTAGACTCTAAAAATTTTACATAATTAAAATGACAGAAGAAGAAATTTGCTGAAAAGAATTGGGAACAAAGCAAATGTATTCGGTCATACTTATCTAGTTACTTAGTCTACACGGTGAAAAATGAAAGAAACTAACAAAGACTAAAAAGATAAGAAAATTGTGTATTTATTTCTTAATCTAATAGTGGACTACCAAGTGCATGTGTAGAAGTTCACTGTGTATTATTCAATGTTTGGGAATTATTGACACTACTCAGATTCTGTTCGTAGCACTGTTTGATTTGTTTTGCATCTATATATTCAAATTCATCTAGAACAAAAATAAAAACAAAACATATTTTACCTGCTGTTTGGAAAAACAATTGGTAACTATTTGCCTAAATTCAGCTTCTTATTTTAAAATTTTTAATTAAGAATGCAACTTTTAATTTTTAAAATCATTTCAAAATAACTCTTTGAAGAAACAATGTCTTTATATATTTTTTAAAGTGTGCATACACATATATTTAGTTTTTAGATGTTATGAGGGAAACTTTACTGTATCTGGAAGCCATATGCCAAAAATGTTCAGTTATTATCAATTTATCTCTGCATAAGTCATCACAAATGATAG
The DNA here is from genome assembly GCF_002837175.3 of Physeter macrocephalus. Lineage (NCBI taxonomy): Eukaryota > Metazoa > Chordata > Mammalia > Artiodactyla > Physeteridae > Physeter > Physeter macrocephalus. Next base: position 130,023,609 of record NC_041214.2, read on the forward strand.
TTCATGTCATAATAGCTTTCCACAGATAGTAACAGGACCTGGAAAAAAATAAAATAGCAATATTATACACATTTTCTATTTCTGCATTTTTCCATTTCTGGAAATGGTCATAGGATCATTTTATGACAGATTAATATCATCTATGATCCTAAATCTCTAAGAATAAAAGTGTTAGATTCTTTTGGTAACGTTGCCATAAGGACCAAATTTATTTTTTAACCAGTTCCTTGGAGTATCAACTGATTTTTAGTTTTACGGCATATGTATCACATCTCCAACCATTTTGCCCCCATTCTAGTTCTTTTCATCCTTCAATAGTGAGGATGAGAAAACCTGGATGCATATGGATATGGTTGATTTGAAAACTACTTTTTAAACATTTGGAAGTTTTTCAAAACCAAAAACATGTTTGCCAAGTGATCTTTTTCCCCTACATTTTAAATCCATGTGTAACTTAAAAGAAATTTAGTCCATATGCTAGTTCAGATTCGCTTATATTAAAATCATGAAAATTATGTTTAATAGCTATTTGACACACAAGAAGCTTTTTTTTTTTTTTTTTTTTT
>NC_041214.2:130024256-130027594 GCF_002837175.3 Physeter macrocephalus
CTGCATTAGCAGGCGGATTCTCAACCACTGCGCCACCAGGGAAGCCCCACAAGAAGCTTTTAAATTAAGTTTCTCTAAATTTTATATCTTTCAAAACACACTTTGCTCCCTGTCAACCTTCAACACTCCTCACTTGTCTCCCAGAAAAGATCAGATTTAATTCAGGACCTATAAATTAGATGCTTCCAATCTACCAATGATGATTAAGTAATAAAAAAAATGCATTCATTATTTTCCCTTTCTCTATAGTATTTTGTTTCAGTATCTCCATGCAAGTTCAGAATGGTTTGATTTTTTTCAGGATCAATAATCTGAGGGATAAAGTCAATTTTTCCATTTGTGATTTTATACTTCCTTTACAGTACATGAAACACATGTACTTTTTGGTGTTTAATTACAAGTCATACATGAGCCTTGTATCAGCACAAATAATGCAAAATTGTATAAGGAGAAAAATAATCTCTTTTTCCTCATCTTCTTCCTCCTCCAATCCCACCTGCCCTAAGGTAATCAACGTGAATGGTTCTGTGTCTATCCCTCCACACCTTTAATAGCTGGATTTATGTAGTATAATTCTTTTTCAGGTACAACTACACATGAATAAAACTATGTGTGATTTAGAACCCAGGATTGAGATTTTTAAGGAGTGAGGGAAGGGGAAGGGAAAATGAGAAGTTAAGAGTGGAATGCAGCGTAGAAAGAAGTCTTCTTTCTATGTGACATCTGAAGTCCTGACCACCTAACTAACCACATACTCACCTGAAATAATGAACAGATAAGCACTCTGAAAATTATAAAGCATGAATGAAAAGTGCTTGTGAGCGTATTACTATTATATCATTTAATCTTGTGTGTGTGTGTGTGTGTGTGTGTGTGTGTAATGTATGCGGGCCTCTCGCTGTCGTGGCCTCTCCCGTTGTGGAGCGCAGGCTCCGGACGCGCAGGCTCAGCAGCCATGGCTCACGGGCCCAGCCGCTCCGCGGCATGTGGGATCTTCCCGGACCGGGGCATGAACCCGTGTCCTCTGAATCGGCAGGCGGACTCCCAACCACAGCGCCACCAGGGAAGCCCTCATTTAATCTTTTGTTTTCCCAAGGACGTATAAATCAAAGTTATTCATATCCATGAACAAAATATTCATGAATTCACAAATTAGATAAAATTCTGACAATTTTTAGTACCTTTACATATAATAATTTGGTCCATGTGGTTCTCACTGCTCCTGAATTTCCTTCTAACATTGAAAAATAACTCATACTGGTTTTCAATAATAGTAGTAATTCAACGTTCTGTATCCAAGGTTTGTGGACATTGATTGAATATGCAGTATTCCCAGAAGTTGGTAGAAGAGATTTATGCTAATATGTGAAAGACAGTATTCTGAGGAAGGATAGAAAAAGGATATATATATAAAGAAAGGATGGGTTTCATACTATAATTTAATTCGAGCACCCTCATTCCTGTTTACAAAAAAAATCTACTTTGTTTTATCAAAAAAATTAACTTATATGAAGTCAATTTAACAGGTTAGAAAAATTCAGATTTGCAATAACAAATGAATTTTTTTAACAACAGAAATTTTAATAGTATAGACTTTTCTTTTATAGCCATAAATGTATAGTTATAAAATCTAAATATGAATAAGCCCCTCCAATGTTTGATTAACGTTACATTAGATATTGCTTAAAAGCAATGGCCTTCCTTTTGCTTTTACCCCAGTAACATTATCATTAGCACAGTGTCTCATGCACATTTATTGTTTCTATCACCCATTGTTATGATTGACAAAGCACAAGCCATGCTCAAACAGTCATCTACACGCACAGAGCTGCATTTATCCTACGGTGGACTGCATATTGGGTTTCTTAATTTATAAATCTTTATTTCCAACGCACAATTTGTAAAGTCTTGCCGTTGGAAAAATGTCTGAGTGGCTATCAAATCCTTGTCTGATTCCTTCTCCCCAAGGTGCACAGCAATTCTTTGGTTCATTGTTACAACTGTAGCTGTTCCTTAATTTTTGACTGAAACTAATCCACATTTGCATCATTCAGTCTGATACCATTGTCAAAGCTCTACCCTCCAAAACTCTTGTTTTGGTTTCGTTTTATTTCCTTTTTCTTCTTACATTTCCTCAAAGAAATATAGTTTTTCAAAATAGCAAATCTTTTGTCTGAGTCTTTATGATGCAAATATGAGGACAGTAGGAACTTTAAAGACTTTTTAACTTATGTTAAATTTTGGGAATGCCTGGAACACATTTTCATCCATGCACAATGCAAAGTAGTCACCAACACAAACTGTTTAATGGGAAAAAAAAGAATTCTTTCTAAATTTTATCAGAATTTTAAGTTTTATTCCACAACAATCCCCAGATGTTTTGGAAATGGTAAAACTTCAAAAATCAAAACATCACTATTATTTTACTACACATGAAGAATTCAGCCACAATTATAGGCAAACCAGATAGAATAGGATTTTCTCTTTCTATTTAGTTTTCACTGCTGGATACCTGATGTGCTGTTTGGTAGATCAGGTGTCTGCACTGGAGAACTAACTATACCTGAAAATGAGGTAAATATTGGTTGTGTGAACATACCCATCAGCCTGAAGCAATAGTAACATTCTGTCATTCTGAACATGCTCAGGCTACTTCCTCCCCAGGCTTCAAATTTAGTAATAATAGTGAAAAATAGCCAACATTTATTGAGTACATTTGTTGAGAACTTACTATGTTCCAGATGTTGCATTAAAAACTTTATCTGCACCATTTAATTGAATGCTCACCACCACTCTCTGGGAGGTGTTATCGTTATGCTCACATTTGCATAAAGGGATTAAGACTTGGAGAGGCAAAGTAACTTGAGTATGTTCACATAGCTAATGAAGTTAGGAAAACATGATGGTTTAAAACTGTGAATTTCAAAGTTACAGCTGAGACAGAAGGGTCCTTCCTCCCCCGCAGGACCCCTTGTCCACCACATACACCACCCCCTACTTTTTATTTGCAGGTTGTCATCCTGGAGATTACCCCACAAATTTTTTTGGTATCAGAATGGTTTCGTGACATTCAGTAAAAACTAAGAAAATCTGTTTGAATAAAGTTTGAACTTTAGTCAATCTATCAATATTGGTTCCTTAGCTGTGACAAAGGTACACTATGAATGTCAGAAGTTAACAGGAGAGGAAACTGGGTGTGGGGTGTATGGGAATTCTCTGTGTCATACTCACAACTTTTCTGTAAATCTAAAACAATTCTAAAATAAAAACATATCAGGGCTTCCCTGGTGGCGCAGTGGTTGGGAGTCCGCCTGCCGATGCAGGGGACACGGGCTCGT
>NC_041214.2:130027959-130068048 GCF_002837175.3 Physeter macrocephalus
GAGGCCCGCGTACCACCAAAAAAAAAAAAAAAAAAACATATCAGAGGGGCTTCCCTGGTGGTGCAGTGGTTAAGAGTCTGCCTGCCAATGCAGGGGACACGGGTTCGAGCCCTGGTCCGGGAAGATCCCACATGTCACAGGGCAACTAAACCCGTGCACCGCAGCCACTAAGCCCGCGTGCCACAACTACTGAAGCCCGTGCTCCACAAGGAGAGAAGCCACCGCAATGAGAAGCCTGCACACGGCCACGAAGAGTAGCCCCTGCTCGCCGCAACTGGAGAAAACCCACGCGCAGCAACGGAGACCCGACGCAGCCAAAAATTAATAAAATTTAAAAAAATAATTAAAATGTATCAGATACAATGACTTCATATGCATACCCAATCAGTGTTTAAAACAATCCATCCTACCACCAACAGTCATCTTCCATTACAATTTTATTATGTTTTTGTTTAAAGAGGACATAATAATAATAATCTCCCCAGAAACAAACCAAAAAAAAAAAGCTGGTTTCATTAAATCCATTCTTCTTAATGTCAGAAAACCTTATCCTTCTCTCAAAATCCATGATATTGCATGGATCATGGAAAAATATGAAAGCAAATTACAGTAGTCAAAGGAAAATTGTTTACAAAAATGTTATTAATGAAACAATCCTTCTACACAGATGTGAACATATTTTAATAACCTTGGATATGGCAGGAAGAGTTGTAATGTAAAAAGAGATTTACATGTACAAAAGCTGAGGGAAAAAGTTTCAACTTCCAGCATTAAGGTCTTAGTTCATAAATCTGAAGGGAAATAGGTAGAAAATAAAGGCATTAGAAGAAGATATGAAAAAATGCAGAATAAATGTCTCTTTCATGAATCTCTGTGAGTATATGGTGACACACAAGCTACAGAAAACCAGTTTACTGTTTGAAGGATGAATGTGAGTTCAGAAGTATCAACATGGAATTTTCAAGTCAATAGAAAATAAACTCATGTTGTTTAAGCAATAATTTATAGTATTCTGGTTGAATTAAAAGGGATTCTAGAACATACCTTTCCCTATGAAACACATTTTGCTGCTTTAAAACTGCAAGGTGTTTTGAGAACAGATTAGGAAGATTATAAAATACATACTAATAAATCAAAAACACTTAACCTAAAATCAAATTAAAACCTCTTTTTTGCAGAGTTTATTTAAAAGTATTTTGTTCATTTGCTCTAAATGGTTTGTGGCCAACTAAAATTTAAATCATATTAATCTTAAAATATGCTTTAGATGTAAACTAAATCTAATGCCTACAATGTTCTTATTTTCCTATTTAATTTAATAGAAATTCCAAAAGACCACTTTCTTTTCAGAGAGAAACTTGTTGAAATAATTACCTATTGAAGACTAGCAATCCCAAGGGGTCAGCTATGGATACAGAGCTTTCAAGTTTCTAGGTCACTGCATGGAATCTGAAACCAAACCCACAGGGACTAAAAGGCATTATCAGGAAATGCTGTCAAATGACCTTAATCATATGGTCTCAGTGAGAGACAGTTGTCCACTGTTGTTGACCATCTGGGTTAAGAAGCAAGAATATAAAAGGATATGATTGCCCCTAAAAATGATCTCCAGAGATTTGGTTTAGGCAAAACATTGACGGTAGACAAATTCATGCGCAAGGACTTAACATAATCCCTCTCTCTCTCTCTCATTCTCTCTCTCTTTCTTTCCCCACCCCCGTACAACACACACACTCTGCGTAAGCTTCACTAAAAGGTATTTATTGAGAAGATGCTTCAGGGAAATGGGAAATTACCCCTATGCTTTGGAAAGGAAAAGACTAAATTTTCTCAAGGGGAATTAAGATTTGGATCAATAGAAAAAGATGATATATCAAAGACTTACCTATGAAAAAAGAAAAATTGTGCATGTATTAATCACACAGGTTTTAAAATTATGAAGACAAGTGCAAAGCTTATTACAAAATAGTTTCAAATTGCACAAGTTCATAAGTTGATTTTCCTCTAGTTTAGGAAATTTTGAATCAAGTTCTGTCTTTCAAAGCTTTGGTGAGTAGAGAAGAAGGCTATATAATGTGGGATTGGAGAAAGTGGGTAGAACAGTAATCCAAGTACAAAATGAAGGATGAAATGGAATCAAATACATTTAATTTATTACCGTAAAAATTGTTTTCATAATCAGAATTGAAATTTTTATGTTTATTATTGAGTACAAATATCGATGAAGTTCATATAGTAACATTGGGGAGTAGAGTAATGGTTACAACTCTCCCCATCACCAAGAGAAAACAAATTCAATGCACAGTCTGTTACTTATTTTGGCCACAATCAGTATAGAGACTTGTGTCTGGTATTCAAATCATCTTTCTACGTAGCATACTAATTTTAGCTAAGCTCCTTCTTTGAAAAATGTACTTTAAAAAAAATTAGAGCTGCTATACAAAGACTTGAGAGTGAGATGGGGAAAGAGAGTCTGTGGTTGATGAAATGCAAATGAGGCTTGGCTCAGACAGCTGGCTGCTTTGGATGACATGGGTGATAAATGGTTCTTAAAACATAAGCAGGCATCAGGCACCCGATTCAGTGTCGAACTGGCAAAAACATAGTATTACTAGATGCTTCCTTTAATTAATGCAACACTACTGCATTAGTCCGGACACTGCCGATAAATGGGAAAGAAGTGATATCGAAGGTAATATCAGAAATCTTTCAACCTTGAAGCTGGGATGTCTTGGCCAAAAGCCGCAGTATTGTAAGAGGTTTAATTGTATTTGTAATGTACCAGAGCACCATGACAAAAATGGGGAGATAGTGTAGTCAGGACCAGGAAAGGCTGTGATAAATGAGAGAATGAGTGATTACACAGCCAGGAGGACTGTGAAAACAGACAAAGGACAGGCAAATGGAAAGGGGAAATTTAGCCACCACTGTAATTTGAAAGAACTCAGAGGAACTTTAAAGTGCACGAAAGGGCAGTATTTTGTCTTTCAGGATTTGTCAGGGCTAAAGGATGCACATAATACGTAAATAATTCAGTGTGCCCCCAAATATGGTCAGACAGCATATACCTTGTAATAATGTATACACTTTAACCTATATCCAAATGAAAATGTGTATGTTATTGAGACAGTGTCTGAGAAATAGCTTTAAAAAATATACACTCACACACATGCACAAGATATTTTAAAGAAAATATATCTGGACCTCACTATCTTTTAAGAGTGTCACCTAGCTCTTGTCTCAAATTTCCACCTAGAAAACAAATAAAATTTTTCAGATGGCACCAATATTGTAAATATGCTGCATCAAAGTAAGATTTCTTTTAAAGCAGATAAACCAGTAAATACTTTTCTGCAACAAGCACGTGACCCAGAATTGGCCTCAAATCTCACAGTGGATGCCAGTGAGGATTCCCTGAAATCACATCTCCTTTCCCATTTTGTTAACTGTAATGACTACAACCTCACCTACAAACTGCCACACCTACAAACTGCCCTTTCTAGACAATCTCAACTGTACTTTTCTACTCTGATCCTATATCTTCCAGCCATGACCTCCTATAGCATTTTAGAGCAAGAGTAAGCAAACTTTTCCTGAATCAGGTAAGAGATCATAAATATTTTCACGTTTGCAGGCTCTAATGTCTGTCTCAACTACTCAGCTCTGCCATTGTAGAGCAAAAGCAACAACAGAAAATATATCATGAATGAAGGTCCATGTTCTAATAAAACTTTACTTATAAAAACAAGCAGTGAGCTAGTTTAGACCATGGGCTATAATTTGTCAATCCCTGATGGAACATCCCAACTCCCCATGGTTACCTGAAGTACAGATGTGAGTTTGGCCAATAATGATACCTCTTTGAGCACTGCTTACAAAGAGAGCAGAAGAGCCAGTCATGAATACCTCCTCTTGATACGTGTCTACTCAGGAGTGTACTGCAAAGTCACTACATTATATTTGGGATAGTAACTTTCCTTCCTTTTTGTTCTCATCTTTTGCCCTAGAGTAAAAGTGGTCACCAAACCAAACTGTTTCAGATGGAAAAATTAACATGTCCCCTAAACCCAGTCCTTCCTGCCTCTTTTTTTTTTTAATCTTTATTCAGGTATAATTGACAAATAAAATTGTAAGATATTTAAAGTGTGCACCATGATGATTTGTTATAAGTATACATTGTGAAAGGATTCCCACCAACTTAATTAACATATGCATCACCTCACATATTTACCTCTTTTGTTGATGGTGGTGGTGAGAACACTTAAGTACTATTCTCTTAGCAAATTTCTCCTATACAAAGCAGTATTATCAACTATAGTCACCATGTTGTACATTAGGTACTCAGAATTTATTCATCTTATAACTGAAAGTATGTACCTTTTTACCAGCCTTTCCCTATTTTCCCCACCCCCAAGCCCCATGGCAACCACTATTCTACTCTCTGCTTACATGAGTTCAACTTTTCTTTCTTTTTGTATTCCATATATAAGTGATACCATGCAGTATTTTTCTTTTTCTGTCTGGCTTATTTCATTTGGCATAATGTCCTCCAGGTTCATCCATGTGTTGCAAATGTCAGGTTTTGCTTCTTTTGTAAGGTTCAATAACTTCTTTATTCATTCATCCATCAATGGACACTTAGGTTGTTTCAATGTCTTGACTATTGTAAATAATGCTGCTATGAACATGGGGCTGCAGATATTGTTTTCAAGTTAGTGATTTTGTGGGGTTTTTTGGGAAATATATCCAGAAGTGGAATTGCTGAATCATACGGTAGTTGTATTTTTAATTTCTTGAAGAATCTGCATACTGTTTTCCATGGTGGCTGCACCACTTTACATTCCCATCAACAGTGTACAAATGTTCCCTTTCTCCACATCCTTGCTAGCATTTGTTATCTCTTGTCTTTTTGATAATAACCATCCTAACAGGCATGAGATGATATCTCATTTTGGTTTTGATATTTGTTTCCCTAGTTATTGGGGATGTTGAGCAACTTTTCATGTACATGTTGGCCACTAGTATGTCTTCTTTGAAAAAGTGTCTAGTCGGGCCCATTTTTCAATTGGTTATTTGTTTTTTGCTGTTGAGTTGTATGAGTTCCTTGTATATTTTGTATATGAACTGCTTATCAGATATGTGTTTTGAAAATATTTTCTCCCATTCCATAGGTTGCTTTTTCATTTTGATGAAGGTTTCCTTTGCTGTACAGAAACTTTTAGTTTGAGGTAATCCAGCTTGTTTATTGATTGCTTTTGTTTTCTTTGCTTTTGGTGTCAAATGCAAAAAATAATTACCAAGACTAATGTCAGAGAGCTTATTCCTATGTTTTCTTCTATGAGTTCTATGGCTTCAGGTCTTATATTCCAAGTCTTTAATTTTGAGTTGATTTCTGTGTATGGTTTAAGATAGGGATCCAGTTTCATTCTTTTACATGTGGCTATCCAGTTTCCCAACACCATTTATTGAAGAGACTATCCTTTCCCCATTGTATATTCTTGACTTTGTCATAAATTAATTGACCATATATGCATGGGTTTATTTCTAGACTCTCTTTTCTGTTCCATCAATCTATGTGTCTGTAGTTTTATCAATACCATACTATTTGGATTGCTATAGCTTGTAATATAGTTTGAAATCAGAAATTGTGATGCTTCCAGCTTTCTCTTTTTCAAGATTGCTTTGGCTATTTGGGGGGTCTTTTATGGTTCCATACAAATTTTAGGATCTTTTTTTCTATTTCCGTAAAAAATATCATTGGAATTTTTTTAGGGATTGCGTTAAAATCTTCAGATCACTTTGGGTTGTATGGACATTTTAACAATATTAATTTTTCCATTCCATTAACATGGAATATCTTTATATTTATTGATGTCTTTTTCAATTTCTTTCATCAATGTCTTATAGACTTCAGTGTATAAATCTTCCACCTCCTTGGTTAAATTTTTTCCTAGGTATTTTATTCTTTTTGATGTCATTGTACGTGGGGTTGTTCTCTTAATTTCTCTTTCTGATTGTTCATTATTAATATATAGCAATGCAACTGATTTTGCATCCTATAATTTTACTGCATTTATTTATTGGTTCTAACAGTTTTTTGATGGAGTCTTTAGGGTTGTCTATATATAATGTCATCTGCAAATACAGGGGTTTTTTTTGTTTGTTTTGTTTTTTTGGTTTTTTGTTTGTTTGTTTTTACTTCTTCCATTCTGATTTGGATGTCTTTTGTTTCTTTTTCTTGCCTGATTGCTCTGGCTAGGACTTCCAGTACTATGTTGAATAGAAATGGCAAGAGTATGTTTGTCTTGTTCCTGATATTAGAGAAAGAGCCCTTAGCTTTTCACTATTAAGTATAGCATTAGCAGTAGGTATGTTATATATGGTCTTTATTATGATGAGAAACATTCTTTCTATACCCAGCTTCTGAGAGTTTTTAACCATGAAAGACAATTGAATTTTGTCAAATGCTTTTTCTATATCTATTGAGATGATCATATGATTTTTATCCTTTATTTTGTTAATGGGATGTATCACATTGATAAATTTGTGTATATTGAATCATCCTTGTGTCCCAGGGATAAAGCTCATTTGATTATAATGTATACTTTTGTAATGTAATGTTGAATTTGGTTTGCTCATATTTTATTGAGGACTTTTTTGTCTATGTAATCTGAGATGTTGACCAGTCCTTTTCTTTTCTTGCAGCGTCCTTGTCTGGCTTCGTTATCTGGGTACTGCTGGCCTAAAGAATGATATTAAAGTGTTCGCTCCTCTTACATTTTTTGAAAGAGTTTGAGAAAGATTGGTATTTTTTTTTTTTTTTTTAATGTTTGGTAAAATTTACCAGTGAAGCCATCTGGTCCTAGATCTTTCTTTGCTGGGAGGTTTTGATTACTGATTCAATCTCTTTACTAGTAATTAGTCTATTTAGATTTTCTATTTCTTCATGATCCAGTCTTGGTAGGTTGTATGTTTCTAGAAATTTATCCATTTCTTCTAGATCGTTCAATTTGTGGGTGTATTATTGTTCATAGTTGTCTCTTATCCTTAATATTTCTGTGTTGTCACTGGTAGTGTCTCCTCTTTGTTTTCTGATTTTACTTATTTGAGTCTTTTCACTTTTTTTTTTTTTTAGTTAATCTAGCTAAGAGTTTGTAAATTTTATTTATCTTTTCAAAAAACTAGTTCTGGGGACTTCCCTGGCAATCCAGTTGTTAAGACTCTGCGCTGCCAATGCCAGGGGCGTGGGTTTGATCCCTGGTTTTGGAAACTAAGATCCCACATGCCATGAGGTGTGTTCAAAAAATAAAAAAATAAAATAAAATATGTCTAAATTTTTTTTTTAATCTAGCTCTTAATTGTATTGATCTTTTCTATTGTCTTTTTAATATCTATTTCATTTATTTCTGTTCTGATCTTTGTTATTTCCTTCCTTCTACTAACTTTGGGTTTCGTTTGTTTTTTCTAGTTCCTTGAGGTGTAAAGTTAGGTTATTTATTTCAATCTTTCTCTTTTCTTTTTCTTCAAAACAACTTTTTATTGAAGTATAATTGATTTACAATATTGTGTTAATTTCAGGTGTAGAGCAAAGTGATTCAGTTTTATATATATATCTCTCTATATATATCTTTATTTTTCTTAATGAAGGCATTTGTCACTATAAACTTCCCTCTTAGAACTGCTTTTGTTTCATTTCATAAATTTTGGTATGTGATATTTTCATTTTCATTTTGTCTGCAGATATTTTTTGATTTTTCTGTTGATTTCTTCTTTGACCCACTGGTTGCTCAGGAGTGTGTTGTTTAATCTCCACATATTTGTAATTTTTCAGTTTCCTTCTTATAATTAATTTCTAGTTTCATTCCATAGTGTTCAGATAAGATGTTTGGTGACTTCAATCTTCTTAAATTTATTAAGACATTTTTTTGCCTAACACAGGATATATTCTAGAGAATGTTTCATACGTACTTGAGAAGAGTGTATATTTTGTTGCTGTTGGATGGAATATTTTATATATGTCTGTTAGGGCCATGTGGTATAATGTGTAGTTTAAGTCCAACGTTTTCTTATTGATTTTCTATCTGGATTATCTACCCATTGTTCAAAGTGGGATATTGAGGTCCCCTACTATTATTGTATTGTTGTGAATTTCTCTCTTCAAATTTGTTAATATATACTTTATGTATTTAGGTGCTCCTATGTTGGGGACATAAGTAATTAACATTGTTATAGCCTCTTGATGAATTGACCCCTTTATTGTTATATAATTAATTCTTTGTCTCTTGTTAGTTTGTGGCCTCAAATCTGTTTTGTCTGATATAAGTATAGCTACCCCTGCTTTCTTTTGTTTCCATTTGTATGGATTATCCCTTTCCATGCCTTCACTTTCAATCTATGTGTGTCTTTAAAGCTGAAGTGAGTGTCTTATTTGCAACATATAGTTGGGTGTTGTTGTTTTTTTTAATCCTTTCAGCCACTCTGTGTCTTTTAATTGAATAATTATTTTCCATTTACATTTAAAATAATTGTTGATAGGTTTGGATTTACTATTACCATTTTGTTAATTGCTTTCTAACTGTTCTGTAAGTCCCTGCCTCTTTCTTCTTCTCTTGCTCTCTTCCTTTGTGATTTGATAATTTTCTGTAATGGGATGCTTTTTTTTTTAGGGTATTTTGAATTTAACTACATGTTTACCTTTACCAGTGAGTTTTATACTTCTACATGTTTTCATGTTACTAATTACCATCCTTTCATGTCAGCTTCTGAAATATCTGCTGGGGACTTATCAGAACTGCGTCTTTGTTTACTATAGTCCTGTGAGTCTTGTGGACACAACTCTCTTCAGCTTCCAGAGCTATATGTTTTCAGGGCCCATCCCTTGGGTGAAAGTCTAAAAATGTGATGTGCTAGACACACAGTCCAAACCCTTTACTTTTCATGGAGAATCTGGGAGTTGGACATTTCCTCCTGATTGTATGGCACTGTGCCAGGAGTGGGGTTTATGGTGAGAGTATGTCTCAGCCTCTTGTATTCATTTCAAAGTGCGTATTTTCTCATTCCCCTGATGTGTAAGAGCCACTCAGCTAGCTTGTGGATTTCTTCCAGAGGAAACTTCCATGTGTACATGCAGTGTGTCCACAGAAAAGGAAAGTTCAGGAGACTCCTAGATCACTATCTTGGTCCCTCTCCTCCTGCTTCTTAACCTTAGTGTTAAACTTTCCTTACCCAAGGATAGTAAAGATACTTCAACACTTCTCTAAGTTTCTATCAGGCATTGTGTTTCATCTCATTATCTGCAATATGCTACGGAAAGAGCATACAATTTTGTATATGTTATCTATTGCAGCATAACAAACCACCCCTCCACTGCAAACAAAAATTGTTTATCCTTTCACCTCACACATCTGTAAACACCTCAGACACAGTTGGTCTAGGCTAAACTTAGCTGGGTTGACTGGATTTATTCATGTGCAATTTGCTAGTCGAGGAGAGTTCTCTTTACTGCTTACCTTGGGTAGCTTAAATAGAGAGGTTCTGCTCTTCATGTCTTTCATCTCCTTCCTGGAACCAGGAGATTGAGAATAGTCTTCTCATGACAATGATAGAGGCACAAAAGATCAAGTCCCATTGTGTAAACTCAATTCAAGCCTTTGCTTTTGTCATGCCTGCTGAAATTCCATTGGTCAAATCAAGTCCCATGGATAAACTCAGTTCACCAAACAATAGTAGGAGACACCATAAAGAGGATGGATTTAGGGAGATATGAAGATGTTAAGTCAAATATACAGTCTACCAAAGACTAGGAACTAGGTAAAGTTGGGTGTAACTAGCAGCCCAGCCAAATTCCAGCTATGTGATGTTGAGCTCAGTTTTTTCAACTGTAAAAGCAGGGAAGGTTATGCTTAACAAAGAAGGTCATTTGTGTGATTGTGAGAAATAAAAGAGATAATGTAATGTGAAGGGTCAACAGTATAGTGAAAATTAAAGATATCAAAATGCATAAGCAAATATAATTTATCCTTGAACAGCATAGGTTTGAACTGTGCCGGTCCACTTACATGTGGATTTTTTTCAATAGTAAATACTACAGTACTATGCAATCCACTACTGGTTGAATCCATGAATGCAGAACTGTGATATGGAGGAAATGCATATGGAGAGCCTACTGTAAGTTGTACAAGGATTTTTGACTGCATGGGTTGGTGTCCCTAACTCCCTCATTATTCAAGAGTTAACTGTAATAATCTGGAATGCCGTGCACTATGTAACATCAAATTTATATTAGTTTAATCAACAAAAAGTTAAGAAAATCTAGTTTTCTTCAACACGCTTAGTTTTGGAGTTGGCAACTTGAAAATTTACTCCTTTGAGAAAGATACAGTATCAATAACAACTTGGATATCTATTAATAAATCTATTAGTCTAAAAGATGATTCTGTGGTTTTTACAGAAGTAATAATATATTTTTCAGCCAAAAACTGAGTCTTTCTTGACAACTTTTAATTTAGGGTTAAGCTACAAAATTCTTTCCTTGTGATTTGAAAGCAAAATATTTGACTTTTCATATAAGTTTCATGTAGTTATAAAGTGTTCAAAAGGCGTACACTATTGATGCATTATCTTTCATTCTTTATCCTGTAATGACCATGATTAGTTAAATATATGGAAAAATGTAGGCTTAAGACCCACATCTATCTCTTGGATTTCAATCAATAGCACTCGTTTTAGAATTGAATGCATTATTCCTAATATAAAGTCATTAGTCTCTAACTTAGAGTTTTTTACATGGCTCCAACTGAGATCAAGCCTGTGCTATTTCTTGAGAACTTTCCTGTGTAACTTTAAAACTTATATCAAGGAGTTAGAGTAACTGAAAAACTAAAGATTAAAGATTTTTCTTTCTTTTTTCTTTTTTTTTTTTTTTTTTCCTTAAATGGCTTCTCGGGGAAGATGGATTGGACTGGTGTAGGTTATAATTCTTTTTTCTACAATGCTCATGACATGCACTAATGAAAATGTTCACCTTTATGTTCCCCTTGATTATAACCAAGGAATTTTTGATACTACATAGGCATAAATTTTTGTTTCTTGATTGGAAAAGGGCAGGCTGGTTGTGGAGTCTAATTGCTGAAAGATGAAATTTGAGAACTGGAGGTCATTCTGAAGTTATATTTCTTTCCCACATCTTGACAAATAACTAAAACTCCATTTTTTTTTTTTAAATTTGAGGTTAAGCTTTATTTTCTGAGGTTACCTCTTGCATTAGCACTTTCAAAAACAACTATCTACATTTATAGTGAACTTCAATATAAAACTCATATTCCAACATAATATAAACGTATATGTATAAGTTGGCTGAAGAATACCTTTCTGGAGTCTTTAGCAGTAAAGGGCCAACTGGGGATAAAAAAGAAACCAACAAGGTTCATTTGACTCTTACACTATTGAAAATAATGCACTCATTAACAGAAGACATCAGAGACTGGCTAAAGACCCAGAACGGTGACTAATGTCTGATTTGTTTCCCTTGTCTAAAATGTGAGATATGACATTTATGTGCAAGTGGGGATCATGAATAACTGCCATCAAGATGAATCAATTATATAAGAAAAAGTTTTATCGTAACTATATTTTATCAGTTTTCTGTAACAGAAAAAATCATTCCCTGTGATATGAGAAAGTTTCCAAACTTTAAATTCTCTAAACTTCAAATCCTTAAATGAACCTATCTATTTACCCATCAATTTATCAATGTATCCATCTATCTAATGTATATGGAATAAAATTTTTCTTTATCCAGGACTTTATCAAAATGTAATAACGGTTATCAAACATTCAACTTGCAAAGGCAGGTGACTTAGAAGTTAGTTGCTTCTCCAATCTATAAAAAAAGGAAGGGTAATTCTCCACTTTTCTCATTTGCAGGCTTATTCTGAGGATCATATGAGATAATGAACAACAGCAACACTTTGTAAGCTGTGAGATCTGAGATACTATAATACAAAGGAATTACTTTTTGTTTTGATATTTGTGATACAGTGGAAAGACTACAGGCTCTGGGGTTAAATAAATAAATCTCATTGGTTTCTTCATCTATGAAATGGGAAGAAAAATGTATTTGGATTTGAAATGATATTTGGAAAGCATCTAGTGCTTTTCCTGAAAAATAACACATGCTCAATAAGTGATAATAATAATTATTATTAATGTATCAAAATGGATGAAGATGTGATCTAAATGAGGAGGCAGAGTAGCAGGCAATTTCTGGTATATGCACTACTCAAAGTCAGACAGGTTCACAAGACACTGCCCAAATTGTCCATTGAGAAACAAGACCACAGGCAGTAGCTGGGAAGATATGAGGACTAGTACAGCCCTTCAATAGGGAAGGAAGCAACAAGATGTAGGGAATTGAGGGGAAATCTTCTTTTTACGATAAGCAAATTAATACAAGGCTGGAGACTGTCACAGTGACTGCAGAAATATGACTGAGGTTGGCGGGGCAAGGAAATGTTGAGATCTCTGTATTTCAGTCTAGGTCCATCGTCATCTGACAAAGAAACTAATTTGCTGAATGACAATAACATCCATTATTTTACATAATTAAACAAATGTGTGTTATGGACATTCAGTACATGTGTACCCACATGCAATATATTTAAACTTTTACTTCAGTTTTCAAAGCCCTTTATATTTCAAAGTCCTGTTATCACCACCCTTTATTATTTATTTTTTGCAAGAATCAGACTAGCTATCTGCTGTCATCTACCTTAATCCAGGCCTTTGCTCTGGTTGTCCACCTGGATTAAATACCTTTTTTTTTCTATGTTTGTTTAATTCCTACCATCTTTTAAAGCCCCAGCTGAAAGCTCAGTTCTTCCATTAAGTTTCATTCTCTGAATTCTCCATTACACTCTAATCCCCTTGTTCTCTGATTCTTCTATTGCACTTAAGCTGTAACACTCCATTTAGCACATGCCCCATCTCTAATCTTGTCACATTATGTTAATCTTGTCATTCTGTTACGCTTGTAAACCCCTGTTGAGCACAGACTATGGGGAAGCCTGAGAATTGGTTCTCTCAACTGCCATTCTATCTCCTTTCAAGTTGAAGAAATTAGAAAGCTAAAAACATTCCTAGACTTCCTGACCACTAAGATTCCAGAAGAGAATTGGGTTCCACCAATTAGATTTAGTTTGAGAAGAACTGGAGGGTAGGAAGTGAGGCAGAAACCATTCTCTTGCACATCTTTGTTTATGCTAATGAGAAATGTTATAGCCATGTGCTGTTTTTCTGCAGTAACATTCTTGTGTCCATTCTCCACCTTACCAGACACTTGCATCAGTAGCAGCAGCTAATATGGTGGTGGCTTTTTCACCTCTTCTGCCTCGTTCAGCTTTAGGTGTGTGTTTTTGAAATCCTGGCAATAGTGATGATCTCTACATCAGTAGCTCCAGTAAAAATAAATCAACAGACACTTCAATTAAAATACAGTCAGGAGTGTCAGTTGTTACTTCTTTTTCATTTCTAATTCTATTGATTTGAGTGTTTTCCCTTTTTTTCTTGATGAGTCTGGATAATGGTTTTTCAATTTTGTTTATCTTCACCAAGAATCAGCTTTTAGTTTTATTGATCTTTGCTATTGTTTACTTCATTTCTTTTTCATTTATTTCTAATCTGATATTTATGATTTCTTTCCTTCTGCTAATGTTGGGGTTTTTTTGTTCTTCTTTCTCTAATTGCTTTAGGTGTAAGGTTAGGTTGTTTATTTGAGATGTTTCTTGTTTCTTGAGGTAGGATTGTATTGCTCTAAATGTCACTTGTTTCTAGGTATTTTTTGATTTCCCCTTTGATTTCTTCAGTGATCTCTTGGTTATTTAGTAGTGTATTGTTTAGCCTCCATGTGTTTGTACTTTTTACAGACTTTTTCCTGTAATTGATATCTAATCTCATAGCATTGTGGTCGGAAAAGATACTTGATACGATTTCAATTTTCTTAAATTTACCAAGGCTTTATTTGTGACCCAAGATATGATCTATCCTGGAGAATGTTCCATCAGCATTTGAGAAGGCAGTGTATTCTGTTGTTTTTGGATGGAATGTCCTATAAATATCAATTAAGTCCACCTTGTTTAATGTGTCATTTAAAGCTTGTGTTTCCTTATTTATTTTCATTTTGGATGTTCTGTCCATTGGTGATGGTGGGATGTTAAAGTCCCCTGCTATGATTGTGTTACTGTTGGTTTCCCCTTTTATGGCTGTTAGCATTCACTTTATGTATTGAGGTGTTCCTACATTGGGTGCATACATATTTACAATTGTTATATCTTCTTGGATTGATCCCTTGATCATTATGTAGTGTCCTTCTTTGTCTCTTGTAATAGTCTTTATTTTAAAGTCTATTTTTCTGATATGAGAATTGCTACTTCAACTTTCTTTTGATTTCCATTTGCATGGAATATCTTTTTCCATCCCCTCACTTTCAGTCTGTATGTGTCCCTAGGTCTGAAGTGGGTCTCTTGTAGACTTTTAAAGTCTATTTTTTCTGATATGAGAATTGCTACTTCAACTTTCTTTTGATTTCCATTTGCATGGAATATCTTTTTCCATCCCCTCACTTTCAGTCTGTATGTGTCCCTAGGTCTGAAGTGGGTCTCTTGTAGACAGCATATATACGGGTATTGTTATTGTATCCATTCAACCAGTCTATGTCTTTTGGTTGGAGCATTTAATCCATTGATTCTTAAGGTAGTTATCGGTATGTATGTTCCTATTACCATTTTCTTAATTGTTTTGCATTTGTTATTGTAGGTCTTTTCCTTCTCTTGTGTTTCCTGCCTAGAGAAGTTCCTTTAGCATTTGTTGTAAAGCTGATTTGGTGGTGCTGAATTCTCTTAGCTTTTGCTTATCTGCAAAGTTTTTAATTTCTCCATTGAATCTGAATGAAATACAAAGGATCATGAGAGATTACTACAAGCAACTATACGCCAATAAAATGGACAACCTGGAAGAAATGGACAAATTCTTAGAAAAGCACAACCTTCTGAGACTGAACCAGGAAGAAATGGAAAATATAAACAGACCAGTCACAAGCACTGAAATTGAGACTGTGATTAAAAATCTTCCAACAAACAAAAGCCCAGGACCCAGATGCCTTCACAGGCGAATTCTATCAAACATTTAGAGAAGAGTTAACACCTATCCTTCTCAAACTCTTCCAAAATATAGCAGAGGGAGGAACACTCCCAAACTGATTTGATGAGACCACCATCACCCTGATACCAAAACCAGACAAAGATGTTACAAAGAAAGAAAACTACAGGCCAATATTACTGATGAACATAGATGCAAAAATCCTCAACAAAAGCTGATTCAGCAAACAGAATCCAACAGCACATTAAAAGGATCATACACCATGGTCAAGTGGGGTTTAATCCCAGGAATGCAAGGATTCTTCAGTATATGCAAATCAATCAATGTTATAAACCATATTAACAAATTGAGGGAGAAAAACCATATGATCATCTCAATAGATGCAGAAAAACTTTTCAACAAAATTCAACACCCATTTATGATAAAACCCTCCAGAAAGTAGGCATAGAGGGAACTTCCCTCAACATAATAAAGTCCATATATGACAAACCCACAGCCAACATTGTTCTCAATGGTGAAAAACTGAAACCATTTCCTCGAAGATCAGGAACAAGAAAAGGTTGTCTACTCTCATTGCTATTATTCAACATAGTTTTTGAAGTTTTAGCCACAGCAATCAGAGAAGAAAAAAAAATAAAGGAACTGAACTCAGAAATGAAGAAGTAAAGCTGTCACTGTTTGCAGATGACATGATACTATACATAGAGAAAGTTGCTACCAGAAAACTACTACAGCTAATCAATGAATTTGGTAAAGTAGCAGGTTACAAAATTAATGCACAGAAATCTCTTGCATTCCTATACACTAATGATGAAAAATGTGAAAGAGAAGTTAAGGAAACACTCCCGATTCACCATTGATGGAAACACAAAAGACCCCGAATAGCCAAAGCAATCTTGAGAAAGACAAACGGAGCTGGAGGAATCAGGCTCCTGGACTTCAGATTATACTACAAATCTACAGTAATCAAGACAATATAGTACTGGCACAAAAACAGAAATGTAGATCAATGGGACAGGATAGAAAGCCCAGAGATAAACCCACGCACATATGGTCACCTTATTTTTGATAAAAGAGGCAAGAATATACAAAGGAGAAAAGACAGCCTCATCAATAAGTGGTGCTGGGAAAACTGAACAGCTACATGTAAAAGAATGAAATTAGAACACTGACAAAGGATTAACCTCCAAAATTTACAAGCAGCTCATGCAGCTCAATATCAAAAAAGCAAACAACCCAATCCCAAAATGGGCAGAAGACCTAAATAGACATTTCTCCAAAGAAGGTATACAGATTGCCAACAAACACATGAAAGAATGCTCAACATCACTAATTATTGGAGAAATGCAAAACAAAACTACAATGAGGTATCACCTCAAACCAGTCAGAATGGCCATCATCAAAAAATCTACAAGCAATAAATGCTGGAGAGGGTGTGGAGAAAAGGGAACCCTCTTGCACTGTTGGTGGGAATGTAAATTGATACAGCTACTTTGAAAAGCAGTATGGAGGTTCCTTAAAAAACAAAAAATAGAACTACCATACAACCCAGAAATGTACTGGGCAGGTACCCTGAGAAAAACTTAATTCAAAAAGTGTCATGTACCACAATGTTCATTGCAGCTCTATTTACAGTAGCCAGGGCATGGAAGCAACCTAAGTGTCCATCAACAGATGAATGGCTAAAGAAGATGTGGCATATATTTAGAATGGAATATTACTCAGCCATAAAAAGAAACGAAATTGAGTTATTTGTAGTGGGGTGGATGGACCTAGAGTGTCATACAGAGTGAAGTAAGTCAGAAAGAGAAAAACAAATACCATATGCTAACACATATATATGGAATAAAAAAAAAAGGTTCTGAAGAACCTAGGGTCAGGACAGGAATAAAGATGCAGATGTAGGGAATGGATTTGAGGACACAGGAAGTGGGAAGGGTAAGCTGTGATGAAGTTAGAGAGTGGCATGGACTTATATACACTACCAAATGTAAAATAGATAGCTAGCAGGAAGCAGCCACGTAGCACAGGGAGATCACCTCGGTGCTTTTCGACCACCAAAGGAATGGGATACGGAGTGTGTGAGGGAGATGCAAGAGGGAGGAGATATGGGGATATATGTATATGTATTGGTGATTCACTTTTTATAAAGCAGAAACTAACACACCATTGTAAAGCAATTATACCCCAATAAAGATGTTTTTAAAAAAAATATAGGCGGGAGGCAAATGGAGGAAGCTCTCATGCCCTAATATGATGGCAGAACCCAGCAGGAGAAGAAAGCCTCCTCTTGTTGCCTGACAAGAGTTCAGCTCATGAGATACTGTCACATTTCAGCCAATGGAAAGCCACTATACTTTGAACTTTTAGTTCTTCCAATGGACTCTGTTTACTTTAGCTCTCCCAATTCCTTTTCCCCTCTTTAAAAGACTTCTCCTCTCCTCCCTGTGTGGGGTCTTGCATGTAGCTCATCATAGTTGCAGATGCTGAATTGCAGTTCTTTGCTGATCGTGAATAAGCCCATTTTTGCTAGAGAAATAACTGGCAATCTATATGTTTTCGGTCAACATTCCTAAAGGCCCTGCCTTGACCATGCAGTTGAAGTTTTCCAATACATTTCTAAGCATCTATTTTCCTCTATTAAAACTCTTCCAGGCAATAATTCCTACAGTGTTTTCTATGTTCAGCATTGAGTCCTGACTGATACAGATATTAGATATTATTTTTCATTATCATCTCTGACAGCTCCTCATACAAAGTAGGAGATCTAATAAGATATCAATAAGCACTTGGATGATTGTATGAGTTATTTGTTGCTGTGTAACAATTTACCCCCAAACTTCACAGCTTAAAACAAGAATTATTTATTTTATCACACAGTTCCTGAGGGTCAGGAATCAGTGAGTTTTTTAACTGGATGATTCTGATTCAGGTTCTCTTGGGATGTTATAGTTGAGATTTAGGCTGAAGTCTGCATCAAGTTTGACTGAGACTGGAGGACCCATTTCCAAGTTCTTTCATGTAGCTGTTGATAGTAGCCCTCAGTTTCTTACTGGTGGTTGATCTTACTGGCCTTAGTTCCTTAACACATGGGTCTCTCTATTATGCTGTTCATGACGTGACAGCTGACTTTCCCCAGAGCAAGTGATCTGAGGGAAGGATGGAAAGTGAGGGAGAGGAGCATTAAGATGAAAGGCATAGTGTCTTTTGTAATCTGTGTTAGACATGAAATACCATTACTTATAATAAATTAGTCACAGAGCCTAACTCTGTTACAATATGGGAAGGGGTTGCAATAGAGTTTGCATTCCAGGACATGGGGGCTATTTTGGAGGCAGTCTACCCCTTCCACCAATAATTCCAGTCTGTCCTATATGAAAAATACTCTCCCCCGCTCCCAAGGACCCCAAAGTCTCACCTCATTCCACCTTCAGTGTGATATACAGAATCTTATCTAATCAGGTCCATATGCAGGGGAGTCTATTTGTGTGCATTTCCTTAAGGAAAGCTCCTTGAGTCCAGATCCTCTCAATCTGGTGTCCTGTTAACTAAAGAGACAAGTGATCTTCCCCCTTCCCCCAACAAATGCCAACATACATCACTGTTGGGACAGGCACAGGAGAACTGCTACAGGAACTTTTATTCCAAAAGGGAAGAGAGGAGGTACACATACTGACCCACAGCAGTTCTGAAATCCATCCAGACACATGCTGAAAGTTCCTTGATTAGGACTCCGTTCAACTCCTGCTTGCTAATGACTTACCATGGTTCTGGCCTCCACACTCTGGTATCTTGGTTCTGCACTGTTATCATTTTTTTCACAAAAGGAAATGTATGTCTCTAGCTGCTTCCTGCTTACAGAAGTTTGGAAATCAAAAGGTTTCATTTTCTACTCTCTGTCCCTTTAAGTCAAGCTTTCTGCAATTCTTCAACTACCTTACCTCCAAGGCCCAGGCTTTTCGAAGAGAATGGTTTGTTCATATACAGTAGAGTGCAGGCACAGTAATCTTTTGCAATCTGACCATCTGATGGCATGTGCACATGAGGAGAAAAAAAACTGAGTGTCTGAGTGAGTGAATAGAAAGAGCTTTTATTTTGGTGCCCTAAAAACCCTACTGCAAGAACATCAAAAAAAGAAGAAAACAAAAAAGGTCAGATATAGCATTTCCTCTTCTCAAGAGACTGCCATTCAGTATTGGAATTGGAAGGGGAAAGTGGAAGCTGGTAACATTGGCAGGACTCCGAATAGAGGAGGACAGGAGAGCAAGGAAAGCCTGCACTGGTGCCCAAAGGACCAGGGAGAGACTTTCTGTCTAGAAGACCATGGTGAATAGAAGCTTAGACTGGTTCACAGTCAATGTGGAGAATATCAGCAACCCTAGTGGTGAATTGTGACAGGGATTAGAACTTCTATGTGAAGAATTAGGAGCTCAAAGCTAGTGAGACTGCGTAGTAATGCAAAGATGACCTAAATTGCACCGATGGGTTAGGGAGTGCTGGAGAAATTTGGTTTACAAAGAGTATGTACATGATTTCCCATTTCTTTATTTTTGGAACAAAGCCATATCCTTAAATAGAGTTCTTTGTCTTTCAAAAAAACAGCACTCCACACTCAGCAGTCCACACCCATCAAATAGTCATCTTTCTTATGGCCCCATTCAAGAGAGAAAAAAAAATTATATAATATATATGTATATTTATATTTACATAAATGCACACTAACAAGAAGCAAAGATCTAGTCCTCTATGTCATGTACTAAGCAAATAATTTCACAGAGCCTAATTTTTTTTGCTGTAAAATGAGGATACTAATCCTATCATTGGAATATAGACTAAAAGGGTTAAATGAGATACTATTTGGTTAGAAAGTTCTATAAAAACATAGTGGGAGGGGTGGGATAGGGAGGGTGGGAGGGAGGGAGATGCAAGAGGGAAGAGATATGGGGACATATATATATATGTATAACTGATTCACTTTGTTATAAAGCAGAAACTAACACACCGTTGTAAAGCAATTATACTCCAATAAAGATGTTAAAAAAAAAATAGTGGGAAATAATTATTTGATTGACTAGCTGTCCCCAATCAGGAACCAAACAAGATTCTGCCTTTCGGTGCATACCTTTAACTAGAACAGTCTGTGGCTGAGTAGAAAGATGTGATCTATACATTTTATAATTCCATTAGCACTTATTCTTAACCAGACCCTGTATCATCTCTGGTTTTAAGGAACTACATGATACACTTGATGCTAAATAATTCTGCAACCCATCTACCCACATTTAGGCAATGGATTCTAGTCTTACATAGTCCCTAGCCAGCTTTTTTTTTTTTTTTTTTTTGTGGTATGCGGGCCTCCCTCTGCTGTGGCCTCTCCCGTTGCGGAGCACAGGCTCCGGACGCGCAGGCTCAGCGGCCATGGCTCACGGGCCCAGCCGCTCCGCGACACGTGGGATCCCCCCAGACCGGGGCGCGAACCCGGCTCCCCTGCATCGGCAGGCGGACGCGCAACCACTGCGCCACCAGGGAAGCCCCCTAGCCAGCTTTAATGAGGTATCTCTTCTAGGCAAAAAGGATTTTTAAAAAGCCAAATAGTAAATATTTTAGATATTTGGGCCATGTCATCTCTGTTGCAACGACCCAACTCTGCCATTATATCGGGAAAGGAGCCATAGACAATATGCTAATAATCTCTGTTTTCTAATATACATTATTTAAATAAGCAGGCATCAGCCAAGATTTGGCCAGAAAACTCAAGTTTGCCGACCCCTGATTTAAACAATTACTAGAAGATACTTTGATGAGTATGTTTATATAGTCTAAATAAATCTCTTACTTGTTGTTTTAAAATACACTTATCTTACAAGTAAAAAGCAATCCAAATATATACATAGAACATAGATAGATAGATGATAGATAGATAGATAGATAGATAGATAGATAGATATGTAGTTTAAAACCAGCCCTGTATCCCATTTCCCACAGTAAAAACCTGTTATTATTTTATTTTACATATTATACTTCCAGGCTTAAAAAAAAAGAAGAGGAGTATAAATTGCAGGTAAAATAAAGTTCATTTGATTACTACCCGAAGTCACATACTCTTTACAGTCTCTCTTCTTGAGGCAATCATTGTGATGATTTTGATCGATGTATTTTGGGATTTTAAAAGTATTTAAAGTGCATATTTATATGAATATAAACCTATCCAGAATATATCCATAAACAATATAATGGATTTTATTTATATGTATGGACATGGCCATCTGCCTTTTTTTTTTAATCTATACAAATGTATTCCCCTACCAGTAGTATATAAATGTAGCTTGATTCCCCACATCCTAGAAAACGCTTGATATCATCATGTTTTTCATTTTTGCCAATTCAATGAAGGAAATAAATTTTAATTTTTAATACTTGTCAATTTGATGGAGTCAATTCAACCACATATCATTGTTTTAATCTACATTTTCTGATTGCAAATTAAGTTAAAATAATTATCATATATTTATTGGCTGTGGAAAGCCATATAATGCCCCTTTAATATCCATTTCCCAATCTCAGAACCTATGCATCCAGAACCTTATATGGAAAAAGGGACTTTGCAGATTAAGGCTAAAGACTTTGAGATTCAGAGATCATCCTGAAATATCTGGGTTCTTCCAACACAATCACATGAGCTCTTAAAAGCATACAACTGAAAGAAGAGTCAAAGAAATTCAATGTGAGAAGGAGTCCATCTACCATTGTTGGCTTTAAAAATGGAGGAAGGGGACCATAAGTCAAGGAAGGAAGTATCCTCTGAATCTGGGAATGACTCTCAGTTTACAGTTTGCATGATAACAAGGACCTCGGTACTGCAACCTCAAGGAACTGAATTCTGCCAGCCACCTGAATGTGTAGGAAACATTTTCCCAGAGCCTCTAGAAAAGAAACAGCCTGCTGACTTGATTTTAGTGCACTGAGAACTATGTCAGACTTGTGACCTTAAAAACTATAATTTGTGTTGTTTAAGCCTCTGTGATTTGTTATGACAACTGTAGAACTGGATGATAGTATTTTACTCTTTTGTGACTTACCTACTTTTATCATTGGCCCATTTTTCTATCAGGTTGTTGAGTTTGCTTTATTAATTTGTACTTCTTTGTACACTTTAATAATCCTTTGTTATAGCTTCTATTATATAAGTTGCAAAAATCTTCTCTAGATCTGTCACTTGACTTTTTTTTTTTGCAACTAGCAATTGGAATTTGTTTTTTAACATCTTTATTGAAGTATACTACAATGGTGTGTTAGTTTCTGCTTTATAACAAAGTGAGTCAGCTATACATATACATATATCCCCATATCTCCTCCCTCTTGTGTCTCCCTCCCACCCTCCCTATCCTACCCCTCTAGGGGGTCACAAAGCCCCGAACTGATCTCCCTGTGCTATGCCACTGCCTCCCACTAGCTATCTGTTTTACGTTTGGTAGTATATATAAGTCCATGCCAATCTCTCACTTCGTCCCAGCTTAGCCTTCCCCCTCCCCGTGTCCTCAAGTCCATTCTCTACGTCTACATCTTTATTCCTGTCCTGCCCCTAGGTTCTGCAGAACCCTTTTTTTTTAGATTCCATATATATGTGTTAGCATACGGTATTTGTTTTTCTCTTTCTGACTTACTTCACTCTGTATGACAGTCTACGTCCATCCACCTCACTACAAATAACTCAATTTCGTTTTGCTGAGTAATATTCCATTGTATATATGTGCCACATCTTCTCTATCCATTCATCTGTAATAGACACTTAGGTTGCTTCCATGTCCTGGCTATTGTAAATAGAGCTGCAGTGAACATTGTGGTACATGACTCTTTTTGAATTATGTTTTTCTCAGGGTATATGTCCAGTAATGGGATTGCTGGGTCGTATGATAGTTCTATTTTTCGTTTTTTAAGTACCCTCCATACTGTTCTTCATAGTGGCTATATCAATTTACATTCCCACCAACAGTGCAAGAGGGTTCCCTTTTCTCCACACCCTCTCCAGCATTTATTGTTTGTAGATTTTTTGATGATGGCCATTCTGACTGGTGTGAGGTGATACCTCACTGTAGTTTTGATTTGCATTTCTCTAATGATTAGTGATGTTGAGCATCCTTTCATGTGTTTGTTGGCAATCTGTACATCTTCTATGGAGAAATGTTTTTTGTTTTTATTTCCATTTCTCTAGGAGGTGGATCAAAAAGGATCTTGCTGTGATATATGTCATAGAGTGTTCTGCCTATGTTTTCCTCTAAGAGTTTTATAGTGTGTGGCCTTACATTTAGGTCTTTAATCCATTTTGAGTTTATTTTTGTATATGGTGTTAGGGAGTGTTCTAATTGCATTCTTTTCATGTAGCTGTCCAGTTTTCCCAGCACCACTTATTGAAGAAGCTGTCGTTTCTCCATTGTATATTCTTGCCTCCTTTATCAAAAATAAGGTGACCATATGTGTCACTTGACTTTTAACTTTGTTTACAATTGTCTTGATATAGAGATGATTTTAATTTAATGTAGTAAAATTTACCAAAATGTGTCCATTAAGGGTATGCTTTTGTTGTATTAAGAAAACACTCTTTCTGTCTCATTATTAAAAGATAACTAGACTATGTGCTGATTTGATCAGTAAGGAGATTTCTAGGTTTAGTGTTGATAATGTAAATTGGCTTCTTTTAATTGCATGTAATAAGGTATAGAAAATAAGAGATGAAAAAAGAGATGAAAAGAAAAACTGAAATTTCAGTTTGTAGCAGTTATCCACTCTAATATTTAGTTTCCATTTTATTATTTTACACAATATAAAACTGACCTTTTGTGGTCCAGCCAGTAGAATATTGGCAATTTCACATGATTTCACATATGTACTCTGTACCCAGTTATTCAGATTCCTTGATGGAATCTTGTCAAGGGTTACACTCTTTACATAGCTTATGAGAATTTCTCATTCAGATCATTTGGATTCCCACACTAGATTTTAACTGTTTTATTTGTTAGAGAACTTATAAAAAGCAATTTTAAAGTTACCATTAAAAGATACACAGCAAAATATTCACCATTGTCAGGCAAGATGTCTCGATAAGGAAACTACATCTTTTCTTTGTAAAATAAATTTATTTATTTTTTTATTTATTTCTTTGTTTGTTTGTTTATTTTTGGTTGCATTTGGTCTTCATTGCTATGCGCGGGCTTTCTCTAGTTGTGGCGAGTGGGGGCTACTCTGTTGTGGTGTGCGTGCTTCTCATTGCGGTGTCTTCTCTTGTTGTGGAGCATGGGCTCTAGACATGTGGGCTTCAGTAGTTGTGGCATGTGGGCTCAGTAGTTGTGGTTCACGGGCTGTAGAGTGCAGGCTCAGTAGTTGTGGCACACGGATTTAGTTGGTCCACGGCAACTAAATCCAGCATGTGGGATCTTCCTGGACCAGGAATCCGTGTCCCCGGCATTGTCAGGTAGATTCTTAACCACTGTGCCACCAGGGAAGTCCCGCTACATCTTTTCTTGGTCTTAGGTCCCAGAGCTTGGAACTAAGACTAGACTTGCAGACAGCCAGAACAGCATTTTGCCTGGCCTGACTTTCTCACTTAAATCCTATTTATATATTCCTACTGTTAGGTATCCAGTAATTTTCCACAGCAAATTTACCCAGGTTTCCAGTTTATTTTTCAGCATATGCCCCCTTAGGTGTTTTTGTCTGCCTTGCATGAATATGAAACATCACCAGAGCTGATGTCAGCATGGCTTTCAGTTGGAAAACCTTTACTTTTTTGCAGAAATGCAAGCTACTATTACTTGAAAACTGGATTTGAAATGTTTTGTGTCATTATCACTGTTTCTTTTTAATTGAAATCAAGCAAAAAGAGAGGCAAATCCAAACACTAGTCCTTGTCAGCTACTGCATAGAGACTGGCCTCAAGTCTCTCTCATGCAATATACTATGCAACTTTGTGGATCTGATAATGCAAATATAATTTCTGTGTCTAGTGCAAGGTTTTATATATTAAACCAGTGGGAGGCAGAGGCTATAGCAAGCTTTCTGTATTTAATGAAGCTCTTCATTATCTGGGAATGTGATCCAGGAAATATCCAATGCATTTGCTTCAAAGTCCAAATTTTGTGGTGGCAGATGGGATTACTCTAAGAATACCCAGAAGCTAATTCTCTTTCTGAAGAAATCATAAAGATGATGAATATTGTTATTACGATGATTTCTTTCATCAAGGATCTAAGTATTTTATTAACCAGAGTTAAAGTCTGGTATAATTTCAAGTAAAAATAGGGCTCTTTTTCTTTCCTCCTGCTGACAGACAAAGATTTTTAGGTTAAAATTAAAGCACATTTTAATCATGACCTTCTTTCACAGGTTAGATAAAAGGGAGAGGTGAACCAGAATTTAGATAGAAACCAGTACATGATTCACTTATCTGAGATTAACATTTTCAGACCAGTTAAATACCAGTTAGTCTACTCACTAGTGAATACCAATACACAGTGGTAATCTTGAAGACTTAATGGATGAATTGAGGAACATTTATTTCAGTTTTCTTCAGTATAGACTACAGAAACTTACTCCAAGATGCTCTAAGGGAAAAAGAAATAGATGCATTTGAAAATTGGTGCATATATTGTATATAGAGTATGGATATATAAATAAGTAAATATATAAATATTCATATATATAGTACAAATTAACAGTTTAAAGGTTATGAGAAGTACTACAATAAAGACATTTGTCTGACTTGTTTAAGCCAGTTTTTTTCCAAATTTATTTGACCACAGATCTTCTGTCTTGAATAATACCAGTTGATACATTTAAAAATGACATTTCCAGAAAACATACATTGTGAAACTCTGATTTACTCATTTTTTACAAACTGAGGAGATCAAGATTCTAAATATTCAAATTCTTCTCTTGGATGTTTTTAAAATATATTTTATTTTAAATTCTAGCCAGAATCTACATAGAATGAGAATATGTCTAAATGTTTTTTCTCTATCCCTTTCCATTCCAAAAAGTGTCATTCCAAAAGATGAAATTAGCCACATCTGTTATACTGCTCTCAACCACTTTAAGTTGGACAAGAAAATGAACTTGTTCTTCTTTTAAAAAAAAAACAAACAGGGCTTCCCTGGTGGCCCAGTGGTTGAGAGTCTGCCTGCTGATGCAGGGGACACGGGTTCGTGCCCCGGTCCGGGAAGATCCCACATGCCGCGGAGCGGCTGGGCCCGTGAGCCATGGCCGCTGAGCCTGCGCGTCCGGAGCCTGTGCTGCGCATTGGGAGAGGCCACAACAGTGAGAGGCCAGCATACCGCAAAAAACAAACAAACAAACAAAAAACAGAGAAAAGACGTGCATAACATTCCTCTGCATCTGTTTACCAATTACACATAATGGTGAGTCATTTTTTTCCTACAAAATTACTAATGCATAAATACAAAATATGTCTGTTTTTAAACAAGAATCTGAACTCTGTCAGAATATTCTCAGATATCTTTTTTATTAATTCTATGACCAGGCTAAGGAGGTTAGACTATATATGTAGCTATCTAGCTATCTAGCCATGTTTTTAACAATCAGATTTGGAAATCTGTTTGGAGAGATCCAAACACTAAAAGGGATTTAATGTATGCATAACTATCATAATCCATATGCAGAAACTTACCTGTCTGCAAATTACAGATAGGATGAGCCCAATCAGGGAGGAAATAATGATTTCAAACTTTTTCAATGAACAAAGTCATTTTTAAAGCATTAGAAAACATTTTACATAGGAAGTCAATAAAGAAAACTATCTTTTCATTCATTCAAAAATTCTTTATTAAAGCATAGGCATAAGTATAAGACAGTATGTTAAAAACTAGCTGAATGTCTAATTAAGAGAGACAAAGATGGTTAAATTCCACATTCTTGAAATCATCGTGCCACTGTAAAGATGCAGGTAGTTCCAAATGGATATCACTATGTGGATAGCACTTTAGGGAACACTTGATTATTGACCAGGGTTTGGCCTGGACTCTCTTTGTGATCTCCTACTCTAACAAACTCTGCTTAACTATTTGTGAGCCTAGATTGGAGCCCAGAAAGAGACCAACATTCTTCCTCCAATAACCTGAATTAATTGTGGTTTGAAGATCCCCTCCAAAAATGGGAGATAATCCCATCTACATTTCCAAGACTT
Source organism: Physeter macrocephalus (assembly GCF_002837175.3). Lineage (NCBI taxonomy): Eukaryota > Metazoa > Chordata > Mammalia > Artiodactyla > Physeteridae > Physeter > Physeter macrocephalus. The sequence goes on from NC_041214.2 coordinate 130,055,309, forward strand.
CCAAGAGAGAAGGATAGCTAAAGTATTCCAAACAGAAAAATGGCCACTTGATGTGGAAGGCCTCCTAATTTCTTCATCTGAAAACACTATAACCTATCACTATGTCCTATTTATGTCCTTGACTGGAGTTATGAATGGGGAAGTGGAAGATCATTGAGTTCCACCAAGAGGTAATATGTATGTGTGAAACTTTAGGGAGTTATATTCTAGGAATAGTTAGTGACTGTTAAGTGAGACTATACTTTAGACTCTATAAATAAAAATGAGTCTCAAGCCCCACTCCATAATCTATATATTTTTCACAACACATCCAGGTGATTTCTAAAACTGCAATATTTGCCATAGACAGGTGTTGGGTGGCCTCTTGGGTTGCTAACTGTAATATAAAACAAACTACAATGATAGTGATCAAAGAGGTACAGCAAATAATCTTCACTACCTGAGTTACACTCAAAAGTCAAATGGATGAGTTTCTTATAGTAAGGGAATATGTTTACAGGGCAAGAGTCTAAAGTCACAGCGTCTCTTCAGAAATGGTGGGTGAGTTTATTAGCACAAACCAGGCAAAGAAGCTAGACTTTAGGTGTAGGGTTAGGGTTCAGAACAAGAAGTTACTACTGAACAAAGGTTTTTATAATTGCTCAAGTAGGTGTATGGAAAGATGCAAAAAAAGAATTAAATTCACTAAATTAAAAAACTACACCGAGCATAATTTAAGTTTCCATTCAGAATTAAAGACCTCTGAATCTTCAGTATAATTATCAATTCTTACTGGCTTGGCAAAGTAATAGTAAATATATCAAAATGGTGAAATAAAAGGTACATTTCCATTTCCCAAACTGCCTCTTTGTATAACATATACATGTAATATATGCCTACATATAACAGACAGCCCAGAGCTCTGTATATCTGTGGATGAGAGTACATGGGGATAATATGAGAGAATGTACAACTGACTCATAATACGAGAGAATGTATGACTCATACATTTTTACTGTCTAATATTGAAAGGAGAAATGAACTTTTAAAACATATATTTTAAGCATTGTAATATATATAATAACATATATATTACATGTATACACACTTTATTTATTTATACAATACTTTTGAAGCACCAGAGTAAAGGTTGTAAGTTTTCTGTGATGTAGTGACACATCAGGGAAGAAAATACATCTTAGGGGACATTTCTTAAACATTGATGTTACTGTAAGGGAATCTATGGCATGCCTCTAAATGAAAAACCTAATATCTTTTGACTCAAATTTAAGTGACAAAATTTTAGGAACATTATGGGTCTGTGTATATAATACATGTGACAGATTTTAAAACTGGAGCAAGTTTGGTCTCTGATAAGAATGAGGTGCCAGTTATAATTTGCCTATGGTGGCCTTTTAAAATAATGTCAAGTCCCAAAGAACTACCACCATCTGGATGGTTGCTGGCTCTGAGACATGGATCTAAATTAGGCATAGAAAGTAAACCAGGCTTATTTTAAACAATGACAAACTGATCTTAATTTGTAATAAGCCTTTGTTAGCTCCCTGGTTTAGAACTATTACCCTCTCTATGTGGTTCCTAATTTTCTGGGTGGTAATAAGTATTGGTCTTTACAGTTACTCTCATCACAAGCCCACTTACATGCAGCATAAGGAGAATGAGCCCCTCCCATTTTTCTACTCCCAAATTCCTTGTGGACAGAGGTGCTTACCAGTAGAATAGGGCACAAGGTATATGATAGGTAACTACATGATTAATTGTTTACACCTAATTCTAGCCAAGTTATTAGGGAGAAACAATGGGTCTCTACAGTACCTGGGAATTCTTTCAAGCATGCAGGATCAAAAGAATCCTTTCTTTTACACGTAATAAATTCTAACCCACAGCACGAAGGTCTTTCTAAATCCTCTCCAGGCACTCCACAAACGTAGGACTAGCTAGACAATATATGGCTCAACTATTAATTACTATTTACTTCTTTTGGTTATTCTCATTATCCTAGAGAATAATTCTAATTTTTCCTAAAGCACTGGTCAGCTGTGGTAAGTATCCAGAAGTGAAGCCAAGAGAAGAGCACTTAATTCTCCTAGAGGATGTTCAGAAGAGGAGGATCTAAGAAAAGGTGACTCATAAAGATATGAAAGAGCCAGATCCTGAAATCCCTGAATGCTGAACTGTTTGGACTTAAATCTGAAGTTATTGCACAAGATTTTGAGGAGGGAAGTGACATGATCAAATTAGCATTTTAGGAAAAACTCATTGGGGTCACTATAGAGAACATGGATTGGAGCTTAGCAGGACTGTGAGAAAGAAGGCTACTTGGGATGCTATTGAATAGATCCAGGGAGTAGTTTCATGGAACAGAATTAGCTTAGTGGCAGTGGAGATGGATGGGGCGGATACTGGTGATCAATTGAAGAAGGTAGGAGGGGATCAGAGTTTGACTGGAGATGCTGGGTTAAAAGCTGGCTGTATCATGTTACCGTTCAGTCACCAATGTAACTAAAGCGTTCACTTTAAACTAGCTCTGGTACCAAGTATCTAGGAAGAAAAAATACTGATATTCTTTTGTAGTTTGTGTAACCAGACTCATAACTTTGTGGTTGTACTGCATATGTGAGAAAACTGGTTTGCTTTGAGGGTAGTGCCAACTGTACATTTCATCTGTTTATTGAAACTTACTTTAGATTTTCTATAATCTGAAAAAAAAATCACATGTCCTTAATTTCTCCTTTGTAGATGGGTAATGTTTTTCTTTCAACATAGGCTTATATACAGAATATAATACTTAAATTTATAAAAAGTGAACTTGCATACACAATGGTCTTATCTTTCTTGGTTGAGGTTAATGATAAACAACGAAGCAAGTAATTCATCTTCAACAAAAGATTCTTGGCCACATCTTCTTTCTTCTCCCTTATCTAACAAAATATGGTGTATTCTGCCAGGTTGCACTTGGAAAACTAACATAACAAATCATCTTTAATATGACGATTTCACATCTTGACTATCACAGAAACATTTTCTGCATAATTTTATTTTTTTAATGCATAGCTTTTTAAATATTTTATTACTGATTTTTTAAAAGTAATTTTATTTATTTATTTTTGGCTGCGTTGGGTCTTCGTTGCTGCGTGCGGGCTTTCTCTAGTTGTGGTGAGTGGGGGCTACTCTTGGTTGCGGTGCGCAGGCTTCTCATTGAGGTGGCTTCTCTTGTTGTGGAGCACGGGCTCTAGGCGTGCAGGCTTCAGTAGTTGTGGCACGCGGGCTCAGTAGTTGTGGCTCACGGGCTGTAGAGCACAGGCTCAGTAGTTGTGGTGCACGGGCTTAGTCGCTCTGCGGCATGTGGGATCTTCCCGGACCAGGGCTCGAACCGTGTCCCCTGCATTGGCAGGTGGATTCTTAACCACTGCGCCACCAGGGAAGTCCTCTGCATAACTTTTAAATCATTTCTTTTAAACTCCAAATGATCTGTGTTGTAACCTTATTATATGCATCATTATATTACTAAAGAATAACAGAAACTTAGGATAAATTACCAGTAATAAACCTCTAATTTAAGTTTCTGGGCAACTAAAATACAGTTACATTTCAGAGTTGACTAAAACCAGAAGACAAAAAAATCAATGAAGGATAACATCAAGCTGTGGCAGGCTGAATAATGGCCCCCAAAGCGGAACTTGTAAATATGTTATTTTATATGGTAAAAGAGACTTTACAGATGGGATTAAGTAAGGGCTTTTAAAATGGGGGGATTACTCTGGATTATCCGAGTGTGCCCAGTGCAGTTACAGGTGTCCTTATAAGTGGGAGGCAGAGATAGACTTGACTGAAGAGAAAGAGGTAATGTGGCAACAAAGGCAGGGATGGTGGGGAGATGTTTCCAGGAGCCTCAAGAAGTCGGAAGAGGCAAGGAACAGATCTCTCCAGGAGACTCAGGAAGGAACCAGCCCTGCTGCCTCCTTGACTTGAGCCAGGAAAGACTCATTTGGGACTTCTGACCTTCAGAATTATAGTTAAATGAATTTGTGTTGTTTTAAGACACTATGTTTGTGGTAATTTACGAGAGCAGCAATAGGAAACTAATATCAGTTTTGATACCTGGAAGTGGGGCGCTGCTGCAACAAATATCCAAACGTGGAAAGGCGGCTTTAGAATTGGGTAATGGGGAAAAATTATTAGCAGTATAACAGGAAAAAATGTACATATAAAGGAAACATTTTCAATTCAAATCAAGCTAATGATAGCTACCTGATTGTTTTTGGTAAACTTCTTTAGTTTCTATTCCTCTAAATACAATGCAAGCTCCTTGAGAACAAAATTCTTCTCTGTATTGATGGCTATTGTGTCCCCTGTACCTCAGACGAGCAGTGCTTTGCAACTACTTGGTTCTCAAGACATATGTGAAATAGACTGAATAAGTACATTTTTTTAATTTAAAAATGAAAATTTAAAAATGTAAATTGCCTTGAAAAAACTGTTAGAAGTAGTATGGATTTTAATGACTCTGGATAGTAAGAACTCAGAAGTAAGTGAGGAGTGTGTTAAAGCCTATATCATCTTAGATAACACCTAAATGGTCATAAACAGACGGCTGATAGAAATATGGGGGGTAAAGATGCTGTTCATGAGATCTCATAAGGAAAAGAGGAATGTATTATTGAGAATCAGAGGAAAGGATATCTTATCATAGAGTGGCAGAAAACTGCAGAATTGTGTTCCACAGTTTTACTGTAGAATTATGTCCTACACTTTTGCAGAAAACAGAACTTGTAAGTGATGAACTAGGAAATTTAGCTGAGAAAATTTCCAAAGAATGTGTTAGCGGTGCAGCATACTTTATTCTTGCATTGGTGGAATGCAAGTGAAAAGAGATATATTGAGGTAATAACTGTTAAGCCAAAAAGAACTAGTAGTGGATGATTGGGAGAATTCTTAGTCCATTCAATTTCAAAAAAATACTACATTGGAGGGTCACTGTCAGGAAGCAGGCTCTAGAGAAAACCAAGTGTGTGGGTGACGACCTTTTGCTAGTGCCTCTGAAGTATCAAAAGGTAAATTATTCAGTCATATAGAGGGCCCTTGACGAGATTAGATGCATGACTCAGACCTCCTCAGCTATCTCAGCAGAAGCCACACTCTAGCCTTCAGAGATCCATGTCCACTCCACATGCAAAATACATTTACCCCATCCAAAGTCTTCAAAATTCTCAAACCATTACAACATCAATTCAAGTCCAAAATCTCACAGAAGTCTCATCAGCTGAAAATTCCCAGATCTCATCATCTGAATCATCTAAATTAGGGATGAGTGAGGGTCTAGATACAATCCATTCTGAGGCAAAAATCCTCTCCATCTGTTGACTTGTGGGGACCATTTTGGACTTATGACGATCAGAACTATAAGAGACTATTTCTTGTATTAACTTGTTTCGGCAGCAATAAGAAACTAATAAACAATCCTTCAAACTTTAAAAAAATTTGGTGTTTGTGTTTGGTAACCTCTCCAAAGAATAATAAGTAAAAGTAGAAGGCCTTGGTTTCAATGGAACTTTGTCAGAAAAGTTTTCAACATTTCCTAGCAGATTTTTTTTTTTTCTGACAGCAAAGTGGAAAAAATTATGAGTTAGTAGGAAGTCAGTAAATACATTCTGATTTACATGATATATTTTCATCCTTGTTTGAATGAGAATTAAGATTATTTATAGGTTAAAACTCTAACCTCACTATTTTCCCTTAGGTCAGCAGTCTTTGGCAAGTAACTTAACTTCTCTGAGCCTCAGATTGCTAATGTATAAAGGAAGGAAAGTAATAATACCAAGTTTATGAGCTAACGATGGGGATCAAATGACTTCCTTTGTAAATTCTAAAATAGCTGCAATGTTAATCTTCTACAATTTTCACCTTACTTCATTATTATATCATTTTTTAAATATTTGTTTAAATCCCTGTTGACCAAGGAAGGAAAAAAAGATATTTTATTTTACTTAGGGATTTATTTTTTAAATGTCTGGAGTTATGAATTATAAAGCTAAATTATTTTTTGCATCATTCAAAGTAGCTTCTAATTATAACAAATCAAATATTTTAAAAGCATAATTTTGTTTTGTGTATGAACTGAGAACAATTAAGGATGGATTTCAGGTATTATTTTAAGAAATCTAGTTCACAAAAACTTAGACTTACGGAACATTTTAGAGAGCTATTATTTATTTAAAAGGGATCACCTAGGGGTTCTTTGAATAGCCACCAACAGAAAAGGATTACACATGTAAATATAAAATATCTACAATGTAATATTTTTAAATAGCTTGGCTGAGATTATGGAGCATTCTCCAGAACAAAAGTGATTTTCTTTCCATGTATATACATTTCCTTTAAATTTAGAACGGAGTCTCACCATGCACACAAGGCCTACTTTCAGCTCATCATGAATATTCACAAGAATGCCTATTATTAATAAACTTAGAGTTGTTTGTTTTATACTTCTGAAATTTCTTTACCTATAAGATTCAAAATTTAAGAACTCATTTTAAGTATTTCCTATCGTGAATTAGGAAAAATGAATTTTAAGGTAAAATGATTTGCTATGTTTGATTTCAATTAAAAACAAATATATCAAATAGGATAACACATATAAGTTACCTACCAAAATCCCTCATACACAACAGGCATTCAGAAAGTAGAAGCAGCTGTAGTAAAATAAAATATTGTAACTATATTATATTATTATATCAGTATTAATGTTATCAATTTAGAAAGGGCCAGAGTGTTACATGCACATTTTCATATGGATGAAAGACTCAGTCTATGCAAACACACATTATAAGAGGTTTTTTTTGGGTTTTTTTTTTTTCAGCGGCCATGGCTCACGGGCCCAGCCGCTCCGCGGCATGTGGGATCTTCCCGGACCGGGGCACGAGCCCGTGTCCCCTGCATCGGCAGGCGGATTCTCAACCACTGTGCCACCAGGGAAGCCCAAGAGTTTTTAATTTAGCTACAGAAAGAGTTAAGTGTTTAAAGGGACAAAGTAGTAGTTGTTGTACATGAAAATTTAATTGAACATATTTGGTTTATTTTTGTAACTAGTTACAATTTTTTTAAAAACATTCAAATTATTTAAGTGCTATGATGCATACAAAACGGCAAAAAAAATTGACATTTATGTTTTCTCTTCTTTGATAGCATGAGTCTCCTTCACACCTTTTTATGAGGTAAGTAATATGAATGTATTATTAACATAGAACATCCACTTGGATATTGAACTTGAAATAGTACTGCAATTTAGCACTATTAAGAATCAGGAATAAAATCAGTATCAGAATCAGAAATCAGAAATAAAATAACACTAGAAATCATATCTAACTTTATTCCCATAATCTTGCTTTTAAAAAATTATTAAATCACTTCTTAACCTTGAAAAATTACTAAAAGCACAACATTGTTTTAAAGAATTATAAATGTGGGAGTTTTTCTTGTCGTCTTCATTAATTACATATAATTTCATCACTACTGAATCTTAAGTAATATTAATATTAACATAGTATAATATCCTATATTTAGTCTCACTATGCCCTCATTTTTATTCATGTTTATAGTAGAACATCTGTTTGGTTGACATTTTAAAGGAGCCTGTACTGAAATAAGGCTAACAAATGTTATTTGACACCTTGTATAACTAAAAGTAATAAATCTAAAAATGTGCAACAAGACGAGGTGATATTTACATCATTTAAGAAAACTGCAGTAAGTGCTGTAAACATAATTCACTTTTAAACGTCTTTATGAGGTGAGGAAATACTTTCTGCCAATCACAGTGTTTAGATTTTCAAATGATACATTTTTAATATACATAGCAAAAAGTAACTCTAGAAAGAAGTGGATATTATGGTATGCAATAAGACTCAGACCCATTGAGTAAGGTAAATAGTGTATATAGAAAAAAAAAATGGTTTAAATGCCGGCTTTCTATAAAGAGAAGCAAGTTGAATACAATCAAAAGCAATGTCATATATTTTTTCAATGTATGTTTGCCTATATACACATATAGAGAATTCTTACAATAATAACACACACTTGTTCTGTGCTTTATGCTTGTCAATACATTTTCACATGTATCAGTTTTAACCTTACAGACACACTCTTAGGTAGACAGCAGACTTTTTGATCCCATTTCACCGATTAGATAGCTGAGATTCAAAGAGATTAAGTTCCAAACTTTACTCAATCGTAAAGTGGGAGTTGGAACTTGAATTCAAATTTTCTCATGCCCAACTCTCAAAGTCTTGATATGAGATGGTCATTCATAAGTATTAGAATCCACATACACTAAGCATAAGGAGGAAACAACACATTTCCTGTTACAACAGGCCTTCTGGAGTTCTCTGAAGGAATGATGATAATGAATGTTTGGGTACAAAGGTATGCCAAGTAAGTATCACCTCTCCTCTCTGCCAAAGTCTGAAACAACTGAGAAGCAAGACAAAAGATTATACAGGTATGGAACAAAATTATACTAAACTCAGAATCGGAGAATATGGCTTGGACAAATGGCAATAATGGACTTCCAACTACTGGTCCCAGAAAATCAGAAAGATGTAACCTCCCGGTTACCCACAGCCCTGGACGACCACAAGCATTTCCATGGGGCAGAGCCTTTGCTTGTAAAGTAACTCCATAACCAAGAGTACATGACTTCCGAAGGCAAGCAGAACCCACAAGGAAAGAAGAAGAGGCCAAGTTTCCCAGGCCCAGTTTATTCCAATACTGACATTTAGGTGAGTGACAGGGTAGAGAGAGGCAGGAGTGTGAAGTAGCAGAGCTCCCCCTACAGGGGAGAAGCTATCAGGAGTGGGGAAGAAATGTTTCTTCTCCCTAAAAGTAGATGTTAAATAATCATATAAACAAGAGATATAAATGAATACTATTTAGATTTTCAAAAAGGCTTTCAAAAATTCATGAAGTGTCAGTATTTTCCACAAAAGGAGATACAAAAAATTAATGTTAAAGAAGATATGAGTCCTACTATCCAAATAAATAATTATTTCATTCAAATGAGACATAGTGGCATTCCTGTATTTATGCTAAACCTGCAGTCCCCATTGGCCTATTTTAAAAATAATCTCAGGGAAGAGATATGGGAACATATGTATATGTATAACTGATTCACTTTGTTGTAAAGCAGAAACTAACACACCATTGTAAAGCAATTATACTCCAATAAAGATGTTAAAAAAAGAATAATAATAATCTCTAAAGGTGAGGTATACCTGTTTTTTCCTGTACACTCTTAAACTGATAGAAGGAAGGAAGTGTGTAGCTTGTTAAAACAACTTAAATGAGGCTTACTATTATCTCCCAACTAGAACTAGCTTTATGTGGGTTGTGGTCCTCCCTTTTGCCGGTGGGATAGAGAGTTTATTTACCTTAATCCCTAGTTTTGAATTTCTAATATAGTAATGAGTCTTCTACCCAGTCACCCCACCCACTGGCACTGGATTTTTAATTGTAAACCAAATTCTTCATCTTTTTATCCATATAATGGGATGGCACAGAGTTTGGGCTCCTGATACCAACTTTTACTGGAGCTATGACTAGAGATAGTCAAATTCCTTGGTTACCATTTGTGTCATTTTGGATGAACTGTAGTGTCAGAAAGCCGTGTTTTTAGCTTGTGTTACTCCCTATTGGGGGTCATCCCAGTTCTTTGCCGTCGGCTCCACTCTATGTATGTCCGTGCCTTGATGACAAGCTCCATGGTGTCACAAGAAGTGCATAATTAAATTGAAATGTATTTGGCAAACTTTAAACTCTTCCAAATTTTATAATGTTAAATTTATGTAAATAAATTGTAGTGAGATCCTATGTATTTGTTTTCATAGGAAAATTAATCATTGTATGCCATTTTGGAAAAAATAGAAAGCCATGGTTTGGGGCATGGGAGGCGTAATAGAGAGAATAATCCTCATTCTACTGAAAACTCTTTCTTCTGCCACACAGAAAACTTCTGTTATTGTACTAATCCCTCACTACTCAGTGGGTGGTCTACTCACTAGCAGCATCACCTGGGAACTTTCTAGAAATGCAGAGTTTCAGACCCCAACTTAGACCTACTTCATTGGCATCTGAATTTTAAGAAGACCTCAGGTGGTGCCCATGCACATTAATATTAAGAAGTACAGAAACTAACAAAACACTGTAAATCAACTGTACTCCAATATAACATTTTAAAAAAATGTTTTTAAAGTACCATATTGTCCCACGAATACAACTGTTCAAAGAGCATTTGGAGCCCAAGGCATGTTGGGATACGGGGAAAAATGCTTAGGGATAAAACTGAAGTTATTGTCTTATCCTTGTTCAAGTGAATGGAGAATCCACATCTGAAAAATCTCCTTGAGCCACCTCAAGAAATAATGGAGTTGAAGAAAGTCTGCAGAATGATAAATTTGAGGGGAAAAAGGGGCTACCAGGTGTGGAAGGTCTAAAGGCTCGTTCAGACTGCAAATATAAAAGATGAAGCAACTGTGATCAAAGTTTGTAAAATCAGAGAGGCCCAGAGAGCACGTTCACTGATACTGGTGTCAGGGAACGGCCAGTGCTGGAGAAATACGTCTGTCCTCTATCCCAGCAAATGTAGATGAAGTATCTGCTACTCAGACAGCCAGGCAGCTGTTTGTAGTTATTAACAGTTTACTTCCAAGCCGGCTTCAGTCAGGATGGAATCTCAGCCGAGTGCAAGGAATATAAAGACAGTGGAGGCCAAGACAGTGGGCTGGCTCCGTGTCAGAATTCTTTGCTTTGCTCCACATACCCAACCGCCTTTCCTTCCAGAGGGAGCTCTCTTCAGTTATTTTTGCTGCCTGCCAGTAGTTTCAGATTATTTAGCTGGACTTCACACTCTTTACTCCTCTGCTCACAGGTATGGATGTTCTCTTGATATCTTTGGCTTATCTGATCTCTGGCTGACAGCTGCTCAGACACCCCAGCATATCAGCTCCTGCCATTCCTTCAGGCCACCTCGGCTCTTTCTGTGGGGTGATTGAAGGCTCTTAGATAGAGGACAGTCCTTGGACTTCATTCAAAAACCAGGAAGTATTTCTCTATATAACAGTAAACCTATCCTGTAAATGGTAGACTCTAGAATTATAAGTAGGTTTAAGAATGTTTGATGTATCCTTAAATCCATGGGAATCTTTAAATCCATAAAATTATTAAAATCCATGTGGATATTCAAAGGAGGAAAGGAGACAAATATTTCTTGTTGATATGTTGAAGGACCTCTCATAAAACACCCCTAAGTGGGCAGAAACAGAGCACTGAGGAGATGGAACATATTTCCACCCAGTGTGATATCTTTTCATTCTCAGTTATAAATTAATAACGTTGTCTAGTTCTAAACTCTCATGGTGTTTAAGGAAACTGAGGGACGAAAAGAGACCTCTGGCAATATTTAGTATAGTTATGTTATTTTGTTCTCAATTTGCTATGAGAACAGAATAACGTATCCTGTTGCTGTGCTCGCAGGGTATAATTTTTAAGTTTTCATATATTTAATATTTTAACATTCTTTTTCTGGGTACCTATCATGTGCCAGATACGGTACTCATGCTTTAAAATATAACCAGATGAGATGAAGTTTCCTATAATCTGAGAGTTTATAACCAACATCTCTGAGGCCAGAAAAATTATAATATGTGCCAGTACCCATCCAGTTTTAAATTGATTCCTGTAGCATCTATGCAGGATTTGCATAATGCTTGTTTCTGCCAGCATTAACCCATCACCTATCTTCAGCCTCTACACATGGGAGGCAAGAGTATCAGGGAATTGAGGGCAATGGTAGTGAGAACTCATCTGGAGAGAGTGGTCAGTATGTTCTGAACAGTCCCCTTCCCATGGTGCAGCCACAGGAAGGAGTCCCCTGCTCTCAAGCTAAGTGAGAATGGCTTCCTGGGGACTGATGGAGAGCATAGTATACGTTGTCTGGATTTTGATAGACAAAGGGTTGGTCTCTGATTCATGCAGGAAAAATTTAAAGAAGAAGAGTTTCTGACTTTTCCCACAGCAAGTTTCTCAGCCCAACTTAGGCCCAGCAAGTTAAGAAAAGAAATATTAATTGTTGAAGTTTAGAGTTTTCAGATGATACTGGAGTTGATTTTGAATACTGGAAAAAAGGACTATCTATTTACCTGAAACTCTCTAGAAAATCTTTGGCCTTGAATGACTTTTATGCAGGAGAAGGAAACAATAAACAACGGAATGGGATTGCAGTTGCCTTCTGTTATCTTACTGAGACCAGCTCATTTTACGAACTGGGTTACTCACACAATATCTCTAATCCAGGTCACGTTAAAATTCTGTCCATAGTCACACAGCCAGTAACTGTTTTTAAAATTTTTATTTTATAAATCTTGTGTTCTTTTCAATACATCACATTGTAAGTGAATTTACTGCAAACTCAAACACATATATTTCTGCCTAATTCCTCACTATTCCCACAAATAAATTTCTAGCCAAATAATAAAGATCATCCTTTACAAACTTGCTTTTTTTTACTTTCTTGTCTTTACTTAAATTTGACCTCCTGTATTTTCTTATTTTAATTTTACCACATTTATTAAATACACAAGTCATCTCAGTTGAATTGAATCTCAGCTTTAAAGCAATTCAGTTGTTTTTCTTTTTTTTTTTTTTTTTTTTTTGCGGTACGCGGGCCTCTCACTGCTGTGACCTCTCCC
>NC_041214.2:130068131-130122564 GCF_002837175.3 Physeter macrocephalus
GGGCCCAGCCGCTCCGCGGCATGTGGGATCTTCCCGGACCGGGGCACGAGCCCGTGTCCCCTGCATCGGCAGGCGGACTCTCAACCACTGCGCCACCAGGGAAGCCCCAGCAATTCAGTTTTTGAGTGCCTTGCGTGTCAGCCACTGTGGGAGGAATATAAGGTGAATGATATAGTACCAGTGATCTTAAGAAGTTAATGGATCTCGTAGGAAAGATACACACATATGTAAATTTTTTTTTAACTAAAATGCAAAGCAGTACTTGATAATTGTATGATAGATGTTGGTTCTGGGGGTGGAAAGCAAGAAAACGTACTCATTTGTATATAAAACAGAAATATAGTACATAAACATATGCAGTCCATCTGTGGTGTTCCAAATTCACAGGGAGGACAATTAGGAAAAAATGTTTCCAACGGCTCTCGGATGGTTGAGGGACGTACAGTGACACGGAGAAAACAAACAAGCAAACAAAAACCCCAAAACTTTGAGAATCACTGGACTAGAGTAATTAGTGAGAACAACCTGGAGAATTTTTCTTTAATTTCAATTTTGAACAAATTTCAGACTTAAAAAATGTAAAGATACTACAGAAAGTGTTTGCATATCTCAGTGTTTTCTTTGACTTCCTTCTTTTTCTCTTTGTTTTTGATTTTCTGTAGTTTGAAAATAATATACCTTGGTATAGGATTTTTGGCATTTATCCTGCTTATTGTTCTCTGAGTTTCTTGGAACTGTGGTTTGCTGTCTGACATTAATTTGGGGAAATTCTCAGTCATTATTTTTTCAAATATTTTTTCTGTTTCTTCCTCCTTCTGGTCCTCCCCATATGCATATGTTACACCTTTTTCTAGTTGTCCCACAGTCCTTGGATATTGTTTTTCTCAGTCTTTATTCTCTTCACTTTTCAGTTTTTGAAGTTTCTATTCACATATCCTCAAGCTCAGAGATTCTTTCCCCAGCCATGTCCAGTCTACTAGTAAGCTCATCAAAGGCATTCTTCATTTTTATCATAGTGTTTTTTTAATTCTAGCATTTCTTCTTGGTCTTTCTTAAGATTGCTGCTCTCTGCTTACCTTGTCTATCTGTTCTTACATGCTATCTACTTTATCCGTTAGAGCTTTTACCATGTTAATTGTAAGTGTTTTAAACACCCAGTCTGATAATTCAAATATCCCCGCCATGTCTGGTTCTGATCCTTGCTCTGTCTCTTCAAATTGTGTTTTTTGCCTTTTAGTATGCCTGTAATTTTTTCTTGACAGCTGGTCATGCTGCAATGAGTGAAAGGAACTGCTGTAAATAGGCCTAGAGTACTGTGGTGGTGAAATGTGGTGGAGGAATAGAAGGGTTCTATAGTCCTATGATTAGGTTTCAGTCTTTTAGGGAACCTATGCCTGCCTCTGGGCTGTGACCTTCCATGTGTTTCTCAGCTTTTTCCTTAGGTGGGACAGGATGCCTAGAGTGGGCTGGAGGAAGGTATTTCTCTTCTCCCACATAAAAGGCTAGAGCTAACTGAAGTTGGGTGTTTCCCTTTTCCCAGGTCAGTTAGACTCTGCAAATACCCCAACAGTTAGACTCTAGTTAACTAGTTGCTCTTGAGGGCAGTCCTTGTTAAGAAGAAAATGCTCTGGTGTATTTCAAAATGGTCCCTTTCCCCCTCTCCCTGTTGGAAGTGTGAGGGAATTTTTCTCTGATATTTACTGTGGCAACCTGGTCAAATTCCTAGAGGTACACCTAACTCCAGGGGGTCCCTATGACTGAGCCCCCCTGGAGTTTTGAACTCTCAGACTTGTCCACAGTGAACCTACAGGAATTAGTCAATCAGAGCTCAGATTTTCCTACCCCAGCACTGTTTGCCATGGAGTGTCTGCTAGTGAGTCTCTGCTGTGGTGAGATTTGACTCCCTGTGGTTGCCTATCTTTCTCTCTAACTTGGGGTGGTAGTGGTTTGCCTTGCATCTTCCCCTCTGTTTTGAATCAAGAAGAGCTGTTGATTTTTCAATCTGTTGAGGTTTTTTTTTTTTTTAGCTTTGTAGTTTTTTTGTTTTTTTTTAAATAGATCTTTATTGGAGTATAATTGCTTCACAGTACTGTGTTAGTTTCTGTTGTACAACAAAGTGAATCAGCCATATGCATACATATGTCCCCATATGCCCTCCCTCTTGAGCCTCTTTCCCATCTTCCCTATCCCACCCCTCTAGGTCATCTCAAAGCACTGAGCTGATCTCCCTGTGCTATGCTGCTGCTTCCCACTAGCTAACTATTTGACATTCAGTAGTATATATATGTCGATGCTACTCTCACTTTGCCTCAGCTTCCCCCTCCCACCCTGTGTCCTCAAGTCCATTCTCTATGTTTACATCTTTATTCCTGCCCTGCAACTAGGTTCATCAGTACCATTTTTTTTTTTTTTAGATTCCATATATATGTGTTAGCATACAGTGTTTGTTTCTCTCTTTCTGATTTACTTCACTCTGTATGACAGACTCTAGGTCTATCCACCTCACTACAAATAACTCAATTTTGTTTCTTTTTATGGCGGAGTAATATTCCATTGTATATATGTGCCGTATCTTCTTTATCCATTCATCATCGCCCTTTGTTGAGTGTTTTCGCCCTCTGTTGAGTTTTTTACTTGTTGTTAAGGCAGAGTGGCAACTTCCAAGCTTCTTACATGGAGAACAAGAAACTAGAAATTCCCCATTCATTTCCTAAAGCAACATCTTACATGAACATAGTATAATGATAAGAACCAAGAAATTAAATTGATACTATACTATTAACTAAAGACCTTATTTGAATTTCACAAATTTTTCCACAGATTTCTTTTTCTAGGATCCAGAAATTTAATCATTTCTCCTCAGCTTTCTTCTTCACCTGGGCAATTTCTGGAGATACTTTTAGTTTTTATAACTGGAGAGGTGCTATGGTATCTGGTGGGTAGAGGCCAGGGATGCTATTAAACTTCCTATAATCTAAAGGACAGCCCCTTCTAAAGAGAATTATCTAGCTCATAATATCAAGAGTGTCACAGTTGAGAAATCCAGAATTGAGGGAACAGAATGTATACAAACTTGAATGTGAAAGGTGTGCAACAATTTGAAAGAATAATTAATTGTCTGGGATGACTAATGTATAGCTGACATTTTGGAAGATGTCTTGGTCAGCTTGGGCTGCTATAAAATAATACCATAGACTGGGTGGCTTAAGTAACAGACATTTATTTCTCACAGTTCTGGAAGCTGGGAAATCCAACATCAAGTTGCCGGCAGATTTAGTTCTTGGTGAGAACCCACTTTCTGGCTGGCAAATAGCTGCCATCTTACAGTGAGCTCACATGACCTCTTCTTTGTGTTCATAGAGAGAGAGATCTTTGGTCTCTCTTGCTCTTCTTATGAGGACACTAATCCCATCAGGGGTTCTCCACCCTCAAGGCCTCACCTAAACCTAATTATCCTCCAAAGGCCCCATCTGTTAGATCACATTGGTGATTAAGGATTCAACACATGAATTTTGGGGAGACACAAGTATTCAGTTCATAATAGAAGGGGACATATCAGCAAGCAATTATTTTTTAAATGTAGTTGAAACTCAGCTTAGGAAGTTTAAGTACAAGGCTAACAAGGTTAGGCCTTATTCGTGTAATTAATTGACACTTGTAGTTTATTGTTTGTTTGTTTGTTTTGCAAGTGGGTCTTGTTTGGAGTGACTGCCCAGCATCTTACTTCCCTCCGATTTGGGGTATCCTCACTGCATGTAGTGTCCATGTGATGCAATAGCTCTTCTCATACTGAGGAAGCCAAAGATTCCTCTCGTCTCCTGGTGACAGTGCCTGTAGCAGAAACAGCAGCATCCTGGCCAGACTTCCTGCTAAAATACAATTATTGTATTTCCAGGAAAGCCCTCCCAACTGGCTTTTCCCAACACACATTTTTCAAATTTTGTTCTACAACCTCCCATTAAGTCTGTCATTATATTCCATTTTCATTGTTAGAAAACTGGAATTGTTTTCTGAGCCTGCAGTCACAAACCCTGACTAATACAATAGGTCCCTATCTAAGGTTTTTCTGTAAGGGGAGTGATGCCGTCATATTTCTGCATTAAGACGTTCACTCTGACCAGTCTGTAGTGTGGATGAAAAGGGGTAGGACTAGACATGGTAAGAAGAAATGTATTATGGTTGATCTGATAGGACATAATAAATGATGAGCGTGAACTAGAACAGGGGAGGAAAAGAAAGAAAACACAATATGAATGTGGAGATATAATTAGTAAATTGATATGACTTGCTGATTGAAAAGATGCCGAAAAGAGTGAAAGAGGAGAGTAGGTGGTTTGTGACTCTTGAGATAGTAGCCTGAGCAGAACATTGATTCTACTCCCGGAGAACAATATTGGGAGCCAGAGGATGAGACACGTGATAGTGTTTCAGTATCAAAAGTGAGAATTTGAGGAAGAATAATAAGATCCCTTCTGGAAATGCTATATTTGAAGTACCAGTAAAACATGTCTTCATATGATTGCTACTTATTTTGTGCTTACTCCTTGTGTAATGTTAATTACTGGTACAGAAGTGTTAGTGACCCATAGCATGGTGCCTTCAATAGTGAGTATATAAAATATTGGCTTTCACTTATCATAACATTAAAGCATTTAAAGTAATTGTATCAAAAGTTGTAAATATGTATGGAGAGGGTCAGCTAAATAAAACAATCCTAAGCAGAATTTCCATAAATTTTACATTATTAGGAATATTCTATAATCATAAATGGTAGGTCAGGATATAGTATACTTCAAAATGCTCATAAATTTAATACAAACTCTAGTATATATAAAAATTGAAGGAAAACATACAAACATGCAAAACACAAATTTTTTAAACTATTTTTAAATCCCTGGCTTACAACTTTAAAAAAAAACAAAAACCCCCCACACTTATGCTTGCTCATAATAAGATGCAAATTTGATTCATTCACGCTAAGCCTCTCTCTTTTACTGTAGCTCTCTCTCATCCCCACATCTCCCTACCCAATGGTGAGGACATTAATAAACATCAAAATAACTGGAAAATAATTCAACCAAAATAAAATATTTGCCAAAATAAATGATGAGTCACATTAGTAATATCACCACCCTAGAGGGAAATCAAAACAGTTCATGTGATTCAGGCAAGATCACTATAAAAATTTTTTTATGATAATTTTTGAAAAATTGTTCTTTTTAGTATTGCTTAGGCGTCATTCCCAAGAGATATCAGTAGCTACAAAATGTGTAATCAAGAAAAATATCTTTTTTTATTACATAAATTTGATAAGAATCTCAGTGCTTAGCTTGTCTTTGCCTTATTTAATGAAATAGATCTATATTTATTTATTGACTGTCCCCTGGAAGTTGAGATTTTAACTCAATAATCCTAGTCAAAGATAACTTTGGGAACCAAAGAAAATCTCTTAACCTTCCAAGATATCTCAGTTAACTTTTTCCTTTCTCTAAGTTTACGCTCTTTCTCTTGCCCCATTGATAAGATACACGTATCTGTATATGGAGCCCATCACTTCGAATTAATTAGGAGCCAATTAAAATAGGCATGGATAACAAAGTCATGATAGATTTATCATCTTTTTCCCAGCTTGCTTTTTCCTCTTAGCTGTCTTCTGAGTCTAAAGTAATAGGAAGGGAACTTCTGTAATATATCTCAAAGTTGGGGAAGAGACAGACACTCTTGGTCTAGAAATGTATCTACTATATGCCAGAAGGAGCTTAATCTTTGAAGCACAAATTGACTGATTTTCTATTAGATTCTCCCAACATCCATAAGCATCTTTCTCCACTTTTCTCTTTCCCCTACCTCCACTGATAAACAAAATCCCTGGTAATCCAAGCCAGAGGCCAGCACTAGGGCAGGTATAAACTTGGTGAGGAGTACGAATAAAAGGGACAAAAGGTCTAAGAAACTGTGTTGGAAATGGACAAAGAATAAGGTTTGAAAGTCGTGCTCTCTCTTGAGCATGGATGTGTCCACACAGTCTCTTCTGAAAACCTGGAAGTGAGACCTCCATATCAGTGGACTCAGGCAGGGATGAATAGAACAGGCTATGTCTCCACCACATTATGAAACTTGCTATTTGGGTTGGAATATTTAGTGTTTATACTGAACAAAAGTGATAATTTTTCTACAATTTTTTTGCTTCTAATAAAAATATTTGTTATAGGCTTCATTATCTATAATTTGAGGTGTTATAATTTGAGGGTGGCACTGTCTTATAATATTATACTCTGACACAGTATTTGGCTGTGCCTTAACCAAATTACTCCATAGAACTAAACCTGGCAAGACACAAGTATGATCATTAAAGTGTTAATGTAAGGTACAAGAAGCATACCTAGTATTTGCCATGCATTTATCTAATAAGTATTTATAGAGTGCCGACTATTGGTCACAATTCCCTCTCTGAGGAAAAGAGACAGAAAAGGATCTGTCTCTGAATGAGAACACTACCCTAAGGATAGCACTATGTCTTATGCGAATTTACCAATGGTAGTTCCCAAGAGAGACCTGGAAAATGCCAGAAGGAAACAGGTTCTGTAAAGGAGCATGTAAGACCACATCTTTACCAGAGTTTTGGAGAAAGTAATGTGACTTTGAGAGAGAGAAAGGTGATCCAAGGAGAGAATTCATAGGAAAACCCAAGCAGACATCAATTCACTGGTGGCTACTCTGAGCTCCTAGACCAATGGTTTGGGACAAGTATTAGGCCAGGCAGGGCAGTCTATTTTGGATATAACCATGTACTAAAAGTTAAGGGGTTTTGCATTTGACTTTTATCAGAAATTCAGGAAAGAACAAGGGGTATTAGAACAGGAAATGCCCAGTCCTTGGGTTCTATAATGCTTAAAATCCTTGAACACGTCACCCTGATTGTACCATATGTCACTGGGCTTTAAGTCACCATTTTTGGAGAAGAGCAAGGATAAAGGAGGAAAATTACAATTCCTTAACCACCCAGGAAATAATGGTTGACATGCTTCTTATATATTTTATCAGACTGATTGCAGACAAGAGCAGCATGGGCTTAGGCATTGCTTAGGCAATTTTGAAAGGAGATCAGTATATCCAGGAGCTGATGATCTACCTCAGGGCATGAGATTCGTCTGAAATTTCCCTTTAGTTCTCACTAAAAATGGAGTTAATTTAGGTGAAAGAGATGAAAACCAAAGAGATCCAGAGTTACAAAAAAGTGAGTATTGCAGCCTCATTTTATTTCTGAAGTGATGTGGTTAAACGTGTCATAGAAAACATATACTCTCAAGGAATTCCTTTTTAGTGGTGGAGAATATTCACAAGTCCTCTGATTGTTCATGAAAGAGAACAGAGTCCCAAACCAGAGTCAGCCAAGTCCCCTCACACAAAATTTTGCCACTTCAGGCTCCTTACTGAATAGATACCCAGCAGCTCCGGGACCAGGTCAAATCAGTGAGAAGTTTGACAATCCACATGTAGTTTCAATATATATCCTATAATATTTGCTGAAACCCCACAGCTTCTTTAGGTCTCTAAAATGAGTTGCACAGGATTTGTGATGAGGGCATTGATCACAGCAGACTTTCTGCTCACCCCTAGTTGGTTATAGTGAGCTTAAGAGACTTCAGAAAAATGCAGCAGTATCTGGCTGTTGTCAAGAGCATTGTGGCAGACCCTGGGTAGATACTCAATCTTCCCATTTTCTCTTATTGAGCATACCAGAAGAATATTTCATATCCTCTCTCCAAGTTAACTTAGAGATCCATGATTTGTTTTAGCCAATGAAATGTGAATGGGAGGGATATTTGCTTCTTCCTGTCTTCCAGATTCTCCCAGATAAAATTTCCCAGATTCAACTAGAGTGTTCTCTCCCCTTTGCCCTGAGGAAGAATGCAAAAGACTCAAAAGTGACAGAGTTATAAGATAAAAAGAGCCAGAATCCCTTAGTCACAACCTTGGAGGAAAACCTTGCCCAGGCAAACACTCAATTGCATCCAACTATGATGCGAATGTGTGTGTTGGGGGTATTTGCTATAATAACTAGCATTGTTGTTATGAGACGTTAATTAATGTCTCTTGCCATACAGACATCTTTTATACCTGGTCCATCTTTTAAGCTGGTCCAGCAGTTTTAGGAATCATGTTTCATCCTCCACCAAAGTCCTTCAAAACAGATAAAGGGTGAGCATTTACATATACAGCAGCTGCCAGCTGTTCTATCTTTTCAACTAAACAGCCAAAACCAAACATACCTGTGTCAGCTGGCGGACCACTTGTATAGCTATGGTATATTTCTAAATTTAGAAAATCTTCCCTCATGAATGACACAGAAATTTCTTTTTTCTCAGTTTATGAATTTCCTACTCCATCTGCATTCTGAGCAAGAGAGAAATGTTGAGAGTTGTTAACCATGGAGAAGTGATTCCATTGGTAATAATAAAAAAGTCAAGGTCAACTTCTTATACCTCAGGGGACCAAAACTTAAAAAGATTTAATAAAACGCTGTTAAATTATGCTAAACATATGTTAAATTATGCTAAACATGTTATGCAAAACATGAGTGTTTCCTAACCTAGGCCCACAGTAAAACTAAAATCGTTGCTCCACTAGTTATACTCTGTACATCTTGATGTTAAAATAAGACCCTGGTTCCGATTTGAATGTCTGTCTAGAGAAAGAATGTTTAATTACAACTGTGAAGTTGGTTAGAATCAAACAAATTGAAAATATGGGCTTGAAACATTCATCACATAGCATCTTAAACAGCTCGGATTATTTAATTAACATTTGACACTGTGCTGAAGAACTTTTATAATCAAGGAGCTATTTTTTCCAACTGAAATGATAAAGAAAACAA
The DNA here is from genome assembly GCF_002837175.3 of Physeter macrocephalus. Classification (NCBI taxonomy): domain Eukaryota; kingdom Metazoa; phylum Chordata; class Mammalia; order Artiodactyla; family Physeteridae; genus Physeter; species Physeter macrocephalus. The sequence continues at coordinate 130,077,010 of NC_041214.2, forward strand.
AAACAAGGAAGATCTTTCATGAGCAGAACATATTAATCAAATGGCTCAAAAATTCCAGATCCAAATTATATCGGTAATTGAAATTCTTCTGTAGCATCTCATGATAATAACCCAGATGCCATATATAAAGCACTAAGCTAAATATACAGGTAGGTACAATTAAAATTATTTAGAAATGTGGTTTGTTTGAATGTACATTATTGTTTTGATTTTTAATAGAGAGGCTACCTTTGGCTTGCTTGACAACATGCATTTCTAGAAGGTATCATTATGTTTGAAGCTAACCTTCCTCTACTTCAGGAATGACTTCAGAAAAGGCCTTTCAGTTTCATATGTATAAGACAAGTACCCAACTATCATTTAGGAATAAAAAAGTCTTCTTAATTGGAATGGAGATATTAATGGATTCCACATGGTTATATAAACTGAATTTATCTACAGCCAGATAATCTTATAAATGATTAAATTTTTTTTCTTGAAATAAATGAATAAGTTAATTGGAATGTTGGTGGCCTCTTACAATAGGTCACTTGAAAGAAATAACAGAGATCTGGGGGAAAATTTGCTGTGCACTATTGGTTTATCTTGTTCATTGGTTGAATTTTTCTGTGAACCCACACTACACATTGAAAACATAGCCAATTTACCAGCAAAGTATGTAGATGATTTTAAATTCCTTGTGACCTTGCATCCTGAGGAGCTACGACGGGGTGCAGAGACGTGGTCAGTAAACATTGATCCAAACTACTGAGTTTGCCGGGTCTTGACAACAAGCTAATGTGGCAATGGTCTCTACCTCAAGCTAGCAATACTTTCCGGTGATGGTAACCAGGATTTACTTACCCTTTTGCTCAAATAGTGGGCTTTGGAGAATATCTCAGGAAGAGAAACTGAGGAATAGATAAGATTTCCTCAGTGTTCATGGCATGCAGTCTCAAAGCCATACTGATATGACTATGAAAAGTCATACAACCTTACATTGAACCTGAAGTTAGTGAAGCCAGACATATTGGTTATTTGGGCTCCTTTCTCCAAGCTCTTTTTTAAATTGCAACAATGTATGGTCATGAACCCTTTCCCTGATGCTAATTATAGGTTTTCTTTATCCCGAAGTTCATCCTCCTTGCCTGCATGAGGGAAAGAAAAGTAAAGCTTGAGTGTTATTTTTAAGGCTTACTTGGACAAACGTGGTATTTTCTTCCTTCAAAATGACATCCTAAGTACATTCTAAACTGGGCCTGACACTTAGGTAATCTCTTAGAAATTCACCAAGGCTATTGTAAAGGAATTCTGCCGTATCATAAGGAGATATTTTTGCCGGAGGGAGGCAGTCTGGCCACTTTTAGCTTCAAAGCTAACTTACTTCCACTCCACCAGCTCTAGTTCTCAGTATATTGTAGCCTTTAGCAAAATTGCTTCAGTAAGAAATAAGGAAATGCCATGAAGAACAAAATCATCAAGGGCAATGAAAATAGCCTTTTGAGCTATCATTTACTTTTCCCTGAGACTAAAAATATAAACTTTATCAAGTGGTTCTCAAATCGGCTTGCACTCAGCTAGTTAATAGCATGAAAAAGACGTGCTGAAGTTCATCCCTGCAAAACACTGTGGTTTCTTATTTCATGGGTATTTTTCAGTTTCATAGTTCAATACATAAAGTGAATACGTGGACAACCCAAGGCTCATTTTGTTGTCATAAACAAAACTGGAGTGTATATTCTCCAGGATCTTGTCACGTCGTTAACTTAGAGTACAATATGGGAGAAATGCTTTACTGTTCAAAATAACGTCATTGCAGTCTTGATTCCTAGACTAACCACGATGGAAAGAATTAGCACTGTTTCCCACCTTTCATTAAGCAGAAGGGATGGAAGGCTTGGGAGTGCGGTTGAGGATCCGGAGGATGTGAGGTAGTGGACACACGTCAGTCTTTCTATCTACTCTATACAACACTGAACGTCATCTCTGATTTTTGTGTTAGTTTTTCCACTCTTTTTGGGCCATGGCTCACGGGCCCAGCCGCTCCGCGGCATGTGGGATCCTCCCCGACCGGGGCACGAAGCCGTGTCCCCTGCATCGGCAGGCGGATTCTCAACCACTGCGCCACCAGGGAAGCCCCACTCTTCTTTTTTTTTTTTTTTTTTTTTTTTTTAATTACTTAACTCAAATTCTATAAATTCAGACAGAAGAGATCAGTTGTAGTGTCGACCAGCATAGAAAACAGTTCTGAAGTATGGTAGGTCACGTGACACTGAGCTCCTTCGATTTAAATAGCTTTACATTATCTCTCAAGTCTGGCTAAACTGTCAGACCAAAAATTTTTTCTGAAGAGGCAAACATTGTTATTCAGGTGCCCTTTTAAAGAGAAACAAACGTACTGGAAAGAAGAAGAAGAATTACCAAGAAGAAGTGCAGAAATAAAATTTCCTATTTTAGGCAGTTAGATAATAAATTGCTCAAGCACGGAAATGTGGAATACTTTACATCAACTGGAGAACTGGGGTTATTAAAATGATCTGTCAATAGAAACAAAGCAAAGTTTAGGTGATGAAAGGCTAGCAGCTGCACCTTTTCTGCACAGTCAGGAATTTATAATGAGGTTTAGGTACTGTTTTTCTTTTCTTTTCCCTTTTTTTTTTTTTTTTTGGTAAATAAACAGGGAGGCTTGGAAACGTCTTCAAGACTATACGTTATAGTAGATTACATTCAGTGTTTAAAATGTTGTAGAATATTTATGTTTCATAGTGAAATTTTCTGGGGGTAAAGCAATGCATATCTTCTTTTCATACTGTCTTCAAAGCAACCCTAAACAGTCTATGAAAGCCTTGCTAAGGAAATTTATACCAAACATAAATGTCCCTGTGTCAAGGGTAGTATCTTTCAGATAATGATTACAAGCTCTGAATTTTCTTTTATAGACGAAAACAAATTACAAAACCCATTACTATAGTCTTAGGTCTTTTAAAATATATTTATCACAAAATTGCCATTAAGACTAAACATTCAGATAAATGAGCAAGTGTCTGACTCCCTTACTGGATTACATACCACCTTAGTCTCAAATCTCTATAATTCTAGGGTAAAAAATAAATAAATTAGGGAACTATGATATAATTAATCTTTGGCTATAGTTATGTTCTTGACTCCCTGGCCCTCAGTCTTTCTGAACTTTGTAGCTAGGGCTACTTAACTTCATGAATTAGCTCCTCTTAAGGTTCTGGACTGAAGTCTGAATCTAGTCTGGTTTACCATATACCCATTTCATGGAAACAGCAAATCTTATTTGTCCAATCATGTTCATTCTAAAAACTGGTCCATTTTATTTGCTGCAGCCCACTGACCAAAGACGATCAGGAACACACATGTGTGAAACAAGGTGAGAACTATTAGTTTCTGGAAGCAAAAGAAAACACTTAGCAGAGCTATTGGCCGGGGGGATGGGTGGGGAGCACACGGAAAGAGGGGTGTGCAAGAAGAGGGTCTCTTTAGGGTTTTGGCTTGTACTGGTTGATTCTAAGTAGGGACATGGAAGTAGGGGCCATTTTTGAGATGGATGCGTTAAAGAAGTGAAATAGTTCTGCAATTAGTTATTGCAGTAATCTTTGTTCAAGAAGTGGGAGAAATGAAATGTGGCGGGGAATGTCATTGGTAAGAAAGTAGCAATCCCTCTGAAGAGCTGATCCTTAGTACTTTTGCAGCTGTGGTGTGGCCGTGGGCATGATTCTGTAGAAACACTGTTCTTTGTTAGCATTGTCCCTAATTCGTTGGAAAATGGTTGATGTTCCTCGAGGAACAGCACAGTCAGGACTGACTTTTACTTTCACATCTTGTTCTGCTTCAAAAAAAGTCCACGCTACAAATTTCAGGTTCTTATTTTATTCACTGGATCCCACTAGCCTACCTGTTTTGGTTTTCTGTTCAATTGCATCTTTCTTCTGTTTCATTTCCCAAGACCAGGCACATGCCTCTGAATACCATTTGTCTGGGATCACAATAGTTTTGAATGTATCCTCCTAGTGCTAATTGCTTTATAGGACTCTGCTGCCAAACTGTGTCACCTGCCAGGTCATCAGCCTGTTTAATGGCAGGATATCTCAGTTGTGTAAACTTCCTCCATTGCCTGCTTCAGAAACTTTCCCTGATTTTCTGCCTCATCATTTTTGTTCTGTTCAGTCTCTCTTGCCCAACCACCAACTGGAGTCCAGCAGAAAGAATAAAGACAGAAACAAAAAGTTTTAAAACTTGGTCCAAAATACAAATGTTTCCAAATATTTAGGTGTTTGGCAATTGACAATTCACACCCTGGGTAACACCAATTAATATTTTATAGTTATTAGTATTTGGTTTTTTTAAATAAAGAACAAAACACATTAAATTAACCTAAAATAATCAGTGATGAAAGGGGAAGTGTTTCTTCTTTGTTTCAAAACTGAGCCAAGACGCTTGGGTTTGAGCCTCGCTAAGCTAGTAGCAATGTGATACTGCAAAAAATGATTAGACCCCTTTGTGCCTCGAGTTCCTCCCTTTGTAAAAACAGATACAGTAATGGTCTTACCTCATAAGATTGTTGGTATGTAAAGTGCATATATAGCACATAGTATCTTGCCATTTTTATTATTATTTTTAAGAGGCAATATATGAAGATGGTGGCATTGGAAGAAAAATAATAATTGATGTTAGGAATCTTTCTAGAAAATATGATTTAAAATTTTATTCTTAACATTTAAAAATTTGTTTTAGGTTAATGTCATTGAACAGGAATACATATGATAAGAATGGGACTAATTCAATGACGTCATTTCTGAGATAATATACCTAAGGTCTGCTGATGTAATAGGAGTGTTGCAGTGCTAATACAATTCTTAAGTGCCATTGTTAGTTATGCCATTGTTTAAATCATTTAGGTTTTTGTAATTTACATGTGCTGGGAGGCCTTAAAAGTAAGTACACATTATAAATCAAAAGAATAATAATAGGGCTTCCCTGGTGGCGCAGTGGTTGAGAGTCCGCCTGCCGATGCAGGGGACGCGGGTTCGCGCCCCAGTCCGGGAGGATCCCACATGCCACGGAGCGGCTGGGCCCGTGAGCCATGGCCGCTGAGCCTGCGCGTCCGGAGCCTGTGCTCCGCAACGGGAGAGGCCACAACAGTGAGAGGCCCGCATACCGCACACACACACACACACACACACACACACACACACAAATAATAATAATGGCCTTAGATATTATCAGCAAATAAAATATGACTACTAAATTATCTGAGTGACAGAGTAATATTTAAATATAATGTGTTATTATTTTTCTTTCCTTATTAAACACTTGCTTTAACCCAATATTTCAAATTATTCTCTCTTGCTTAATGCAGTCAATAAAAATATTATAATATTTTGCCATCCAATGGAGGGGTGATTTAAATTAGACCATCCCTATCAACCTTAGTTTTTTTCCTCCAAATATCGCACTGAGTACAAACATGAAAAACATCACTTTCTCAGATGTATATGGTGACAGTTTTCTGAGCTCTGCTTAGCAGGTCCTCAGCATGATTGAACCCCTTCATCGTCACCTTAAATTTGTTTACACAGTTTCATTTTCTTATCAGCCAATTCAACACAGTCCCTCAGCCTCCGAACAGAAGCCTTCTATTGTATTCCTTACTTTTATCGAACCCCAGCAAGCATCCTCCACCCAAACATTCTTGAAAATTAACTTTAAATCTTTGCCTGAGGGGATTTTTTTTTTCCGCCTTCCAATTTTCCACTTCTGTGGTCTTCTCTTTGCTTCAACATATTCAGAAATGTGTGCAGTTGATAGGAACACATTTGGAAAGGCAGCGCCGAGGAGCACCCCTCTCCTCTGCTTTTTCCAGAGGGCTGCTCCGGTTTCATGTGGTATGTGGTATGTGGTGGTGGTGTCTGCCTAACGAGGCGGTGGCCGTTATCTAAGGTTTTAGGTATTTTAGTGGAGTTCAACATCTAGTCTGTCCTTTGTTTTTTAACTGCGAGACAGAGTGCCAGGGAAATGAAATTTAAATAACAGTCACAAAAACTCTCCAACATAGATGACATATAAGGCACTTACTAAAGTAAATCATATCTTGGCAACTTAACGTCTTGCAGTAATGAGAAAATTTGAAGTCATTCATAGGAACAATAGTTCATACAGCTCCATCCTTAACAGGAGCTTAAGATAAAATGGAAAAAAATGCAATCGCCATTAATACAGGAAACAGCTATGAAAATAAAACTTGCAAGAGGATATACTAAATCGAAGATTTAACTATCTTAAAAATAGTGCTGCTAAAAAATAGGAAGCAATTTTAAACACAACAAGGAGCCTTTCAAAAAAATTATAGTTCAGCAGTCTTCAAACTCAACTTCGTCCCAGGCAAAGCCTTATGGCACTTGGTGAGTATGTATATGGTTGCTAAGATATGTGCAACTGAGCCTTAGAAATAGAATTTGAAAAATGCTTCTTCTGGTTGGCATTTTCCTCTATGAGTTGTAGGTGGTTCAGTTTATTCATCACCAGTAGACGTTTTAGAAAATAGTTGATCACATCTAGGGAATTGATTTTATCAATTCACAAGCAGTGATTAGATTCAAAGACAATGTTTACACCTAACAAGTTCACAAGGGACTAAATATTAAAGTTCATTGTCAATGTATTAATTGCACCCAGGTATGTGCAAGAGGGCAAAGATTTTCCATTTATTTTGTTTCTTCTTATTACCAATGTAGAAGTTGTTCATGTAGAAAATCTAGAGAATTCAGTTAACCTGAAAATGGAAAATAAAATTCAACCACGTGTGCAGCACCCAGAGATAACCATGCTAGCTTTTTGTAGTATGCCTTTCCAGCCTTTTTATGCATCCTTTAATATATTTTTTCATTTTAGAAATAAATGATACCCAATTATATATATTACTTTACAACTTGCCGTTTTTTATTAAATAATATATAACAGATATTTTTTGATGTAATGAAACGTATCCAGAAAAAAGTTTTGTTTGGCTTTAGTACTCCCTTGTTTATGTGATATTTGAAATTTAAGTAGGCAACGTACCTCCTCCACAACTAACCTTAACCTCAACTTTCAGTGACTGATGCAAAATCTTAAACTTACAATTAAAGGAAACAATTTCCTTTGGATGAAATTTTCATCACATTCAAAATTCTTTGTCCTTTCTGAGACGGGGTCTGTGTCTTGGAAGGAAGATATGCATGGTGGATATAGGGTGTATGTGTATTGGGGGGGCATTTCCACAGCTGACTCCTGTTACCTGTATCTTCCCCCACCCACATGTGGTCCCTGGTGCTGGTGAAGTCCATTGTTGCCTGATGAGTGGAAGACAGGTGTCTGAGTTCTAAATATGATTTGATCTGATGCCACTGATTTCTGCTGGTACAGTGGTTTTGGCAAGGATCATGTCCATTTCCTTAGCTTTCAGAGGATCCTCAGCCTCTCTCTTTTTCGCTTCTGTCAGCTTCAAGAGGAGGTCTTAAAGCCCGTCATTTGGCTGAGAGACTTCAGCCTCTGGCTCTTCTCTCTCAGGTCCACAAGAGCCTGGTAGGTTATATTCGTTACACACTGACATCCAAGGACAACTGCTGGGGGAAAGACGAGGCAAGGGATGTGTCTTCCAGGCTCTCCTACCCAAACAAAGCACACTGCATTCCCCCAGTTTTCCTGAAGTGGCTTCTCTTTTTGGAGATTAAGAACACTGACCAAGGGACTTCCCTGATGATCCAGTGCTAAAGAATCCTCCTTACAATGCAGGGGACGAGGGTTCAATCCCTGGTCAGGGAACTAAGATCCTACATGCCACAGTGCAACTGAGCCTGCGCATCACAACTGGAGAAGAGAAAACCCAGATGCCACAACTAGAGAAAAGCCCGTGCACCACAATGAAGAGCCCATGAGCTGCAATGAAATATCCCACATGCCTCATCGAAGATCCTGTGTGCCGCAACTAAGACCCCATGCAGCCAAAAATAAATAAAATAAGTAAATAAATCTTAAAAAAAAAAAAAAAAGAATACTGACCAAAAACACATCAAATAAACTTGGAAAGCTCAGGGCTAATTTTATTATGCATTTTTTTTTTTTTTTTACTAAAGACAACTTTAGGATATTTAAATGTGCATTATGAACCACCAAGAATATAAAGTATGCAGTGTTTTTCATAAATGTATTTGACTACAGTATACTTACTCTGAGGAAAATCATACATAAGTCCTGTTCCATGGAAGACTCTTTGAGAAATGTTTCAGGTTTCTCCAGTCTGCCTGCCACAAAAAAGTCAGAGTAATCTTGCCAATATTCAAATCTTACCATGGTCCTCCCCATCTCAAAAGTTTTCAGTGTTTTTCCATTGGCCTACAAAATAAAGTCTACACTCCTTGGCAAGACATAAAAGAGTCTTTCAACATTTAACTAACTTCTGGTTCCTGATCCAACCACTTAGCTCTTTGCAACCTTTCCCTAGCTATTATTATTACCCAACCAAACTTGGGTCCAATTGCCCATGTGCAGTAAAGCCAATCTACTGACACCGGGTTTTGGTGAGGGAAAGTGCAGTGTTTATTGCAAGGTGCCAAGCAAGGAGTCCAGGCAGTTAGTGCTCATAAGGTCCCAAATCCCTGATGGTTTGTAGGGAAAAAGGGAAAAGTTTTTAAAGACAGGGTGAGGGAACGGGGTTGTGGGGTATGTGTTCAGCTCATGGACGTTCTTCCGATTGGCTGGTGGTGAGGTAACTGGGAGTCAACATCATCAAACTTCTGGTTCCAGCTGGTCTGAGGTCTATGTGCTTGTGGGCAGCATACAGTGAACTTCTTCCACATGGTGGGGATTTCAGTATCTGCCAAACAGCTCAGAATATTATCTATAACCCTTGAGGAGGAGCTAAATGTCCTTGACTTCGTTTAATGGCTAAACTATTACTATTTTGTCTTGCTTGACTGTATTCCTTTGTTTCTGCATTTTCTTACTTCTCTGATTAAATTTATTATTTGGAAACGGGGAAGGGCTAGAGGCTAAAGTTTTTCTACAAACAAGAGGCAGGCAGATGACATGCGGGAGTCTGTCCTAGAAACGGCCCCCTAGGGTCCTGCTTGTTTACATTATCTCCTACTTATAATCCCACAATATTGAATTGCCCATAGATCCCAGAACAAGCCTTTCTCCTCTATACCTTTGTATGCACTGTTCTCTCTGCCTGGTGTCCTGTTCTCTTGGGAGTCTAATCAACTTTTTATATCTTAAAACTCTCAGCTCAAATGCTGTATTCTCTGTGACATTGAACTTAACACCCCTAGGCTGATTTAGGTGCTTCTCCTTCTAGTGCACTTGGCACACACATCATTAAAGCAATTGTCTTATTTAGTTACAACTGTTTACTTGAAGTGTCCCTCTGCAGTAGGCTATAGTTCCTTGAGGGATTAGGCAGTGTCTTATTTCTTATATGTCATTAACACAGGAAGGAGACATGAGTACAGTTCTTTACAGAATCAAGTCCCCTGTCTCTGTTATCCCATGAATTAAGCACCCAGAGTCAGAGCGATATACCAAGAAATTCTTTACTTCTGGTCCAAGTCTTCTCCACACAGGACTGCATAGTGAGTGGGGGGTAAGAAGAGGCTTATAATTGCTACTCAGCAAACCTACCAGTAACTTCCTGGATGTGACAGACCTTCATTCTTTCTTATTCTCACTTCCCAAGTACACTTGGCAGTCTCTCCTTACTGTAAATTCCTTTTTTATTCACCCCTCTCCCATTCATTCCAGATTCCCTTAAGGAATTTTTCTCTCACTCCTGCCCTAGCATCTTGCTTCTTTTTTTATCCTTGGTTTACAAGCTTTCCCTTTGGTCTAATTTTTATTAAAATGAATTGAGAATTTTTGGATCTCTGAGAATAGAGAAAATATTGAAGGAAAGAATGACTGTTTCAGCCTCAGGATCAAATATCAATAAGACAATCAGTCATTTACATCATCCTGAGCAATCTTGTCTTAGCATAACTACTGTGTTTTATACAGAGAGATATTTCCTTTTCCTTTCTTTCTCTAAGTTGTATTGTAAAGGCTGCATCTTTTTTTTTTTTTAACTTGATTAATACCCAAAAGGAGAGGCTAAATTTTATGCCCAAGAAGGTGGTAGTGATAGATTGGTAAAGAAAATACTCTCTCCTGCCATGTTGCATCCCCAATGTCTAGCAGAGTGATGACGCATACTACATATGTCTAATAATCTTTTAAATGAGCCAAAAATTAACAAATTAATGATGCTTCTAACTAAAGAGTTTTAGGTATGGAATATGGTCAGGAACCAGTTTGAGAAATGATTCCGGGAACCCGAAGTTGAGTAGAAACAGAATGTTTAGGCCTCTTCTCACAGCTTTGCCCTGAAAGAAACAGAGCAGCATTTGGAAAGGTACACAGGATCAGAAGTTACCTTATTTACTTGCTTTCATTTTTGTTTATCAAGATGGGAAACACATAAACATATCAATGTAGTGAAGGGAAAGTCTCTTTGAGGACTTCTCCTCTTTGAGGAAACTCTCTTGACCAAACCTAAAAGGATTCACTTTACAAAAGAGAGAGGCTTCTGTCTTTAAACTGAGGGTGGAGCAGATGTGAAAATGGACACAGAGGCAGTAAAGTTTATCACAGAGGATCAGTAATTTAAAGAAATTTGTATCTGAGAGCTTCTCTCTATTTAGACATGTATATATGTATTTTTATTTTGTTTGCCTAGAGTAAATCTGACTTAACATTTCATGGCACACTATCAAAACTGACCCATGTAAGTTTCTTCTTTTGCACTATTTATGCATCAATTTTATCCCTATTTTCACTTTCACTCATCTACTCTGCCCCTATAGGCACTTATTCAAATGTCTTTTACCAGTGATATTTATCTATCTCCCAGTGCATTACTCTTAGCACACGTTTAGATGGGGTTAAGGAATATGTCAACGAATAAAATAGAAGAAAAAAATTGTCCTGCCCTTGTGGATTTTTTATTCTAATATTCGGGGAGGAAGCAGGGAGAAAGAAAAAAGAAAATAAATAGGTAAAGCATATAGCTTAGATGCTCATAAGTCTTAACAAGAAAAAAGAAATCAGAGAGTAAGAATAGGAAGTGCCCAGGAAGGGAGAGGTTTGGGGTTCTGATTAAGGCAGTCAGAGTCTCACAGAGAAAGTGACATTTGAATAAACACTTGACGTCACATCTTGTCTCTTCTCTGCCCAGAACCTTTAAACAGCTTCCCACATCACCCAGAGCAAAACCAAGGATCCTTAGGAAGGCCTACAAAGCCCTACACGCCTGTGCATCCTTCACCGCTGTAAACTCACCTCCCACATCCCCTCTCTCCCAAGGCCCAGAAATAATGGACTCTGTGCTGCTCTCAATGCCAGCACCTCCCAGGCTCTGCATTTGCTCCTCCTTCAGCTAGAATCGAATTCCTCCAAATATCCAAACAGCCCCCCTACTTACCTCTTTCTGTTCTTTGCTTACCTGTCACTCTCCCAACAAGGCCTTCCCTGAGCATGCAGTTAAAAGAAAGCAGTAACATGCCCTGAACAAAAAATGGTGATACATTGTGTCCATGCTTATTTTGCATGGGAATAGATTTCCAAGAGATGCAGGGTGCCTTCTGTACCCCTTTAATGACCCATACTGAGACGACAGCTTCCTGGCTTCCTTTCTTGCTCTCCAGCTACGAAGTCCTGCCATCCCTGAAAGAGGGAGTTAATAAAGCCAACAGAGCATCCAAAAGATAATAAATAAATAAATATGTTAACATATTCTGTATCCCACATCTACAGTCTCTACAGCTCTTCCCTGCCTCATCTAACTCCAGACAGTGTATCACTTTCTAACATGCTATAGGAATTGCTCATTTTGTTTATTATCTGTCTTCCCTCAACTCCCCTCCCCACCCTCCCATTGGCACACACACTAAAAGGTGGCTCCTGGGGGAGCGGGGGAGGAAGAATTCTTTTCAGTTTTAGCCACGGATACGTTCACCGACCACCCACTCCGTCCCTGAAGTACCTAGAAAATTAGTGTTTGAGTAAATATTTGAGAAATACAGGAACAGAGGGAGCAAACCATGGCATATTTGGAAGGCATATGGGAGATGTCCGCAGGGTGTGGACCAGAGGAAGAGTGTCCCTGGCCTGTTCAACAAAACAGTAAAGAGGCCACTGTAACTGGAAGAGATGACCACAGAGAGGAAAGTAGGGCAGTAGGTGGATCGTGCTGCATTTTGTTGTCCCCCAATAGGATTTTGGCTTTTGCTTTGAGTGTTGTGAGAAACCTTGGAAGAATTTTAGCAAATTAACTGTAATGGGTCAAGGACTAAGGGAGACCCATCAGTAGAGTGGTACAATAAACCAGAGTAGATATGATAGACGAGAATTAGCTTCTTATAAAATGCTTAGTGTTATCCTGTGTTCATGTATTTTTAATTAGGACAAATGTTATTATTGTACTATATGTCTCCTTCTCTTTCTTACTTTTCTTTCACCAGCTATGCATTTTTATGATGTATCCATGCTGAAGGGTGAACAGCTAGTCAATTGTTTCTAATTGCTAAGTATTATTTCACTGTCAGCTATCTGTGTCTTTTTTCCAAATGTGAAATAGAAACAAGGTTAAGATCCGGATATTTGTTTGTTAGGGGAACCACATTAGGGGAATAAAGGTAAGGAGCAATTTGCTAAATGGGATAGTGTGAGCATAATGGAAAAGCAATGGGTTGGTTTAAACAGTGTTGGAATTTGCCAGGTGGGGTCTGTGAAGGAAGAATAAGGTTAGAGAACTAAAGGAACTAATAAGAAAATGGCTGAACAGATAAACCATGGGTTCCATCTGGATAGTAATAATATAATAATAATTATAACATAATATATAATTACATATAATATAGTAATAATGATAATAGCAATAACAATACTGCTAGCAATAAAGTCGTTTTTCCTAAATACTTTTAATACGCAGGACACCCAGCTAGAAATTCACTTACATTCATTAAAATAAGGGACTAATATATTTAGAGAACAAAGAGAATTCAAGGCATTTGATAGGAAGTCAGCAAAGCAATTTAGTGGAAATAATAAAATGAAAGTGTTAGAAGTATAGAATATGACATTCCGAAGTACTGATATTTAATTTTCCATGAGTGAATACTTTCAAGATTGCAACCAAGTGAATGTCTTCATAACTGGATAAGGAGCTAGGCTGTTAGAGAATCATGTGCGTGAATGTTGACATTCTCCAAGATGGCGGTAAGAGTTGGGGTGGAAACCTTAGATGCTGGCATGCAATGACTGCACTTGTGATTGGGAGATAGGATGATGCCATCCCAACCTCGTGTCCCATTGACACGTAAGGCAGGGGGGAATAAGAAGCCCATACAAAGGAGGAGAGGAAAGAAGCGACACCAGAAGGAGACTCAGATTTAAGGCAATGCAGAGAAGGAAATCACGTGGAGACATTAAGTTATAAGACAGTTTATTGTCAGTGGGACAAGAGGTCCCAAATGGCACAATCGCAAGATCTAAAGGAAGATAACAGAAGAAAATACATAGGGTGGACAGAGGAAGGAAGAAAAAAACTCATGAAATGAGCTTGCATTTAGGCAGAGATATCTCGTGGTTCTACATAAAATAATGGCCACGTCATCCCAGTTAATTAAATAATTAATTTGGAGTGAAAGCTATTAAACTAGACAAGTGCTTTCGCTCTCTAAATACAACCTGTGCAGTAGAAGTGCCTTCATGATGGGGGAAGGAGAGTCTATTTCACCCAGTTCTTCTGACATTCTCAGCCCAACCCCATATACACGGGCACATATGCAAAATAAAATTAAAATTAAAGCTATTAAACAAAGTGTCATATTGTCATGTTGACTGTTTGATCAATTGGAAAAAATATAACAAGACATTATCCCAGTAATTACATTAAATGGCCTCTCATTCTCTTTCCCCTTCTTGGAGCAAATAATAGATTAATCTGCTTCTGACATTTAATAATTTTAGCTTTTTAAAATTTTTCTAGTTGGTTCTTTGCCTGACAATTGTTAAAGTGACTAACTTTCTTTCTACCTTCAGAGTGTTTGATAGGCACACAAGCCATTGACAGGTCTGAATTTTAAATAAATACACAGAATGCATTTTCTCACCTCGATGTTTACACGTCATTCTAAAAATAAAATATAAGAAACTAGAGCAGTTTATATTTTGGGGAATCACAGTGTGTTTAAAATTCAAGTGATAAGGTTTGTTTTTAAAAGTTAAAAAAATTCCATACTAATTATTTGACTTCTACATGTGCCAACTGCTTAGCAGCCCTGAGCACATTCATTAGATGCAGGAACCACGTAACACTTATCTCTGGACTTTGTGACTTTCCTTGTCTCTGCCGACATTCCCCAACGTTCACATTCACTTTGAAGTGAAATTGGGCCTGACTTTGCTTTCTGTGGAAGGTCTAAATCTCCCCATAAGACTGATAGTGACTGTATTATGTCCTAAAAGTTGCAGTTCACAGAGAAGTTCCCAGACTCCATTTTTCCAAGTCCTAGTGGAGAACATGGTCATGGGTAACTTCTAAGATGTGAGATCATTCCCATAGCCAAAGAATTGCCAGATAGAATTGTTTATTAATAAAAGAGTTCCACAGCTTACAGATACAAGTCAAATACCTGGGCACAAATATAACATTTGTTCTCTAATTTTTTTTTAATTGAAGTATAGGTGATGTACAATGTTGTGTTAGTTTCAGGGTGTACAACAAAGTGGTTCAGTTATATATATATGTAAATATATATTTATATATGTATATTCTTTTTCAGATTCTTTTCCATTATAGGTTATTACAAGACATTGAATATAGTTCCCTGTGCTATACAGTAGTTCCTTATTGTTTATCCATTTTATGTATAGTAGTGTGTGTCTGTTCATCCCAAGCTCCTAACTTATCCTCCCTTGCTTCTCCTTTGGTAACCATAGGTTTGTTTTCCATATCTGTGAGTCTTTTTCTGTTTTGTAAATAAGTTAATTTGTATCATTTTTTAAATTCCAGATATAAGTATATCATATGATATATGTCTTTCTCTGTCTGACTTACTTCCCTTAGTATGATAATCTCTAGGTCCATCCACGTTGCTGCAAATGGCATTATTTCATTCTTTTTTATGGCTGAGTAATATTCCATTGCATATATACACCACATCTTCTTTATCCATTCATCTGTCAGTGGACATTTATGTTGCTTCCATGTCTTGGCTATTGTAAATGGTGCTTCAGTGAACACTGGGATGCATGTATCTTTTCAAATTACAGTTTTATCTTTTCTAGATGTATGCCCAGAGTAGGATTGCTGAATCATATAGGAACTCAATTTTTCATTTTTTGAGGAACCTCCATACTGTTCTCCATAGTGCTGCACCAATTTACATTCCCACCAACAATATAGGAGGGTTCCCTTTTCTCTACACCCTCTCCTGCATTTATTATTTGTAGACTTTTTGATGATGGCCATTCTGACCAGTGTGAGGTGATACCTCATTGTAGTTTTGATTTGCATTTCTCTAATAATTAGTGATGTTGAGCATCTTTTCATGTGCCTGTTGGCCATCTGTATATCTTCTTTGGAGAAATGTCTATTTAGCTCTTCTGCCCATTTTTTTATTGTGTTTTTATTTTTTTATTTTTTTTTTAGCTGTATGAGCTGTTTGTCTATTTTGAAATTAAGCCCTTGTCAGTTGCATCATTTGCAAATAGTTTCTTCCATCCCATAGGTTGTCTTTTTGTTTTGTTTATGGTTTCCTTTTTTCTTGAACAGCACTGTGAGCTAAGTGCAGGGAATGGGGATGAAATGAACATGGAATGGCCCTGGAGGAACTCATGGTCCATTGAGGGAGATGGATTGCAGAAGCAAATACCTTACAATAAGTACAGTAATGAATAAATGCAACTCCTTAGTTGTGGCTGAATTGCCTAGAAGAGCTGGAATGATTGTCCATTAATAGAAAGAAATCAACCTTATTATTAATAACTTGTGAACAAAAACACAAAGTCAAGGATATGATACCAAATCTTTGTTTTCTTCTTCTAACCAGAAAAAGTTCATTCTCTTTAGAGTCCTTTTCAGATGGCCATCAGGTGTTTCATCTCTCCCTAGCTGTTCTCTTCCCCTCTTCTTTCTGCCTGCATTTTTCAGGGTCTTTTCAAACCTTTCTTGATCTTTCTACAGGGTACTGGTGCCGGACTGGAAAGATAGCAATAGATCCTTATTGGTCTTCATACAAGGAAGCTATAGTCCTTAGGATTATCCAAATGGAGAAGCTACAGCATAAGTCTTTCCTTTTTAGTGTACTTCTGCACCAAGATTTCCCATACTATCCCGTGAAGTTTCTTTATATAAAGTTGTTCCAGTATTAATGGGTAAAGTCTTGGAAACGTGAAAAAGTGATCAAGCTCATGGATTCTGGAGCCAGACTGCCTGGGTTTGAAACACTACTCTGACATTATTTAATGTCTTTCCTCATATCATTGGTTGAGGATTAAATTAATTGATAATATATGTAAAGAGCAAGGACAAAATGAAAAGCAAAAAGTGTGATGAGAACGGCAAACCTCATTCTGCCATAGAAAGGTAAATCAGCAACTCTGCAAACCCAGGGGAGTCAGGCACACTGGCTTTGTGCTAATCCTCTGTCCTGGTGCCATTGCTTCCACATCCCCTTTTGTCTGGGAGAAACTCTTGCTCTTATGGTCTCTGAGAGATGCCCCCCAGGACTGCCATTCCTGTGGCCATCCACCAGAATTTGCCCTCGCAAGTTGATGCAGCCTTCTCTGGTCATATCAAGGTGAAGAACTGGCTCACCTTCTCCCTCCAGCCCCATTTTCCTCACCAGGTGGGTAGGTCCTTTTCCCATGATGGAGCTTGACAGATTCCAAGGGCCCAGGAGTCCGGCCTCTGACTGCTCATCTAGGCATTGTGCTAGAATTCCTTATTGCTTTTCATGTCTCTCTGACACTAGTAAATGGAGGCTTTGCTTGACCACTTTGCCAGCTGAAGCTGAATCAACCAGCTTCTATTTCAGTTCTGTAGACCCCAAGGAGTAGTCCCATGTATGTGGTTTCCTCATCCAGGGATATTTAACTGACCCATCACATTCTTGGCTGTGAGGATCTAAGGACGCCATCACTGCTAGTGCAGTGCCAATGGGTTTATCCAGTTAATGGGAGCACATTTCAATAAACCTAGTAAGAAGGAGGTGGTAGGGAAGACGGAACTGGGTTGTCTTTCGTTCCTCCTTTGACTGGGTCCAAAATTAGGACCCCCATCCTCATTCTTTTGAAAACTCCTATTTTTTAAATCTTTCTTAAGTTTTGGAGTTCTCACTTGATTATTGCCTCCATAAGATGAAACATTTACAATATAGCCCTTAGCTAAGCACATTAGATCCTACAAAAAACTGTGGCTAGCCAATTTTTTTTTTTTTTTTTAACTTACAATCTATAGGAAACTATCGCAACGTGAGTGTCTTCTATAGAGTAGTATACTATGTGCAAGGCCACAAGGAGAGCAGTGGAGAAATTTTTACTTCTGGAAAAGAATACTGCTTATAATCTTAGAAACCAAAATTTTAAAGAAATCTATCTCTAATGCCTTCTTGAACAAAACAAATAACAGCAGAACACCTTTGAGAGAACTTAATCTTAAATTAGTAGAACATGGATTAAAATCTGTCTCTCCCACTTACTAGCTTCTTGTCTTGAATTATTTACCATTTGTGAGTATTTGCTTTCTCTTCTATGAAATGGGTATGCTAATATCTACTTGATATGACTTTTGATATAATAAAATGAGAAAACATATAGAGCAACTAACGAGTATGGTAATCATAACAAAAATCCACCTACTCATCTCTGTGTTGAATTCAACTACATGTAATTTCCAAGAGTCAGTGTGGAATTTCCTACAAGTTAAAAAAATCAACTTAATTTGCC
The DNA here is from genome assembly GCF_002837175.3 of Physeter macrocephalus. NCBI lineage: Eukaryota > Metazoa > Chordata > Mammalia > Artiodactyla > Physeteridae > Physeter > Physeter macrocephalus. Next base: position 130,095,040 of record NC_041214.2, read on the forward strand.
TCTCTGGAATATTTAAATATAGCTCCTTTAAGGGAATCCAGTGATTTCTTTTAAGAACCATATCTAAAGGAATTAGATGATTTATTTAGCATCTCAGCCTAGATTTCTATTCCCAAAATAATCACAAAAGATTATGCTATTCCTGTAGTTACATAGTTAGTACCCACTGAAAATGTTTGCACCATACTCTATAATAAATGCATTTTTCTCTTAGTTGCAAAAGACTCTATCCCCAAGAAGCTGTATGCTTTTCCAGATCATGAAAGTGTTGAAGTCAGTAATTGATATTATTAAATATGTTTACTGCTGACGCAGTGACACAGCTGAAATGTGCTTGCTTTTCTATGATGAAAATTGATGGGATATTGAATCTGATTTCAATTCTACAGTGGATGTCAGCAAAACTTCAACATGTGAACCAAAGAAAGCAGGAACAGTTGATAAATGTTCTTTCTGAATCAGTCTCAGAAATAAGAGCAAATCAAATGCCTGTGGTAACATATGCTGCAGTTTCAGGCAGAGTCTGTGCAAAGAAACCAAGATTCAGAGCAGCTGAGTTTTCGCCACAGAATGAGGCAAAGCCTGTGGAGCCAGAGGAACTGGATCTAAGTCTTATCTTCAGACCAGGGTTTGCTTGGGGCTTGGTCTATGCCTATGGCTGTCTTCCTAGAGGGCACGTTTTGTTTGTTTTGGAAAGGTGACTTTTTTTTTCTACTATGGTGCAAAAATGGTGGAGAATGACAGAAAACAACATTCAGGCATATTGATTAGAGAAACATCTTTTGTAAGATTATGGCCAGAAAAATGAATTTTTTGTTGGAAATAATATAAAATAGGCTTTTAAAAAGTTATATGATGCATTGCATATAAGTATGCACTATTTAGCCAAAGATTTATAAATTGCTATCAAAATGTGAATTTCACCGTGGACAAGCACAGAACTTATTCTCTTCCCAAAGAAATAGGCATGTCCAATGTTTTCCATTTCATAATTTTAGGTTGCAGTCCTTTGTGCATATTAGGCTATTTCCATGGAGGACAAATATTTACATATATATTTATAATATCACTAATGCTCTAGCAAAATAATATACTTTCACATGCTTCATCTTTTTTAATCTTTATAACAATCATGTGACCACATAGCATGGCATTTTAATCCCCATTTTACATATTAGGGCACTAAGACTCAGGGCAGGGAAATGACTTGTTTGGTGTCATATAGTTAATAAGTATCTCAATGATGACTCTATCTCATCTATTCTGGTTTTAAGCTGAGTGGTTTTTGTTTTACATTTTAGTATATCAGAGCACATTTCCCCGCTTGCTTTGTGTCATTTACCGACATAAAATAGGAAAAACTACTAAAAATTTCCCCTTTATTATTTCATTCATTAGACACGCTTAACATTAAGAATTGTGTTGCTCATTGAGCAAGGATCACGGAATGTTAGATCTGAAACATGTCTGACAAGTTTGCCAAATCCATTTTTCATTTATACCTTCTATAAACTTGATAGACCTTCTCCATTGTTCCCATCCAAGTGCTAACCAGGCCCGACCCTGCTTAGCTTCCGAGATCAGACAAGATCTGGCACGTTCCGTGTGGCGTGGCCGTAGACTCCATTGTTTCTATTCTAAGATTATCAATGTGTCAGTTTCCAGCTTGCTTATGAGGCTTGTTCTCTGGATCTGTTGCAAACTTTTCAAGGAAGATGTTGAACAAACCAGCAGTATAACTGAAGATATGTTATAAATGGGCTAATTACAAAGCTGTGGGCAGGGTGAAGAGAAAGCAATAAGAGATGGTGCAGTACCTTGAACTCACTGTCTCCTGTGGGCCTGAAGGAGCCAGGAAGAGGGAGCAGTTGCTGGAACCCCAAGAGAATGGTTGGAGGAGAGGGCTGGAGTGGAATTGGCAAGAATGAAGACAGGAAAACAAAAACGCCAAACTCACTTTCTTCTGAACTACCTATATCATACCGTACCTCCCATTGTCCCAAACCAGAAGCCAGTGTATTTTAAACAGAGCCTAAGCTAATTCCTTGGGAGTACAATCCTGGGGAAGCGGAACTGAGGGAAGGGGGAGTGAAGAAGCAAAAGGAGAGCAAATATAAAAAGTGCTTTACTGAGCTGGCCCATCTTCACAACAGGCAGATGTCTTGGTTTCACAAAACATCTCCAGAAAAAGTGGTATGAAGCTGTGATGTCTGTCAAGAGTTTGAGGGGTCCCATTGGCTATTAGTGGCCCTATGAAGTGTCGACTCCTCTGATCTTCCGGATTGTGTCATGCAGGGGCACTGAGTGGTCGTGAGGTGTTTTCCACTAAACAACAAGGAGGAAGCTGCAGGGTGCAAGGAAAAAACTGTGAAGCCTGAGCCAGCGTTCTGTGGGGTCACACCTGTGAACCATCTGAAGGAACCACCAAAGCAGAGTCACTCTCAGCCGGAAGTGGCTGGAAAGACCTAGCTCCATGATCTTTAAAACAATGTTAGCTCTGCTAAGGCTGCATCAGTCAGAGGGCAAGCAGGGTAATGGCGCAGATCTGGGGACATATAAACTTGTCTTGGTACAGAGGGCCAGAGTGTTTATAGACTGGGACCGGCCTCACAGGGAACAAGCGGAGGCAGGAGTTGGGGGAGAAGAGAAGTGGGTCTGGAGGGGCAAATAGAAAATACGCATCATGCATGTACACAATGGGAAGAAGTTTCTACAAACTAGCCACGCTCTATTTTGTAGCACTATATCTTCAAAATTTATTCTTTTAAGATTTCTGAAGTTGAAGTGGCAAGACAGAGTGTTCTAGTGGTGTATTCTGATGGCTTTGTGTGTAGCCTTTGAAAATTTTGCTCTCTCCCTTATAGTGGTTTATTTTCATCCAACCTCCTGTAAAACTGCATTTTTACTCAGGGCTCATCCTTACCATGTCAGGGAAACAAATGCCATGTTTCCAGTCTTCCCTTTCCTGCAGAATCTGCTTCTGGCCGCCTCACCTCAGTCTCAGCCCCAACTTGGAAGTCTTAGCTGTATTAGAGATTTATATATGCATTTTAGTATTTAATTCTTTTTTTATACACTGTATCGTTAGTATGTTTAATGCAGTAATTTTTTTCTCTTTGGAAATTACAATAAATTTTAATTTTAATCACTAGTTAAAGAGAATACCATTCCCCCCTTCAATATTGTAGAAACTAACCTGACCTAGAAGTAAATGTGCACTTATTAATGTCAAACATCATGTAGTTACCCGTAATTGTGATTGGAACCACATGAAAAAAAAGAAGGAAAAAAGGGTTTGCCTACCTCAGCTGTCTAAATTTGACTAACAATTAATATTTGCAGGTGCTGGGAAATTTACTTAGACTGTTGCTACCAGGGCACACCTTGATCTACCCTTGAGGCATGGCATTAGGCCTCCAAGTACATGACTCAGAAAGGAATTATGCAGGTGCAAAAAGGATTCACAGATGAATTGCCAAATGCCTCCTTTTGTACTCCTCCGATTCTGAAGACAATGTCACCGGCCTGATTTGTACTAACTTTTGATAAGATCTAATTAGAAATAAAGATGAGAACAATATTATAGAAACAAAGGATTTTTTAAAAATCAATAGGCTCTTGGAAAATCATAAATTATTCTGAGGTCTTCCCCTCATTCCTAGTTCTACCCTTGCTAAGTTGCATACATAAAGCCACCTTTGCAAGATTGGTATAAAATTCTGTCCATATGATTAAATCTTCTGCTATAGACAGGAGTAGATATAGTACACAAATGTTTTTTCCAGAATGTTCTTTTTGTTTAAGTGATGGGGAAGTGAGGAGTGTCTGCAGATGGGGAGCTTTCAAGAAGCTTAGTTCCTCCTTGAAATGTGGTATACATGGCAATCACCCTGGTAACACCTGTAATGGCCAAATACATAATAATAATTTCTTCACAGTAAGGAAATAAAATAAGCTATTAACTCCAGAGCTAATATTATTTTGGAATAAAGAGTGTAATTTTGGAAGGGAAGGGCACGTTTTTGTAAATTTCTTTCTCTTTTGACATTTAACTTAGAGGTCGGGGGTAGATGGTATAAATTACCAAGATCTGAGTTGTGGAACAGGGCCTGCACCCCAAATGTGTCGTATGTGGTTACCAAGCCCTCAGTTTTGTTTTGTTTCTTTGGCCATGCCATACTTTCCGAGGCCTAAGATGGTTTGTTTTCTTTTGTTTGTTTATTCATTTTTTTCACTGGTACCAGGACCCGTTCTTAGCTGTGCACCAAATCGCTAATGTTGATGTACTTCAAATCCATGTAAATAAAAATGGAGCTACTTTCATGTATCTCTACTTTAGAATTGCAGTTTTTCAAAAAGTATTGTAGGGTGAACATTATTATTTCAATGAAAATTTTTTCAATACTACCCTGGCTTAAATTTCTTTTTTCTAAAGCCAGTAAATAAATAAACTAAAATTCCTTTAAAACACAACATTAACAATGAGTAGGGGGACTTCCCTGGTGGTCCAGTGGTTAAGACTCTGTGGTCCCAATGCAGGGGGCACAGGTTCCATCCCTGGTCAGGGAACTAACATGCCCCCTGCATGCCAGGTGGCCTGGCTGAAACAAACAAACAAAAACAAACAAAGCAAAACAATGAGTTGGACTATGCTAGACGGAAGGATAAAAGCATACTATTTTAGCCCCTCCTTGTTTTTATTGATTAAAAAATTAAGGCTTAGAACTGTGTTCTCTAAGAACACAGTTAGAAGACCAAGAAACTAAGAATGGAATCAAGGTTATTTGCTTCTAAATCCAGTACCTTTTTCACTATTCCATTCTAGCGGACTCTACCTAATACATTATAAACCAGTGTTCTTCAAAATATACTCCCTAGGGCTTCCCTGGTGGTGCAGTGGTTGGGAGTCCGCCTGCCGATGCAGGGGACGCGGGTTCGTGCCCCGGTCCGGGAAGATCCCACATGCCGCGGAGCGGCTGGGCCCGTGAGCTATGGCCACTGAGCCTGCGCGTCCGGAGCCTGTGCTGCGCAACGGGAGAGGCCACAACAGTGAGAGGCCCGCATACCGCAAAAAATATATATATATACATAGACCCCAGGTTCACCTACATTATCTATGATGCTTTTCACAATATAGCTTCAGACACATATCCTGAGATTGATTCTGCAGATGTGAAATAAGCCATTAGCATCTGCATTTTTAACAAACAACCACTCAGGGGACCTAATGCCCAGTGAAATCTGAGAACACTGTCAACAGCGTGATGCCTTGGATCACTGTGCAGGCACTCTATCAATGCTGGTCACCTGCTCCCCATACATTTCCATGAAAGTGTCCACAGTATCTCTAATTCGGATATTGGTACTGGGCCTCTGACAGAAAAATATAAATAAATAACATGTAAGACTTACCTGGGTTAATCTATTTAGTCAGTGAAGCAATAGATGGAATATAGGATCTGAAAACACAAATTAGCTCTCATCCTATAAACGTCATGCACTAAGTCAAAATCAACTGTTGCATCTTATTTATTCGGAGATGCTGGCAACCAGCATTTAACAGAATGGAGTGGATGTATTTCTCTCGAGGGAATGGTCAGATCCTCAAGGAATCTTCAGCTAGCAGCACTTAATTATATCGAGCCCCCAGTTCAGAATTGGTGAATTTCTGGAAAAGGATGGTAAATTCAATTGACTAGCTTAGAAATGACACTATCAGGGTTCAATATAATGGTATCATGATGATCAGGAACAGACTAGTACCTATTTATTTATGGAGGTTATGATACAGTTTTCTACTGATGTCGTTCGACAGGAATCAAGGCAACATTTTTCATGTCAGGTTTTGATTTTGTTTTTGTTTTAAGAGAGTGGGGGGAGAGGAGACGGAAGGATACTTCATATCAACGTTTGATTGAAAACAACCAAATGCCTGCATGTGTCTACATACAAGGCGCGGCTTCAAGTTTTCTCATTTCAAGCCCGAGTAATTTAGATCATCTGGAAGGCACGTGGGCTGCAAGGCCACAGATTCTAGTCAGTGTCAGTTGCCTTTGTACAGGAGACAATCAAGCAGCAAAGCACACTGTAATTTTTCTTTTATGTTTTAAAGGGTTCTTTAAAAAGATTGTATTCTTCCCTCACATTTTCCATGCCACAGCTGGTGGCTCCCTCCTAAATGGTATATTAGGGCCCTGGAGCACTTGATGTCTATCTTCTCTTACTTGACTGACATGATGTGTGTGTCAAAATGTAAATAGTCTAATGCAGAAAGCACAAGAATTCAAGGAGAAATTATAAAACTGTTTCTGAAATGTCTCTGATGGCTATGCTCTGAGAAATTTCAGCCTGTGACCTTCTCGCCATCTCTAATTCTAAGCTGGTGGATTTATACAGTTGTGCTAATGACCACACGAATCTATAGCCACTGAAAAGACTGAAATGTTCTCTCTCCTCTCCTTGAATACACAGCACTTTCTGCAGTGATCGGAGGCAGATTATTCACAGCTTGCTGTATAGCCCTACAATTCCTTAGAGCGAAATTAAATTAAGCTCATTTCAGATTCTTTTACTGGTTATTAAGGAATAGTGCATTTCATTTTTAGCACTTTGCTCTAATGAGAGTTCTGTTGTTAATGAAATCATTAGGCATCAATAATGCTGTCTGCCTCTGACCAATACAACTGGACGTAGTTGTGGAATGTTAGAGATGGCAGGAGGTTAGAGACAGAGGACCACTGAGTTAGGTACATGTGCCCTCACCTTCGTTTCCAGATGCAGTGTTCTCTGTGAGTTAACGTCATGAGATCAGCTAATTCTCTATCCACTCCGATGATCGCTCTTCAGATGCCTCCCACTTTGGCCACAGAGCCACCGCCCTGATGGTGGAGATGGAGAAGAATCTCAGGGATCCTGGTAGAGGGAGTCAGACTCCCTTGGCAGGTCAAATGCTGGTCTCAGAGTCTGCGATTCTTTCCTTTCTCTCATCCCTCTTACTTCCCGTATTTCCTGAGTGCCAGGGTTTTCCAGGTACACTGCTAAGGATAGAGGTTTGGAGATAAGTAGGAAAATGTCTGCCCTCAATAAATGAACAACTAAATAGTCGTACTTGTGCATCAGTAACATAAGGTAGATATTAATGGAGATATTGTGAAGATGGAAAGGTAAGATTTGCTTGCAGGGTGATGCAATGCCCCCACCCCCACCCCCACCCCCACCCCCGCCTCTCCAGCCGGGCAAGGGATTACTCTTTCTTCTTCTCTCATGTTGTTACAATACCTCACAGCTAAGGGTCTGACCCAATCAGAGTGGTCCTACTCTCCCAACATACTGTGGTGTTTCACACCTCTCCTCCCTTCAGGGTTTTATTTTGCCAGAAAACAGTAGATAATCTAATGGACAAAATGACTCCTATCAAACATTCCCCTCCACCGTTTCCCTACTTCTAGAAACACAAACACACACCCCGCGCATACACTCTCTCAGTCTCTTCTCTGTGTGATCACGATGTGTACCTTGTGAGGACGACATAGACTAGTCTAGTTTGCAGAAATTTGGATCATTTTTTGACTTCAGGATTCATTCTGGCTTTTTTTGAGTAGGTAATGAGATCATTCAAGCCCAACTCAAATTATATGGTTCGTTAGCTTTCCCAGATCAACGGACTGTCTTTTTGCGTCATTGTGCATATTGCAGAGACAAGTTCTTACTATCTAAGCTCCTGGTTTCTAAATGACATGCCTCGGTATTTCTTCCATCAGGTGGGACCCACAAAATGGAGGCTGCCCCAGTGGCCCAGCTTATGTCACAAATCAAAACCTAAACCAGCTGGCCTTCAGGGGAAATAACCTCACTGACAAGGAAACCTAACGTACACCAACTACAGTCCTCCAACTCAGCTTTGGCTAGCTTACCTTATCCTAGAAAATAGGACCTGCTCGCCTTATACAGAAATCCCTGGCCCCCTTGCCAGTCATGCCCTGTTTGAATATTGGAGCTTCTAATGCTCTGTAAAACTCTTGCACTGAATCCCTTGGGAACAGTGCTTCTCGGCTTGTAAAGCACTCTACTCCCCCAGTGCATGGATTGTTTTACCTTGAATACAGGACATCTAAGGTAGAGCTTCAGTGAGTAAAAAATATTCATACATAGCTTCAAATAGGATACTGAAATCATGTCCATAGGTTGCCTAAGTCACTATTTACTATGTCTTTCAAGTTGAGGCAATGCAAATAATTTTGACCATTACAATGTCACTCTAAAAATGATAAATCTCATTTCATAGTTCTGGGGAACTATTGTCAACAAGGAGGGCAATCTGGAGGGTAGTGGTGAGGAGCTAGTATTAAGCAGTTGCCTCATCGTTTCATGGTAGATTTTTAATCAATTACCTAATGCATGAATTTCAATGTCAACAGGAGGATAACACGAATACTTCACATTTGTACAGGATTTTAAGTATTAATTATTAATTTATTTGATTCTCACAACTCTATGAGAAGAGAAACTTAAGAATGGATTTAAAAAAATGTTAACAGATACATCATTGGTGTTTTTCCCACCAGCAGAAGTGAAAAGACCCTCTCATATCAAAACATTCAGTTTGCCTCCAAATGAGAATTCCTGGAACGTGAATTAGGTCTGCTTCTTTCGAGCTTTGGAGAAACAGCAGAGCTGGGCTATATCAGATAGAGGCACCAACACTCCTAGACTTGATAGGCAAGGATATTTTCATGTGTATGTGCAGCACCTAATTCTTGCTGGTCGGGAGTTGGGTTGTACGAGTGATGGAAATCCACAGATAATCAACAAACTTCTTTTGCTCGAAGGGTTTGTGCTTTATCCCCAAGGAGGCTTTTGCCGTGATCTCTACGTAGAAGGAAGAATTGGCTGCTCTTTCTTCTTCTTCAAGCTCCCTTCCCAGCGTGTGGTCACGAGGCTCCCCTCCAGGAGTTTGTGTAGCATCGCCACTGGAGGTCATCTTTTTTTCATCACCATCTGGAGGTCTTTTCCCAGGCACTTTGGTTGCTCCTCCACCTGATTTCATTATCCCACTGATCCTGTTTTGCACTCTGCTTCTTAACAGGATCTCTCTTTGGTGTCCCAACACCATAAAGAAGTTAATAATGCATAATGAGCTTGGACATCAATAGTTTCAGCTGTGGTGGACTAAAATTACCCTTCTCTTTTATGGCACCATGAAGGCAGAGTCTGATCGTCGGTTCAGTGAATTCCCACGTTGTCAAGACAGACAGACATAGGTGAATGTTTCCTGAACAACAGTAAGCATATGAGCAAAGGCCACGGCAAATGCACCTCTCTTCCTCATGCTATTCATCTGGAAAAATGATAGCTTTGCATTTGTCCTTGAAAAACCAGCAACTAATAATCTGGAAAAACTACCTTTGTCTTGTAAAATGCACAATATAATCTTTGTCGTTTTCCACATAAATCCAGGTTGTCTTTCATTACCTTTGGTTTTTGTGTTTCTTAATAAATTATGATTAGCATGCCTAGACACACTTTTAAACATATCTATTTTCCTTAAGCTTGTAAGAGAGTCATGGCTTAGGTATGCCAGGAGCTTCCAAAACATATTCCTTTTTTTTTTTTCTTTTAGTACATTAATAGAAAGGAAAAGGGTATTTGCTCTACGAATTGATTGCCTGGAAAAATAAAACAGACATACAAAAGCCAGTATTTGTTAAATGAATACATGAGTAAACTAATCCTCGAAAACAACTCGGGTACATAGACAAAACATTCCATTCGGGGAGAGGACGAGAAGTAGGAGGCAATTTGGGATCAGTATTTGCTCCAATGAGTGTAATTATTGTGTAAATTGTGGCTCTTGACAAAAATCTCTGAGTCCTGTTGAGATGTTGTTAATGCCCCAGGAAGAAGCCTGCCTTCTCTAGTGTGATTCCTTACAAAGATACTGCCGCCTCCTTCCTCCTTTTCCCACAGGAGATGGGCAATTTGCCAGTGTTTCATTTTCAAGTGCCATTGTTCACCTAGAGCTTTAGGAAAAGCTCCTGCTTTTTATTGTTAATCTAAGCCTAAATGAGGACCATTTTTTTTTAATCCTGGAACATTTTATAACAAATTTATTGGGCACTGACACTAGCCACGATGACACAAATAGCTCTGTCACTTATTTTTTAACTTAACAAGTAATTTAGTAATTTATGCAGCTTCGGAATTACTTTATTGGTTTGTGAAATCTTCTATGAGTAATTCATGGGAAAAATTATAAATCTGCAGCTGTTTTTCTGCAGTACCTTTCCGACCTCATTCCATTAGTTATGATTCTGACAACAAAGCAACATGATAATGTTTATTACATGATTTAATCACTTTAATGTCATTGTTATATTTTACATGTATATACGACACTGAAGAACAGTCCAATCATCCTACATTCTAAGGAAATAAGATACATGTATTCATTAAAGAAATTGAAGAATAGGTTAAAGATGTTAATGATTATTGAATGTGAGCTCATGCTGGGACCTTATGTGAATTAGGTTTGGCAGTCTTGGATTAATTCTTCATATTTAACACACACTGCACATTCGGGGGGTAATTTCCTGTGTTTTATCATAAAGACTGCAGCAGGATCAAAATGGATGCCAGAATTTGAAATGGTTCTGTGCAAAAATGGAAAGCAGGTACTCTTTGCTTTTATCACCCCTTCTAAAATCCTCTGAGCCTGTGTCCCCATCCCAGACCTCCCCTCACTTGTCATGGGCTACCCACCCCCCAGCACTTGAGATCTGTCATTTGTCCAAAGCCTCCACTGTGACAGCGCCCTTCTACTCCCAACCTTTCCTATTCGCCTTCACTAGCAGTTCAAACATTTCCTACAGACATTATGTTCTTTAAGAGCCCTGTCTAAGGTTTACCTGGTGGCGCAGTGGTTGAGAGTCCGCCTGCCGATGCAGGGGACGCGGGTTCGTGCCCCGGTCCGGGAAGATCCCACATGCCGCGGAGCGGCTGGGCCCGTGAGCCATGGCCGCTGAGCCTACGCGTCCGGAGCCTGTACTCCGCAACGGGAGAGGCCACAACAGTGAGAGGCCCGCGCACGGCAAAAAAAAAAAAAAAAAAAAAAAAAAAAGTCTAGTCTAGAGAACAAGAACACTGATTTGTGTTTAGGAGTTAATAGCTGGTAGTAGCTATTAATGTGACACCCTTCCCGATATAATTTGCATTTAAACAGCTGCCTGGAACTGAAAGAACTGGAGAATGCTGAGGATTTCAGACTCTGAGGGAGGGCCGATGAGAATTATTTTTTGTCACCAAGCCCTTCCCAGGACCCCTCAGGTGTTTACTCAGCCTATGAGACATTAGGAGGGAGAAAAACAAATAAACAAGGCTCTGATTTGATTCCCAGCTCTGACAATTACTAGCTGTGTGACCTTGAGCTAGTTCTTCAGTGTCCTCAACCATAAAATAAGGCTGATAAGTTTTTATGAAGGCTAAATGAGTAAGACAGCTAAAACTCCTAAAAGGTTTAATATTATAAGAATACCAGTGAAAAATCTTTTGGTTACAAATGACAGAAATTCAACTCAAACCAGGAATTCTGATATAGTAAAAATGTGTTGTTGTCTAGACGTATGTATTTGTTTAGCCAGCAAAAGAGTCTGATATGGGTGATAATTGGAGCATACTTCAAAGAACACTATTCTAGGGGTTCGAGGACTATTCCACAGAGCTTACAAAATGAGAGGCAGGAGATGATAGAGAATGTGATCTAAAAGCATCTGGAAGATGGGGATGGAAACCTCAGTAAGCCATAGAGAGTACAGACAAGACTGAAGTGTCATGCCTAAAGTATACCAAATTATACACTAAATCTTTATGTACTTGAGGATAACCTTTGACACTAGAGAAAACTGTGTTTTTAAAAAATGTAGAAATTAACTGAAATCAGGGAAGATAATTGGACCACTAGTGGTAAATTGATAAAAGAAGCAGAAAATGAAAGAGGTGCCAAAAGACTGGAGATGAAAAAATGCAGTTCCATTTTTCTTCAAAGAGCCCCAATCTGTTGTGACATAGAAGAAAAAATGCATTTTCTATAACACACCTGTCCACCTTCTCAGATTCTAATTCTCTGAGAACTAGTTACCATTCCGTAGGTAGCTGAAAGATATACAAATGCTCTTTTTTGGTAGAGGTTTAAACATCTTCCCTTGAACTCTGTGAAAAAAAGGTTTGCCTCTATCAGGTATTGCAAACATTCACTGCAACATTCTTTTATTCCTATAAATTTGGGCCTTTTGGACTTTTTCTTTAAACTGGTTCCCTTATATGCCTGGTTCTCTCAGTTAATGAGCAGAATAAAGCTTAATTTCATGATCATTTTATATCCAAAGGAGAGTCATAATTTTACCTTTTTTTTTTTTAAAGTATCTTTCAACAGTGAAATCACTTGTGTAGGATTGGAAAATTCCACTGTATATTCTTGAGAAAAATGAGCAATAAAGAAAAATAATGCCTTAGTATTATTAAGAAAGTAATTTTAACTTTGCAGAGCCCCCAACAATCTTAGAAACTCCCAGGTAATCTCAGAATCATATTTTGAGAACTCCTGCTTCACAATTTTAAGAAGAGCAGTCTCATTCAGCATGGCCAATGAAAAGGATTTTTTATTTAAAGTCAAGTCAAAAAGGATTTTTTATTTAAAGTCAAGTCATTTTACTACCTAAAACGTAGTCTGATAGAAAAGTTTAAAGAAACTGAATAATACATTTAGCCAAGAAATGAGAAAATATAAGGGAACAGGATATTAACATTCAAATATTTTAAAGGCTTAACATAGAAGACTGACATCTCTCATGCAAAGGTGGAGTTTGAGTCCTTCCCCCTTAAAGTGGAAGTTTAGTGACTTGCTTCTCATGAATAGATTGATGAAGAAGTGACACTGAATGACCTTCCACATCTAAGTCATAAGTCATATAAGATGATAGAACTTACCTGATTGTCTCGCTGGACAGTCATCCTCAGGACCTAGCCACCATTTTGTTAGGAAGAAAGCTCAGGTCACATCACATGGAGAGGCTATGTGTAAGTATTTTGGCCACTGGCACAAGCCAAGGTCCAAGTCAAGAGCTGGCATCAACCACCAGACATCTCAGTGAACAGTACTTCAGCCACCAGCCTTAGGACCACCCAGCTAAAGCTGATTAGGGCAGAGACAAGCTGATGACTGCCATGCTCTGACCAACTTGCAAACCCATGATCAAAATATATGTCATTCTTTGCAGCCACTAAGATTTGTGATGGTTTGTTAGGAAGCAAGAAATATCCAGAACAAAGAGCAATTACTTCTTGAAGGGTTAGCTCTAAATTTTTGCAACAATTACATGGAGACCAATTTTGATTGACTATATAAAGACTTTTATAATGAAAATCTATTTAAAAAATACAATCATAGAATAAGCATATTTAATGTTCTTTTTTTTATAATTTTCCATGTGAGGAAATGTAGACATAACAAGGTCAAATGGTTTGCTTCTCTGCTCCTTATTGGCTCAGCCAGAACTAGGACCAAGGCAATCTGAATCGATCAATTTCGTTTTCCACTACTCCTCTTGGGAAGTCTTGGCTTCCCTACCTCCAGAGCTCTTCACAGAGCTTGACTTCCTACTTGTCAGGAGTATGGTATAAGGGAGTACAAGGTAGGATGGGTCTTTTGAGCAGATGATATAGAAGCATCTTTCTAACACCAATATGTTACGATTCTATGATTTAAAAAGGACATGTGTCTGACCTCTGAGAAGTAACAGTCTTTTCAATAGCACACCACTTACATGTTTCTGGGATTCTCTGTCTCCCAGACTAGTTATTCATATATGTATTTATAATTTAAAATGCTGCAGTATTTAAGTTAATTATTCCTCAAAGAGACTGAGAGCTGCAGCATGCACTTATGTCCTCACTGGTTCATGTTTTATACATTTAAGGAACTAATGCTATTTCATTTCATCTCATCCGACCCAAATTCTTCCAAGTAAATTTTCATCTGATTCAATTTTTATCCTTATTCTATTTTTCTTAATGCTAATTTTTACATGTTTGAGAAAGGTAAGAATTATTCTGTTATTTTTTATTAAATTATGGATTAGTAGAAAACATTAGAAATGGAAATATAATCATAGAAAGATGTAGGATTTTTATTACAAGTCTACATTGGTGAGCTGGGAATATTTTAATTGTCACTACGTGGAATATTTGCTTTCTTTTCCTATGATTGTAGGTAAAATAAATGAGATGTTTAAAAGAATCAAAGCAAAAGGCAAATATTTTCCAGAAGTCTAATGTAAATTGCTATTTCTATACAAAATGTTGAGGAAAGCAATACAGGGTAGTGGTTGACAGGGCAGATCTGTAACCAAACTGCCTAGGTTCCTGTCTCAGTCTGTGCATTTCCTCACTGTCTTACCTAGGGTGAGTCACAAACCTCTTTCTACTTTCTTCATTTGTAAAATGGGGATGATCATTATAGTACCAATTTCATGTGATTGTTACAATAGTGAAAGAGTTAAGATTTGTAACAATACTTAGAACAATGCTTTGCCACATGGTTTGTGCTGTATACCATTTGTTAATTAAACTGTGGACATTTAGTAATATTTTGTGTTCCTCTTTCTTGCGATTCATTACAAAGCTCAATTTTGTAGATTTATTTACCTGACATTTTCTTTGAAAATTGATGAATAAATGGCTGTAGACTTAATTTAGGCATAACAGTAATCTGCCAATTTATTTTTCTATTTTTAAATCCTCTAAAATTTTGGAACTCGGATGGTTTACTATCACTGTAGAACTATTTAAACTTAATCTAAACTGTCTACTTAATTTTATTCTCGTTAAATTTAATTTTTACCTTAGGTTCTTTGCTTTGGCGATTTTGTGAAGGCTTTCATCACTCTAGGGCTGGAAGTGGGGATGGGTTCATACATTTTCACAAGATTTACAGTATTACCTTTCGCTCCTTTTTAATCCACCTAAATTTAAACATTTTGTGTCATGTAAAATAGGCATCTAGATTTATTATTTTCCATATAATTAGCCAATTTTCACAATGCCATATAATAAGCCATCCATATACAGAAGTGTCGGCATCTTTATCCTACACAAAGTGCTCATATGTCCACAGGTCTGTATCTGGACTCTTGAATGTAATCCATTGGTCTATTTCTTTTTCTCTTCCTGTGCCTTACCACACTTTTAACCTTTATACACATATAGTAATAGCCATTCTTTACTGAGCAATATGTATCACTTAGGATGGTAATTACAAACTATAGAGTGTAATGGGAAGTTTATTTTAAAACAGAGAAACAAAAGTGGAAAAAATCCAGTCACTGAAGGGTGGGTAAGTAAAGAAGAATGTGGATGAATATTAGTACTCAAATGAAAAGCTTATTAACTATCAAAGTGAAACTATTGTTAGAATTACAAGGCAACTCTTCACGAGGCTGACCGTATGTGACGTTCAGACAGCTGTTTTAGCCCATTTATCATCCATTTAAGGTAGTACCTGAAATTAACAATGCAAAACTTGATCATTAGCAATACACCCTGAAGAATTAGACATAATAACACAGAAATTGTCAATGGATCCCGGATGCCATGGTGTCACCTGACAGGTGGAGTATGTAGAGCATGTCACCCCCGCATTTCTCAGACTTGGTTGTGGACCTGAGATAAGAAAGGGAGTGAATGAAGACTTTGACAAAAAGAACTAAATCACTTAAAAAGTGTAAATAACCAAAAGCTGCCTCCCATGTGGCACATTTTTGTCTATGCACTGTTATCTCCAGACAACATTTTGAAAATGTATCCCTTTCTATCTGTTGCTAATATTGTAATCGTCCTTTATCCTGGGTTTTCATAAGAATCCTGGAGGATTTGAGGAAGACCAATTAATCAATGCCAGAGTGGATAATGATTTGTGACCAGAGTAAAAATAGGAGTGCATACGTTTCAATGTGGTCCCTTCTCTCTGTTGATCAGATTTTTTTTTTTTTCTTTCTCTTGGAATGACTCCAAACATCTTGCTGGCAAAGTGGGTGTATTTTTTGAGATAGCCAAGTTGTTTATTGAGCCACTGAGTTCAATCAGCATCAGTAACTCCTGCAGTAAAAGGAAAACTGGAAAGAAAAGACTTAGTGTAAATTCTTCAGATATAGAGTAACCCACTAGCTGGTTCAGCAAGTCACAGAATGGGCCTTATAATGTGAACACATGGTACAGGGAGTGTGTGTTTGGGTCTGTCTGTTTTAAAATATATAGGATAGTCTCTTCCTATGGATGCATTTTTATTACGCTGCCACATTTGTACCTACGTATTTGGATAGCACGGCTGGCATAGCACTCCCAGCCAAAATAAAAGATAGATATAATTTTTGCTTGAGTTCTACTTTTATCCTTCAAGATATCTGGTTCAAATATTCAATTAGATTTGATCACCTTTGTTTCCAAATCATAAATTGTTTGACAAATACCATGTCATTGATGTGTATCATAGAGTAAAATAATACCTTCTTTCTTTGATGAGTGATTATGGTATACTATCTTTATATTGCTGAGATTTATGGTACTCTTTTCAGCAAGAGCTACTGTAGGATGGTGAAATGAACAGTAATAAAGTTGGCAGGCTGCAATGCTGCAATGTGTGTCTAAAGTCTGAAAAAGGAGTCTGCTTTTATGCAAATACAAATTGGCTGTGAAGCTTGTAATTCTGGAATCCAGACATCAAACATGTGTCCTCTGTATGACCCACAGTGATTTGAAAGACAGAGTGGAGACAAAGGGTGGAGAGGGCAAGGATGGAGAAGGAAAATATTAATGTTATTTGTAGAAATTTGTTACAGGTCAGTGCCTATTAAAGAAAAAGACAGGAATGGAACTCCTGCTAAATTACAATCTTAGTAATAAAAGAATAAAGAACTGTTGTTATTATTTTTCTATAGCAACAATGAGGGTTAATTAATAGCCAACACTGCCTTTGGTATTGAGTAAATAGATGATTTCATTTTATTAAGTGTTGTTGTGAATACTAACAGTACTCCTTTTGTGAGAAGGAATAACAAACGACAGGAAGGGAACGATGCCTGGTAGATCTGATATATGGAAAGGGCCTGCTGAAATCTGAGAGTTGGTACCCAAGGACCATTTCGAGCCATATTAAAGAGGTTACTGGGTCCCCCCCATAACAGTTAATGTAAGAACTGGAAACTCTCTCTTTATATTCCTGCACTGAATATCTATTGTTTGCTCTGCCTGATTCTCTCCTTCTTCCAGAATTCTTGCTGTCTATTAATGGTTCTCTCAGTAGAAGCCATGTTTTCATGACTCTATCTCTTAAGCACCATCATTGGTCCAAGGGTGAGAACTTGTCCAAAGCTGGTAAAAATAGAATTCCCTGATGTTGAAGTCACTAGTCCAGGCTTGGGAACTGTATCCTACCAGACTAACCAGGGTAAGTCTGTCTCTCTGAGATTTGAAAACTTAAGATGAAAAACACAGAAGCTATAAAAAGACATGTTTTCTGCCATATAAAAGAAGCCATTATAGCTTTTATATATTGAGGAAAATGATATAAATAGACAAATGGCAGCTCAGTTAATACATTAGTCCTTTAAGCCCTGTTTCTAGGAGTTCTTAAGCCTCAGCTACACCCCCAACTTTCTCATACATTGGACATTCATCTATACCTTCTGTTCCTTGAGCTGAAACATTCCATGTTTTGCCTGATTAATTCAATTTGGGATTTTGTTGTCTGCAACCAGGAGTCCTGATATATTTTCCAAGGTCAATGATTTTCAGGTATCTTGGAGAGAAGGAGTGTTACATATTAACTATGGTGTATATAAAAAACATTATGGTGCCAGATTTGTGTCTAGAATTGACCCCAATTTTTTTCTTCATAAAATTGTTTATATAAACTATATTTCAGAGGTTAAATAATGCTGAAGAGATTTTAATAGTTTAGTGTGACACAAATTAGCACAATTTTATTCCTTTCATAATGTGATTACATCAGGTAGAAGATACTAAATCATTACTCTTTATTTTAGCTCACCAAAAACTTCATAGATTTTTCTATATACAAGTTAGTATAAACTTAATTGGCTGACCAGTAAGTAAAAATATAAATGGCAAATTTTAAATGGAGAGATTCGAGTTGCTTATCTCTTCTGCAGAGCAAGTTCTGTGATATTTTTCCCTGCTTTTGTTGTTGTTGTTTAGAATCATTTGCAGCTACCATGTAGCAAGAACTGAAGATGGAACTCAGAGTCCAATGGAAGAAGGTAATAGTGAAATCCAACCAGCACAGACAGAGAGAGGTGAGAGAAGAATACCCATCTATCAGGGTTATTTTGTGAATATAAAAGGAATTCAGGGCTTCCCTGGTGGCGCAGTGGTTGAGAGTCCGCCTGCAGATGCAGGGGATACGGGTTCGTGCCCCGGTTCGGGAAGATCCCACATGCCGCGGAGCGGCTGGGCCCGTGAGCCATGGCCGTTGAGCCTGCGCGTCCGGAGCCTGTGCTCCGCGATGGGAGAGGCCACAACAGTGAGAGGCCCGCGTACCGCAAAAAAAAGGAATTCACATTCAAGAAAGTATCTTCTTGGAAAGAGAAGGCACTCACTGTATGCCAGGTGTGGGTGAAGTCTTTCTCCATCTCATTTCCATTCTTCATATTTGTGTTGATTTGGAATCCTTATATGCACTCTTGTCCTTTGCTTTCTCTTTTCTATCTTCTTCAACTCTCTATAGATCCACCGATTTCCCATATGCAGATTCAGCATCCCCAACTTTTCTGAATTAATCCCAGTTGAACCAGCATATATTTCCATAGCAGCCATAACACCCTCTTCTTAATTCCAACCTAATCAGATGGGGCTTTGCACTGTTATGTTCCTATACTTATCATTAAGGTTCCAGGCTTTACTCTCTCTCAAGTGTCCCTTGCTGCTAATTTCTGTAAAGTAGAAATAATGTGTATGTCCCATGGGGTCACTGTGATGATTAATTTTTAAAATGGAGAGAAAATGCTTAGGCAAATGACTCTCATTTGTATATCTATAGTTATTATATTTTTTAGTGATATCTATACTTATTATTTGTCTTTTTTCCTATCATTACTATTATTAATTATTATCTTCCAGGACCAAATGATGGGTGCCTCTGTCTCACCCAAACTAATGATCTGGTATTTGCACCAGTTTTCAGGATTGCTATTCTTTCAATATTCCCCCATTTTAGTTCATTTGTTCAACAATTCATTTATTCAGTTAATATTTTGCAAAAAGAAGCAGGAAAAAGAAGGCTTATGTTAAAGACAAGAAATGAGGCAAAGAGGTAGCAGAGATGACTTAGCCAGTTCAACCCTGAGAGAGATGGAGGTCAATGGGGTGCTCATATCCAAACATAATAATAAGGACATGGGTCTTTATTCCCAAAATGGGATGAGAAGAATCAAAGGAAAGAGGTCAGAGTATCTTGTTAGGTTTTCCAAACTATAATCATAATCTCTGCCCTCAAGAAGTACATAATATAGGAGGAAAGACTGACACATGAACATACAATATAATGCAGGGTCCTAAGCGTTATACATGTACGAATAGTAACACTAATAGGTAATGTTTATGAACACATATTACATGTGACTCACTGCCAAATTTATAGGTGTGCTGGAGCTGACTCTTACCTGCACACAAAATCCAATCCGGTGTGTATCCATTTAACTCAACTTTCAGTGGCATCATGATGCTAAAAATCAGGTCCTTCTTTTAACCTGGCGATCTGTTTTGTTGTTTGTTTGTTTTTGTTTTTGTTTTTAACACTTACCAGAATAACACAGCCTAAATCATTTAAACCTGTCATCTTATTTTCTTATGTCTTATTTAATCCCAAGACGCAGGTATTATAATTATCTCTTTTTACAGATGCGTTGTTTTAAAGTTTTTGTGACTTACTCAAGGCAGTTAGTGGTTGTACCAAAGTTTGAATTCAGTCTAACTCCAGAGTCTGCAACTCTAAACATGATACAGCCCAAGGAGGGCTGGGTATGGAGATGGTACCTTTTCTAAAAAGGCTTCACAAAACTGCTGTTGAAGTTTGATTTGAACAGGAATAGGAATGGGCTGCAAAGATATGGGGAAGCATAGAAGCTGGATGTTCTAGCTCTGATTTTGCTCTAAATGAGAGAGAAAAACGAGCCAAGAAACATTTTGCTCCTTTCACACTGCTAAGATTGACCTGCTTTTAGCTTACTTCCAGTTACAGTTTTATGAATTAAAAAAAACAACAACACAACTTCTCACTAACTGGAAATTCCTTTCTTCCAATTATCCAGGCCAGTATCTTGAGTTATTTTTGGCACCTTTCTTCCCTTTAGGTGCACATTCAATTAATCAACAAATATGAGCTCTACTTTAAAAATACATTCAGAGTCTGACCACTATTAATCAACCTTCAATGGTATCACCCTCCCCCAAACTGTCATTATCTCTTACCTGCAATAGTTTTTTTTTTGTTAGTCTCCTCGATTCCATTCTTGTCCTGTAGAGACTTGACTTCACAAAATATCCAGTAAAGTAAAATCATGTCATTTCTCTGCTTAAAAATTGGCAATGGCATGGTGTCTCACTCAGAATAAAGTCCTAAATACTTACCATAGTTGGGTTTCAGCAGAATCACACTGGCTGAGCTATATGACCCTGAACATCATGAGAAGGGAGAATTGCTTCTACAGAACTTGGGCAGGAATAAATAGATGTCTAGAGCTCCAGGAAGGTATTGTGGGAATGCAAGGGGCCAAGTACAGCTATGGTAGGCAAAGTCCTACCTCAATCTCAAAATGCTAATCTATAGACAGAGTACGTTACACCGTAGAGTTGTCTAGATCAAGGTGTAAGAGAGTTGAAAATTCATACCTTCATACCATAATTATTGTTTTAGGGCTCTGCCTGGAGGGACATACATTCCAAGCCAATTCCCACCCTCTTTGTGTGAGTAGAATAAGCTTAACATCCCAAGAACAGTCCTATGAGCAAGAGATGCAGGTTCTGGCTGTTGGAGTTAGAGTGAAAATGAATTTGTAAAGTTATCCCAGGGAATGTGTGTGAAGCACAGTGTCTGTTACAATCCACCCATTTCAAGGTGAGATCCATTCAACCCTCACATTAAAGTCACTGTACTGATTCTTCAGGATGGTGCCTGGTAAGTATTATTTATTAAGTATTTATTAAGTATTAAGTATTATTATTTATTAAGTATTAAGTATTTCTAAAAATAATACTTAAAGAAAGATGAGCAGATTAAGCTACAACCTCCACTGCTGTGGTTGGTTTTGAGGCAGGGGTGATATTTATCCTCTGCCTACTTTCACTCCCCTCTTGGCCAACACTTCTGCTGCTCTGGATTAATTAAATGCTGGGGTAATCTAGATCTTTATACTGCAAGTGACAGAGCCCTTGGTTCTGTGTCTTTGTTTGGCTATGATCTGTTCATGGTTAAAACATGATCTCATGTTCTTGAGATCGCCAAGGTTGCCACAGTGTATCTCCAGAGGTCCAGACTACTTTCTGTATCTTTGCATAGAAGCAATTCTACCTCCTCATGATGATCAGTCAGTTACCACTGCCAATATGGTAACTTTCTTGTCTCCTGGTCTACCAAAATGGCCAGGTAGAAGTCATAGTTTTAGAACTCTAGACCAGCCAAATTAAAAATTGGAAGGACAAGAAGCACAAATCCTCTAAACGGGTCACTGGGAGTGATGGCAATGGGGTGGGGGGGTCCCTTCTACTTTCACCCTATCATTTCTGGACTTATAAGTATCAAGGACTCAGGACAAAATGGTTGTTGGCTAAAGGTATATACCATTTCTGAAAGCAATCCTCCAAACTAGCAAGGTGTTATTTGCAAGCTGGAACTTTAGCTATGCCTTTGAGTGGCCATTGCAGCATTATATCAGACTGGCAGGCTCTGGGTGCTACAGAAAATAGTAGAGCCAGTGATCCTTTGAGCCAGGCTCAATATTAAAATCACTTTTCTGCAAAATTTTTCCTTTGGTCTGAAGAAATATTATATAAGATAAAATGTCAGTAAATCAGATACACTGTAAGCCTTTAAAACTGACCAAAACATTAAGGACAGGAAAGGAAAACACATACCAGCATATCTGTCAATTACTGCCCATTCCAGAGTGGATGGGGTCTGGTGTAATCAACTTGCCACCAAGTGGCTGATGGGTCTTGAGAACTGATAACATATCAAGAGCCCAGCATCACAGTTCGTTGACAAGTGGGATTTTTTTTTTTAATGTTTTGGCCACACCGCGTGTCATGTGGGATCTTATTTCCCCAACCAGGGATTGAACCTGCGCAATGACAGTAGTTATATCAAATTTGTTAGAATAAGTCCATGCTATTGGATTCATGTATAGCCATCATCTCTTTTGTCATGGCTAGTTCATTTTTGGGTTTATTATATGAACACTGACGTCAATGAGTACAGAAGGGATCTGTCATATACTGAATGAGTCACTCTGTCCCCCTGCTTGTTTAGTACCTCCAATTAATTCATTTACTCTGGTTTGCATTAATGTGTTCTACAAAAATCTGCACACATTCTGATGACTCTCATGAGTCCAACCATATGCCCTTAATCTTTCAAAGTCTTTCAAAGACTTTCTCTTTCAATCTTGCTCTTTCGAAGCCACTGATCAACTAGCGAAGCCTTTTACCACTGGTCAGGGATCTGAGTATGTCCCTACCACAGGCCACTTCTTTCTCCACGTGAGATAGAAGACCAGATGCTACACAAGGTCTGTCTGTTGGGAGGAATTTTTCTTGCCACTGTCTTTCAGGACCCATTATGCACAGGACTGCGGTACAGCAAGAATGTCCAGACCATCAAGATCCCCTTGGACCATATCATAAAGTAGAAGGAGAGTTAAAATTGCACTGATCAAGACTGGACTGTATATTAGTTACTGTCTGCCCTCGATATAAGTATATTTATCCCAATTAAAAACTCAGGGACTGGAAAATGACCACAAGATGAGACTATGTTTCCTCTAGAATTGGACAAGGACCTCGTTTGCCACATGGCATTGCAGTATAATGGGTGGCTACAAGGGGATTTGGGATCCTTGGTATCATGTTAGCTTGGACCCTGTAACCAACAACTTTCAAAAATTCTGGATATCCCCCCATTCCAATGGACATAGATCTCTTTGGGGAAGGATTGGGTGAATTGCTGTTGCATTGCAGGTTTCTTCCTTAAATGCACCTGCATCTTTTTCAGTCAAGCTCAGGTCTGGAAACTGGATGAAGGATAATGATTTTCCACTGGGGTGGTTAATACCAGTTCATCTGCCTTCAATCTTTTTTTGATTATATATATTAAGTTACACCACATTGGTTCCTCCATTTATCTGACTCTTGAGAATGTCCTGGTGTATTAGCCATCACCATAGATCCCTGTGGGTCAGAGTCCCCTTGTTTCCATTTCAACCTTACTACCCATAATGGCAAATACACTCACCTTGTGTCTGATGGTTAAATGTTACCACCTGGCCTCTGCTATTCTGTAAACGTATCATTCTCATAACAGAAGCTCAGTTTCACAACATTTTCTATTATTAATGTTGTCCTTTAGAGCATAGCCATCACTCCACCACTGAGCTTCCACATTGCTGGTTCCTCTCTCACTGAGTGCTTTCCTTAGGAAAAGGAGTGTCCTCTGGGCCTTCCCAGGAAACGTAGCTATTTGCTAGGTTTGGGGCTCACATAATAGATATATTCTTGCATATCTACCTCTCTGAGTATTTTTGATCCTTTCTCAACATTCTGCCAAGAGAAGTTCTATCATCTCCAAGTACTTTAATGTGGAGAATCATTATGTCCAGCTTTCCAAGAGCCAACCCAACAATGTATCAAAACCAAGCCCTTGCTTGGGTGTTGAATCTAAATCATTGGAAAGAGCCCACCATATATCCAATCCTCCCAATCTAGCGTTATATACAACTCACTTTGTCCAGTACCTTCAAGTCTTATTTAAGTTTCCTTGATTCTAGCTGCTCCATACTGTCTAGACCTTATTGTTCCTTTGGTGAATAATGCCAGTCCTCCCTTAGTAGAGTCAGTACTTCCCAGTTGGACCATCCTAATACTTGACTTTAGTTATTGGTGTCCTAGCCAGGAGGGGTACTCCTTAGGGGAGATTTTAGCATGATCACAGGCAAAGAGATGTCTCTGCATGGTCTTTAGGAAAGGATATGTTGCTATTCTCAAGCAATAGTAAGTAGCCATTTCTGTAGACACGGATGGTACCAAGTAATCTTAGATTCAATGTATTCAAGCACATTCAGCCAGATATCTCCATAGCAGGTCATAGGATCTCACTCCCTTCCTGACTTTAGACCTTGCCAAGGCTGTGAATTCATCATTCTTTGTAGCTCTGCTATACTCACTCTTGAATCTGGGCCTGGTCCACAGCATGGTCTACTCTCTGGCTATAGGTGATGAGAGTCTCTATTAGTGATGCCATGGAAGCTTTTCCACTTTCACATCATGACCTGAGTTGGTCATTGACTGACCTGAGTTTGTAATTTTCTTTCTTTACCTCATAATTGACACTTAGCAAAAAAGCAATCAATTCCACAATTCTAAAAATAACTATTTCCCCTACATTACTTAAATGTTAGAGATATTGTGTAAGCCAATACATCCTCTTCCACCTTCTTCCCATCCCAATTTACCAAATGGAATGTCTTGGCAATTGTAAGGCAGCGTTGTGCCAGGAGTTACCATCTATCCAATTTTAATTGCTATCTGGCTGGTAAATGACCCCACTCCAGAATTCCATTCTGGCCATCTATTTTCTAAATCACCTCTGTTAACAACTATGTTATATTGAATTCCCCAAAATCATATTCAGAGACAACGTTTGTGTGAAATAGAGTTACTAGAAAGAATTCACTGAAAAAAAATTGGTGCCGAAGTGGGTGGATAAGACTTGGAAAGAATGGACATCACGCAAGGGTGTGATATCAAGGAAATTCCAACAGGTACCAAATTGGTTTTCTATTGTTACATGGCAAATTACAGCTTGGTGGCTTAAAACGATGACCACTTATAAGCTCAAGTTCTGTAGGTCAGAAACCCAGGGAGGGCCAGCTGGGTTCTCTGCTTAATGGATCACAAGGCCAAAATCAAAGCATCAGCCAGGCTGAACTCTCATCTGGAGACTCTTGGGAAGAACCAGCTTCAAAGTTCATACAGGTATTTAGCAGAATATAGTTCCTTGCAAGGGTAGAACTGGAATCCGTGTTTCCTTGTTGGCTGTTGATCAGGATCAGGGTCACTTACAGCTCCTAAAGTCTGCTTTACAGTCTTTGCACATGGCTTCCTCTATCTTCAAGGTCAGCAATGACCCTTGGAATCTTTCATGGGCTTTTTGTCTCGGACTTTCCCTTCTGCTACCAGTGTGGTTAGATTAGGCTCACTTATTATATAAGAACCTAGTTCCTATGGGATTTTGAGGCTGGTTGATACAAAGGCTCTCTGTGATGTAGGATATTTGTCTCCCGTTTGGTTTATGGAGCCTGATTATGCATTAGAACACATTCCAGATCCTTGACCATTGGAGATGAATGCCTATATCCATGAACCGTCAAAACTCAAATTAAATCTGACATGCACACAGAGTAGTTGGAGTTAATATCCTCTTATAAAAAGATCAACTGGTTAGGAACCTTAATGAAATATGAGAAGACCCTTTGCTATTTAAGACAACATAGTCACAAGAGTAACACTATAGAGCAGAGATTACAAATGCCATCTCAGAATTCTGTCTACGACAGTCTGCTACAGAGTTTCCATCAAAAAATATTTGAATCAAGTACTTTATTTATAAAATTAAGAAAATAGTGTCATCAAACTCACTGGATTGTTGAAAGATTAAAAGAGACAATTAATTAATTATTAACATCTTTATTGGAGTATAATTGCTTTACAATAGTGTGTAAGTTTCTGCTATATAACAAACTGAATCAGCTATACCTACATATATCTCCATATCCCCTCCCTCTTGCATCTCCCTCCCACCCTCCCTATCCCACCCCTCTAGGTGGTCACAAAGCACCGAGCTGATCTCCCTGTGCTATGTGGCTTTTTCCCACTAGCTATCTATTTTACATTTGGTAGTGTATATATGTCCATGCCACTCTCTCACTTAGACCCAGCTTACCCTTCCCCCACCTGTGTTCTCAAGTGCATTCTCTATGTCTGCATCTTTATTCCTCCTGCCCCTAGGTTCGTCAGAACCTTTTTTTTTTTTTTTTTTTCTCTTTCTGACTTACTTCACTCTGTATGACAGACTCTAGGTCCATCTACCTTACTACAAATAACTAAATTTCGTTTCCTTTTATGGCTGAGTAATATTCCATTGTATATATGTGCCACATCTTCTTTACCAATTCATTTGTTGATGGACACTTAGGTTGCTTTCATGTCCTGGCTACTGTAAATATTGCTGCAATGAACATTGTGGTACATGACTCTTTTTGAATTATGGTTTTCTCAGGGTATATGCTCAGTATAGGGATTGCTGGGTCATAGGTTAGTTTTATTTTTAGTTTTTTAAGGAACCTCCATACAGTTCTCCATAGTGGCTGTTATCAATTTACATTCCCACCAACAGTGCAAGAGTGTCCCCTTTTCTCCACACCCTCTCCAGCGTTTATTGTTTGTAGATTTTTTGATGATGGCCATTCTGACCGGTGTGAGGTGATACCTCATTGTAGTTTTGGTTTGCATTTCTCTAATGATTAGTGATGTTGAGCATTCTTTCATGTGTTCCTTGGCAATCTGTATATCTTCTTTGGAGAAATGTCTGTTTAGGTCTTCTGCCATTTTTGGAGTGGGTTGTTTGTTTTTTTGACATTGAGTTGCATGAGCTGCTTGTAAATTTTGGAGGTTAATCCTTTGTCAGTTGCTTTGTTTGCAAATACTTTCTCTCATTCTGAGGGTCGTCTTGTTTATGGTTTCCTTTGCTGTGCAAAAAAGCTTTTAAGTTTCATTAGGTCCCATTTGTTTATTTTTGTTTTTATTTCCATTTCTCTAGGAAGTGGGTCAAAAAGGATCTTGCTGTGATGTATGTCATAGAGTGTTCTGCCTAAGTTTTCCTCTAAGAGTTTTATAGTGTCTGGCCTTAAATTTAGGTCTTTAATCCGTTTTGAGATTATTTTTGTGTGTGGACGTAGGGTGTGTTCTAATTTCATTCTTTTACATGTAGCTTCCAGTTTTCCCAGCACCACTTATTGAAGAGGCTGTCTTTTCTCCTTTGTATATTCTTGCCTCCTTTATCAAAGATAAGGTGACCATAGGTGTGTGGGTTTATCTCTGGGCTTTCTATCCTATTCCATTGATCTATATTTCTGTTTTTGTGCCAGTACCATATTGTCTTGATTACTGTAGCTTTGTAGTTTAGTCTGA
>NC_041214.2:130122968-130123732 GCF_002837175.3 Physeter macrocephalus
TATTTTATTCTTTTTGTTGCAATGGCAAATGGGAGTGTTTCCTTAATTTCTCTTTCAGATTTTTCATCATTAGTGTATAGGAATGCAAGAGATTTCTGTGCATTAATTTTGTATCCTGCTACTTTACCAAATTCATTGATTAGCTCTAGTAGTTTTCTGGTAACATCTTTAGGATTCTCTATATATAGTATTATGTCAACTGCAAACATTGACCGTTTTACTTCCTCTTTTCCGAATTGGATTCCTTTTATTTCCTTCTTTTTCTCTGACTGCTGTGGCTAAAATTTCCAAAACTATGTTGAATAATAGTGGTGAGAGTGGGCAACCTTGTCTTGTTCCTGACCTTAGTCAAAATGGTTTCAGTTTTTCACCATTGAGAATGATGTTGGCTGTGGGTTCGTCATATATGGCCTTTATAATGTTGAGGTAGGTTCCCTGTGTGCCTACTTTATGGAGGGTTTATATCATAAATGGGTGTTGAATTTTGTCAAAAGCTTTTTCTGCATCTATTGAGATGATCATATAGTTTTTCTCCTTCAATTTGTTAATATGGTGTATCACATTGATTGATTTGCATATATTGAAGAATCCTTGCATTCCTGGGATAAACCCCCATGTGATCATGGTGTATGATCCTTTTAATGTGCTGTTGGATTCTGTTTGTTAGTATTTTGTTGAGGATTTTTGCATCTATGTTCATCAGTTATATTGGCCTGTAGTTTTCTTTCTTTGTGACATCTTTGTCTGGTTTTGGTATCAGGGTG
>NC_041214.2:130128053-130208573 GCF_002837175.3 Physeter macrocephalus
GTGATGGTGGCCTCGTAGAATGAGTTTGGGAGTGTTCCTCCCTCTGCTATATTTTGGAAGAGTTTGAGAAGGATAGGTGTTAGCTCTTCTCTAAATGTTTGACAGAATTTGCCTGTGAAGCCATCTGGTCCTGGGCTTTTGTTTGTTGGAAGATTTTTAATCACAGTTTCAATTTCAGTGCCTGTGATTGGTCTGTTTTTATTTTCTATTTCTTCCTGGTTCAGACTCAGAAGGTTATGCTTTTCTAAGAATTCTCCATTTCTTCCAGGTTTTCCATTTTATTGGCATATAGTTGCTTGTAGTAATCTTTCATGATCCTTTGTAGATAATCTAGTCTCATGGCGTTGTGGTCGGAAAAGATACTTGATACAATTTCAATTTTCTTAAATTTACCAAGGTTTGATTTGTGACCCAAGATATGATCTATCCTGGAGAATGTTCCATGAGCACTTGAGAAGAATGTGTATGCTGGTTTTTTTGGATGGAACATCCTATAACTATAAATTAAGTCTATTTTCTTTAATGTGTCATTAAAGCTTGTGTTTCCGTATTTATTTTCATTTTGGATGATCTGTCCGTTGGTGAAAGTGGGGTGTGAAATTCCCCTACTTTGATTGTGTTACTCTCGATTTCCCCTTTTATGGCCATTAGCATTTACCTTGTGTATTGAGGTGCTCCTATGTTGGGTGCATAAATATTTACAATTGTTATATCTTCTTCTTGGATTGATCCCTTGATCTTTATGTAGTGTCCTTCTTTTTCTCTTGTAATAGTCTTTATTTTAAAGTCTACTTTGTCTGATATGAGAATTGCTACTCCAGCTTTGTTCTGATTTTCATTTGCATGGGATAACTTTTTCCATCCCTTCACTTTCATCTGTATGTGTCCCTAGGTCTGAAGTGGGTCTCTTGTAGACAGCATATATATGGGTCTTGTTTTTATATCCATTCAGCCAATCTATGTCTTTTGATTGCAGCATTTAATCCATTTACATTTAAGGTAATTATCGATAGGTATGTTCCTATTACCATTTTCTTAATTGTTTTGGGTTTGTTATTGTAGGTCTTTTCATTCTCTTGTTTTTCCTGCCTAAAAAAGTTCCTTTAGCATTTGTTATAAAGCTCATTTGGTGGTGCTGAATTCTCTTAGCTCCTTATATCTTCTTCTTGGATTGATCCCTTGATCTTTATGTAGTGTCCTTCTTTTTCTCTTGTAATAGTCTTTATTTTAAAGTCTACTTTGTCTGATATGAGAATTGCTACTCCAGCTTTGTTCTGATTTTCATTTGCATGGGATAACTTTTTCCATCCCCTCACTTTCATCTGTATGTGTCCCTAGGTCTGAAGTGGGTCTCTTGTAGACAGCATATATATGGGTCTTGTTTTTATATCCATTCGGCCAATCTATGTCTTTTGATTGCAGCCTCTTGTTTTTCCTGCCTAAAAAAGTTCCTTTAGCATTTGTTATAAAGCTCATTTGGTGGTGCTGAATTCTCTTAGCTCCGTAAAGGTTTTAATTTCTCTGTCAAATCTGAATGAGATCCTTGCTGGGTACAGTAATCTTGGCTGTAGTTTTTTCCCTTCCATCACTTTAAATATGTCCTGCCACTCCCTTCTGGCTTTCAGAGTTTCTGTTGAAAGATCCGCTGTTAACCTTATGGGGATCCCTTGTATGGTTTTTGTTGCTTTTCCCTTCTTCCTTTTAATATTTTTTCTTTGTATTTAATTTTTGATAGTTTGATTAATATGTGTCTTGGCATGTTTCTTCTTGGATTTATCCTGTATCGGACTCTGTGAGCTTCCTTGACTTGATTGACTATTGCTTTCCCATATTAGGGAAGTTTTCAACTATAAACTCTTCAAATATTTTCTCAGTCCCTTTCTTTTTCTCTTCTTCTGGGACCCCTATAATTCGAATATTGGTGTGTTTAATGTTGTCCTAGTGTTCTCTGAGACTGTCTTCAATTCTTTCCATTCTTTTTCCTTGATTCTGCTCTGAGGTAGTTATTTTCACTATTTTATCTTCCAGGTCACTCATCCATTCTTCTGCCTGAGTTATTCTGCTATTGATTCCTTCTAGAGAATTTTTAATTTCATTTATTGTGTTGTTCATCATTGTTTGTTTCTTCTGTAATTCTACTAGGTCCTTGTTAAATGTTTCTTGTATTTTCACCATTCTAGTTCCAAGGTTCTGAATCATCTTTACTATCATTACTCTGAATTCTTATTCAGGTAGACTGCCTATTTCCTCTTCATTTGTTTGGTCTAGTGGGTTTTTACCTTGCTCCTTCATCTGCTGTGTATTTCTCTATCTTCTCATTTTGCTTAACTTACTGTGTTTGGGGTCTCCTTTTCACAGGCTGCAGGTTCGTAGTTCCTAGTTTTTTTTTTTGGTGTCTGCCCCCAGTGGGTCAGGTTGGTTCAGTGGCTTGTGTAGGCTTACTGGTGGAGGGAACTGGCACCTGTATTCTGGTGGATGTGGCTGCATCT
The DNA here is from genome assembly GCF_002837175.3 of Physeter macrocephalus. Lineage (NCBI taxonomy): Eukaryota > Metazoa > Chordata > Mammalia > Artiodactyla > Physeteridae > Physeter > Physeter macrocephalus. The sequence goes on from NC_041214.2 coordinate 130,130,543, forward strand.
TGTCTTTCTGGTGGGCAGAACCGTGTCTGGTGGTGTGTTTTGGGGTGTCTGTGAACTTATTATGATTTTAGGCAGCCTCTCTGCTAATGGGTTGGGTTCTGTTCCTGTCTTGCTAGTTGTTTGCCATGGGGTGTGCAGCACTGGAGTTTGCTGTTCGTTGAGTGGAGCTCGGTCTTATCATTGAGACGGAGATCTCTGGGAGGGCTCTCGCCGATTGATATTACGTGGGGCTGTGGGGTCTCTGGTGGTCCAGTGTCATATACTTGGCTCTCCCACCTCAGAGGCTCAGGTCTGACGGCCAGCCAGAGCACCAAGATCCTTTTGGGAAGTCTGAGGTCTTCTGCCAACATTCAGTAGGTGTTCTGTAGGAGTTGTTCCACATATAGATGTATTTTTGATGTATTTGTGGGGAGGAAGGTGATCTCCATGTCTTAGTCCTCTGCCATCTTGAAGGTCCTACCAAGAAATTTATTTAAAAGAACTTAGTATATTGCTTGGCAAATAGTAAGCTATAACAATTCACTTAGCTAATGAACTGATAAGATTCTGGTAGGTAGTCTCTAAAGATGGACCCCAAAGCACCCAGCCTCCTAATACTCATGCCCTTGTTTATTTCCCTTCCCTTGAATCTGGGCTGACTCTTGTGATTCACTTGTAATAAATAATATGTGACAGAAAAAATACTGTCTGATTTCTGATGCTAGATCATAAGATATCTCATAGTTTCTGTCTCAGTCTCTCGGAACACTTGCTCCAGGGAAGGCTAGCTTCCTGAGAGTGCCATGTTCTGTGGCTGCCCATCTAGCCATGCAAGGAGGTGGCATGGAGAGAAAGATGCCTAGGCGGCCCTAAGTTGTCCCATCTCAGGCAGACAGTACATCTGGGATTGAAGAAGATGGCTTGCATTTCCAGTTGAGCCTTCAAAAGAGTCCAGACCCTGCCAACATCTGACTGCAGCCTCATGTGAAACTTACAGAACCAATAAAGGTGATAGTAAGTTGTTGCTTCAAACCACTGTTTGTCATGGTTATTTATGCAACAATAGACAACCTGGATGGAGTTCTAAGCAACTTACTAAACTGAGTTTTCATTGAGGATTTCCTTACTGTCCCAATTGGGTTCTATCCTTTCCCCTGTTCCTACAGTTTTTTGAAGCTGGTTGATATAAAGGTTTTCTGTGATGTAGCCTATGGGTCTGTCATTTGGTCTATGTAACCTTATTCTTCATTGGGACCTACTCCAGTTCCTTGATCGTCTGTGATAAATGCCCATGTCTATGCACAGTCAAAACCTAAATGAAATCTGACATACACGCAGGGTTGTTGGAGTTACTTTGTCCTCCCCTGGCTCCCACTTATTATAGAAAGACCTGCTCGTTTAAGTGTTTTCAAGCTACCCGTTCCCATATTTGGAAGTTATTACATGTTGATAGTTGTCTTCGCTGACATTCACTAGCCTTGATATGCCAAGGAATTTTAAATGGAACTGAGAATCAAAGGCAACACAGTTTTGCAGACACTAGAACATGAAATAACACTCCAGTTACTTAAAGAAATGGAATGAATGCAGCCCTAATAAAATATGAAGGCTTTCCAGCCCCAGATCCTATTATCTCCAGTGATACTCTAGTTGTCTGTCTTTTCAAAGTGCGTGTGCAATCCAGTTAGTAAAACGTCACAGCTCTCCTGTAAAAACAGCATGCTCCACCTGACAGTAATAAAGATTTCCTCCATCAGTGAACATTGTTGTCTTTGGTCTCTGGCACTGAGAAGTTTCCCCCCACATCTCACAATCAGTTTGTTTGACAAGTGGGCTGATCTCAGCCACAACAGCAGCAAATAGCTTCTTTAACTTTGGTAACTTGCCAAAATTAAATAAAGGAAGTGATCCAAGAGGAGCAATAAACAACAGAGCTGCTAGGATGCTAGTTGAACAGCCTAGCCTGGCATCTGTGTCCAGCAGAGCGCCTTCATGTACTATGTTCAACAGCTTATTGATGACAAATGACAGAGAGGTCATTATTTCCCTGAACTCAATTGCAAAACCTCCTCATTCTTATAAGCACAGTCATGCCTGACAGACATTTAAAGATGTTGGTGACTGTCTAGGAAAATGAAGGCTGCAGCTCCAAGCTTCATGGGCAGAAATGCGCTCTGAAGGAAATGAGAATTATCTGAAAACCCAAGACTTCAAAACTTCTGACAGTGCGATAAGAGGCACTGAATTCATAAAAATGTAGGACCCCCAAACTAAGGGTGTATTGTTTAATAGGTTCCTTTACAGCAAAATCATTAGCTGCACAAGACTATAAATCTAGCTAAGTTAGACATCCATACATCTCATAATAAAGGAATTTTTTTGCCTTGATTTTTTTTCCCCCATTAAATGTCATTAGATCAGTCCTTATAAAATACAGCCATGGTATGTGCATGCTTGGAGGAACTGTAGGAAATGAGTCAACAAATAACCATAGAACTAGAAGGGACTCCAGAATTTTACTGGTTTCAGTCTATTATTTTAGATTTTTCTCCATGACACCAGCCCAGAGACTGAGAGTTGCACAAAGAGTCACAGCTCATCTGTGACAGGACCTGACCAGAATTTCCTGCTTCTGCCTCCTTTACTCAACCCATTGCTCCTTCAAGTTGCTGAATACACCACAGATGCCATTCTATTAAAAACAGGCTACTTTCGATTAAGTTCTTCTTTATGTGGCTAAAGTCCTAGCACTGATGGTGATGAGAGAGGAAGAGGGGGAGGAAGGGTTCACTGTTCTACATTCGTTGAGCTTTAGGGAAAGTAGGGCAAGCAGTAAGCGTGTGACCAACAGAAAATTTCTGACGTTCAAATAAAGATCTTAAATATTAGGGATTATTGACAAGGGATCTTATAGAATCTTAAAGTTAAAAGAGAATTCAACTATTCCATGTTTCAAGGAACAAAAGAACAAGCCTTATAAACATAGCCCAAAGAGGCCTTTAAAATCAGACCATATCTTTACTTTTAGGTTTCATTTTGAAGCTCCCTGCCCCCCACCCCCCTTCCATCTCAAAGACTACGTTTCCAGTCATACATCATTTCTCCCTATTCCCTGTTTGTTCCTCTTTTATTCTTCCTAACGAATTCTTTGTTGTTGTTGTTATTTTTAATACGGCAATGTTCTCAGCTAAATATTTGCTTTCCCAGATTGCCTCCTTGCTGACAGGCATGGAGAGAGGGGAGAAGGGTTGAAAGGGAACAAACATGGTACATCCAGGCTGAGATCTAGCGTAAGTCATAGGAGAAGAGAGGAAGGATCCTAGCAAAGTCTATCCTTCCAGGTAAAAGAGGATGGCTGGTATGGACATTTTGTCTTTTTCCTTCATCTTGACTAAAGAATGTATGTGATAGCTGGAGCTGCAGCAGCCATCTTGCAACCATGAAGGAAAGGAATAATTGATTCCCTGAACCATGTGCAGCAACTACCTATTGTGAGCATTCTTGTTATGCCAGAAAAGCCAACTTTTTTGTTTAAAATACAGTTATTAGGTTTTCTATTACTTGCAGTGGAGAGCATTCTAAACTAATGCACTCTCTCAAGGTGCCATTGTTATTTGTCCATGTTTTTTTTTTTTAATACTGGCCATTTTGAAATGAATGTCTCCTCTCTCCTTGTATAAAATGTGTTATTCTACCTTTAAGAAAATAATTAACTATAGCCTTTCCTGTTGATCTCTCCCTCAAATCCTCCTGGAGTTATTAATTCCACACCTTTAGGTGTCCTCATAGCTATTTGTACCTGCAGTCACTAGATATTTTTTACATGTTAGTGATAACTCTGCATATAACCTGTATGTTCCCATTCAGTTTCCATAGACTCTGAGATTATATTAGCGTTAATAATCATTTGTTACCTCGGTCCCCTTCACATTCATGTTCCTGCAGAGACAGGAAATTCCTGCAAAGACAACCCACCCATTTCTCAAATATTGTGGATGCCACATGCATGAAAGGATGAGTACCTACCTCCGGGTGGAGCTGCCCCAGCCTCAGGCCTCTACTGCTGACCTTTTCTATCTGCTGGGCATTTGTTTGATCTGTTCTACCTGCCACAAATTCTCCCTCCTCTTGGGAGAATGAGGTCCTGCTCTGGGTACAAAAGCCCAAAAGTCCAGGGCAGCCCAAAGCTGCAAAACCACCAATGTGTCAGAATCGCGTGATGCTTCCAACTGAAAGTAGCAGGATCAACTTTAGTGTCTCACGTTTCTCTAGGCTGCAGCTCAGATCCAATCCCGTGGTCCTGCAGTAGGCCAGATGCCAATACAGCCCAGTTTCTCCTCCATGGCCCTCCTCTCTCTTCTCTTTTTCCCTGTGACTGCAGCACAAATCTCTCCTCTTCCTTTACTACTTCTAAAGAATGCATACATTTTGGCTACCTGGCACAGCGGTCATGGACCACACATTTTACACCCAGGCAGGCTCCCACGCTGATGTCAGCTGACACCCTGCTGTTACCTATGCTTTTTTTTTCCACAAGGTTTTAAGTTCTTCTGGGACTTGGAGTTTTTAGGTTTCTTTATCTGTTTGTTTGTTTTTGTTTATTTTCCTTTCTTTATCCCTGCACAACATCTGACATACAGTGGGTCCTTGAATGATATTTAATGAATTAATGAGGCAAAAAAGTGCTAAATGACAATGTCCAAACCTGTCCAGCTAGACAGTGGCAGAGCCAGAACTAGAAGAAATTTCTTTGATTTCTAATCCTGTACTTACTCATTCCTTTGGATGATCTTAATGAGGGTTTGGAGCATGTGGAAAATAGAACTAATAACACTGTTAGCGGTGGGGGGTTTTCTTTAAGAAAAAAAACATATCTCTTGCTTGAAATTAAATCTAGAACATATAGTTTGACAGAAAAAATGGAAATTATCATTTCCTATAGATGATTTGTGGCCTGCCTCAGAGTCCTAGCAGGCCATGTGCTTTGAAAGCCCTGGGTAACCCTAGAAAGCACAGTGGAGGTCAGTTCTGCTTCTATTTGAGAATTTACAAGGTCCAAAGATGGTCAGTGGTCCACTAGTTGTACGGGGGGAGAAAACAAATAAACAAACATGAGTCAGATTAGTGCATGTGAAAAACAATCTCTCATATGTATACAAGCAACAACCCCCCATACACACATATATTGCTTCATATAAACATATCTCAGCAAACTCATAAAATACAGCAAAGGGAACTCATAGAAGCAAAAAGACAGCAGTCAATACTCGAGTTGCCCTGGCAACTGATGAAGGGGTAGAAAAGCTACTGCCAAGCGATTCATATGATAGCAATAGTCTTCATGAGAGACCTGCGGTAGCACCGTTAGCCATCTGGCTTTAAAAACAGTAGAGAGGAGTATTGCCAGGGCATTACGTTATTTTATGCATGCTTCCCTCTATCCCCCAAATCCAGGCTTCTGACTCAAACTGATACGTATTCAGTTTTCTTTTAAGACAAAAGTTACATAGGGTGTATTAAGGTAGGGGAGACAGGAATTTTTTTCTTTTTCTATTATCTATAATTTTAAAATGAGACTTGTATCAGCCGGCTCAGGGTGCCATAACAAAATACCACAGACCAGTATGAATTAAATAACAGAAATTTATTTTCTCACAGTTCTGGAGGCTGGAAGTCCCAGGTCAAGGTGCTGGCAGATTTGGTCCCTCGGGAGGGCTCTCTTCCCGGCTTGCAGACAGCCACCTTCCTGATGCATCCTCACATGGCCTTTCCTCTGTGGCATGTGGAAAGAGAGCTCTTCCTCTTATTATAAGGCCAACAATCATATCATATGAGACCCCCGCCCAAATGACCTTTTCTAAGGTCATTTATTTTCACCTTTTCATTTCTTTTCAGTTACCTCCTCAAATGTCCTATCTATCTCCAAATACAGTCACAGAGGGGGTTAAGACTTCACCATGGCAATTTGGGGTGAGAATTCAGTCTCTAGCTTAAAATTCATGTCCTTTTCAAATGTAAAATGCGCTCATTACACCCCAACATCCCCCAAAGTCTTAACTCAGTGCAGATAGTCTAATGTCCAATGTCTCATCTAAATATCATCAAAATCAGGTATGGGTGAGACTCAAGGTGTGTTTCATTGAGGCAACATTCCTCTCCAGCTGTGAACCTGTGAAAGTAGCCAAGTTATATGCTTCTGAAGTATAATATTGGAACAGGGGTAAGAGGGAAATTCTCATTCCAAAGGGGAGAAATGGGAAAGAAGAAAGGGCTACAAGCCTCAATCTAGTCCAAAATTTAGCAGAGCAAATCCCTTTAGATCTTAAGGCTAAAAACAGTCCTCTTTGCTCTGATGCTGTCCCCTCCAGGCCCACTGGGGTGGCAACATCACCCCATGGCTCTGCAGGGCAGTCGTCTCTTTGGATTTGTGGGGTAACCTCCCTACCTCATGCAGCTCTCTGTGAGGGTCCCCCTCATGCAGTTATCTGTGGCGGCCTCTTGTCCACTGAAAGGTGAAAACAGCCTTCCCCCCTGGGTCTAAGGTGGGAGTGGCAGCCCTCACGATCTCTGAATTGACTTTGGGGGTCATTCTTCCCTTTTCTTGAAGATTAACACATGTTCACAGCCTTCCTTCATTCCGGCCTATTTTCTCTGTTTCCTTTGGTCCAGTGTTGCATCTCTGTTCTGCCCTCTACTGAGGTGGCTGATTAAAATCATGCTTTGCACTCATACTAAGCTCTTTATCAAATGATTGTTCAGATACACCCTCAGCGTTCTCTTCAGAACAAGCTTTCTCATTTTTGATAATAATGGATAGGCTGAGAATTTTCCAAATCTTCAAGTTCTGGTTCTAGCTATTCAGAGTATTGTTGCTTAACAATTTCTTCTTTAATTCATCTCTCCCCTTTCACATTTTACTATAACCAGTCAGGATGAACTAGGCTGCTCCTTCAACACTTTGTTTAGAAATCTCCTCAGCTATATATCTAATCCCTTGCTTGCAAGCTCTACTTTCCACAAAACACTTGAACTTTCACCCAGTTCAGCCAATTTCTTTGCCATTTTGTAACAAGGATTGCCTTTCCTCAAGTTTCTGATAACCTTTTCCTCCTTTCCATCTAAGATCTCGCAAGAATGGTCTTGAATATCCATATTTCCACCAACATTCTACTCATGATTATTTATTTATCGTCTAAGGAGATGGAAGCTTTCTCTCCAGTTCTTTTCTCTTTCTGAGATCTCATCGGAATGACCTTTAGCGTTCATATTTCTATCAACTCCCCCTTCACCACAATCTTGGATTTTCCTAGCCTGCACCTCAAAACTCTTCCAGATTCTACCCATTTCTCAGTTCTGAAGGCACCTCCACATTTGTACGTAATTGTTACTGTGGCACTCCATTTCTCAGTATCAAAATCTGTTCTAGTCAGCTTGGGCTTCCATAACAAATACCACAGGCAGGGTGGCTTAAACAACAGAAATTAATCTTCTCACAGTTCTGGAGGCTGGAAGTCTCGGGTCAAGGTCCAGCAGTGCTGGTTTCCAGGAAGAAATCTCTTGCTGGCTTGCAGACAACCTCCTGCATGCTGTTTTCCACCTGGCCTTTCCCCTGTGGCGTGCCTCTCTCCTATTCTTTTTACAGGACTACCAGTCCTATTGACTTAGGGCCCCATCCTTTTGACATCATTTAAATTTAATATCTCCTGAAGGCCCCATCTCCAAATATGGTCACTTTTGGACTTAGGGCTTCAACGTATGATTTTGGAAGCGGGGAGCGAAGGTGGGGTGGCACGATTAAGTTCCTAGCAAGACTGTATACAACATAAAACTTTCTAAAACACAAACTTGATGAAAAGGAAACAAATATTTCTTGGGCTTAGTAAATTGATATGAATGGACATAAATAGCATGACTAAATAGCTATTCAGAGTATTATAACTAGATACCGTTATTAGCCACAATGAGGTACAAACCTCATTCAACTGGTAGCTTTCAAATTCTTTTTCTATCTATAAAGTAAATATGATGTGAATTTCTTTGTAGGAGTGAGAAAATTATAAACCTGGTAATGCAGTTGAAATTTACTCTGAAATTATGGCTAATTACCTACAGTTTACAGATGATTAAAACCTAAAAACCTGTGCTTTCTTACCTCTAGGGCTGTCCTTTTAGACTAATTATATACTTTTTTTCTGCTATAGACAAGGCAACTGAGATGGTTGCATTATTCTCTTCCTCATAGGTGCTATGATTAATATCTACAGAGTAATGACAACAGTTTTGTGATTGACTTGGTAGGAAAAAAATGGATTTAACCATGTAGAGTCCAAGGGTGAGTATATTCACTGAGCCCGAGTCTATGTTATATTTTGCTTCAAATGTAATACGTAGTAGCAGTTTTCTTCTACCAAGTGTACCTACATTTATAACATGCCTCCAGCATGTACTTCAGTAGCTTCACTTAAAAAATGATAGACAAAACTGCTTAAAATAACCACATGGACTTGCATTGTCTGGCCTCTACATTGCCCTCTAACCATATCTCAAACCATACTCATCCTGTGTTCTCTGATACTAGCATCATCAGACTATAGCCAAATGGGAACGATATGACAACTTTTAAAACAAGATAGTTCAGTAAGAGCTCAATAAATGAACTATTTACAAATATGTGAGTAAGACAGATTGAAACCACACCCTAAAAGTGCTACTATCCTTAGGACCAAAGGGATTGTGACATAGGAGTGCTTATGAAAACTGGGAAGATAGATCCTTTTGGAAAAGACTTCAAAGAAACCATGACCTTTAGTGAAAGGCATCGCCTGAGGCAACCCCACAAGGAGGGAGCCAGAGGAATGGATATCTTGACTTCTTTATGCTCCTTTCAGTTGTGTTTTCTTTTTTCTTTTTTGGTTAGGTCTCCCCACTGACCAAAAACTAAAAAACTACAAGCCAGAGATAAGGGACTCCATTGTCATAAACTATTCAGGTCAGCTCCTGGGGCAGAAAGCTAAATGGTAAAGAGTATTTTGGAGGGATAAATAGAAATATCCAGCAAATAGGGTATCTCTATACTATGTTTGTCATGATCTCTCCTGAGAAATGATATTAGCATATGTCATTCCTTCTCCTTGAGTAATTCTTCTATTCACTTTGCTAATTGCTATTTATACGTTGGATATTAGCTTGGAAAGTCACTTCTTTAGCTAACCCTTCTTCAGTTCTTTATTAGTCAGGATATGTCAGGTTATGCTGTGATAGTAAATAATACTAAAACCCCAATGGCTTAATACAACAAAGGTTTATCTCCTACTTAGCAAGGTCAGCTTCACGGTCATGCAACATATGCAGTCACACAGGTCCTCACGTGCAGGAGGACCCATGTCTGGTTTAAGGCTCTGCTGTAATCATTTTGATATTCTTGATAAGGTTTTTTTGAATTGTGGTAAAATATACATAACTTGAATTCTTGAATTCTGCCTTTTATTTTGGCCATGCTGTGCAGTTTGTGGGATCTTAGTCCCAGCTAGGGATTGAACCCGGGCCCCAGCAGTGAGAGTGCTGAGTCCTGAGTCCTAACCACTGGACCAGTGGGGAATTCCCTGAATTTTGCCATTTTTAAGTGTATAGTTCAATGGCGTTCACATTTGCATTAGGCCCTACAAATTGTGTAACTGGTCCTGCTCACTCAAGGCAGATGCCCATCGTGGCAACATACTCCATCTATTCATGTAGAAATCCAGGCCTATGGGAAATCCAGAATCTTGTAACTGAACCCCCAGAAATACATGCTTCCTCCACTGCGTGGCAGGAGAAGAATCCTCCAAGTCAGGCACACGTGCTCTTCTCTACATTGCCTCGGAAGTGATAAATATCATTTCCTACTCACTGGAATTTGTCATATAACCCAGTTTAACTGTAAGGCAGCTAGGAAACTGAGGCAGCTCTACCACAACCCATGATTACATCAAATTCCCCAGTTAGAAAGTCCCGTAGTATCATATGCCTTTCCTTCATCATTGGTTTGAAGCTGATATTTTACCAGTACATAAATTGCAAGTACAGGGTCTATTTTTGCCTTGAGCACCTTAGTCAGGGCCTGGCACCTCATATTGCTGTATTAGTCAGGGTTCTCCAGAGAAACAGAAACAATAGGATATATAATAGATGGTATCAATATAGATATATGGATAGAGATATAAGAGATTTATTATAGAAATTGGCTCACCCGGTTATGGAAGCCAAGAGGTGCCCTAATCTGCTATCTGCAAGCTGGAGAAACAGAAATGCTGGTGGTAAAATTCAATATGAGTCAGAACGCCTGAGGATCTAGAGGCCAATGGTGTAGTTCCAGTTTAAGTTGGAAGTCTGAGAACCAGACTTCCAACTGGTTGGAAGGAAACAAGGAAAGGAGAAAATTATGCCTCACCTCAAGCAGAGAAAACGAATTCCCCCTCTCTACCTTTTGGTTCTATTCAGGCCCTCAGTAGATTGGATGATACTGTTGACTTTAAAAAAATGCACAGGGCTTCCCTGGTGGTGCAGTGGTTGCGCGTCCGCCTGCCGATGCAGGGGAACCGGGTTCGCGCCCCGGTCTGGGAGGATCCCACACCCGCAACGGGAGAGGCCCCAGCAGAGGGAGGCCCGCGTACCGCAAAAAAAAAAAAAAAAAAAAAAAAGCACAACCTGAGAGTTGTGAGTTAAGTTTTCTGGGGGACAAAATGAGGACTGCAGCCTGGGAGGCAGCATCTCAGATAGCTCTGTGAAACTGCTCCAAAGAGGTAGCGCGGAAGGTCAAATATATGTGATTTTTTTGAAGAGGGAGTACATGCAACCAAGCACATATTTTTTGCAGAAGATTTCTGCTAGTCTCATGGTTACTGCTAGTCACAAGGAGCAGACGTCACCATGAAGGATTTTAGTGCTTTTCTAGATATGAAGAGGTACAAGAATTGGGCTCATAAAATCAGCTCCTGAAAATATCTTACTATCTGAAGACCTGTTCTGCCAGTTTTCCCCAGAGCACAGAGTGCCTCATTTCTGCTCTCCACCCTGAACTCCTTTCAGGGGGTGTTGAAAGTCAGCAGATGCAGCAGCACATGATTTAATCCCTGTAGAGGTAGATGGCAAGTGCCAATGACAAGCGCCAAATTGTAGTTGACAATACCCACTCACAGCGGTGAGGGCAATCTTCGTTACTCAGTCTACTGATTCAAACGCTAACCTCATCCAGATACACCCTCAGAGATACACCCCAAAATGGTGTTTTACTAGCTATCTGGGCATCCCTTATTGCAGTCAAGTTGACAAATAAATTAACCATCACAATTACACAACAAATATAATTGAATTAATGACTGAATTAGAAACTCCCACAATGGTTTATTCCAGTGGCTCTCCATGTCACTGGTCTCAGGATGCTTTATCCCTATACTATCCAGTAGATGGCCACAAGCCACATCCACTATTTATACTGAAATTAAATACAATTTAAAAATTCAGTTTATCAATCACACAAACACAATTCAAGAGCTCAATAGCTACATGTGACTATATTGGACACAACACATTGGACACAGCAAATATACAACATTTTCATTACTGCAGAAGGTCTTATTGGAAATAGCTGCTTTACACTCAAAAGATTAGATAGGGTTTCCCTGGTGGCGCAGTGGTTGAGAGTCTGCCTGCCGATGCAGGGGACACGGGTTCGTGCCTTGGTCCGGGAAGATCCCACATGCCGCAGAGCGGCTGGGCCCGTGAGCCGTGGCCGCTGAGCCTGCGCGTCCGGGGCCTGCGCTCCGCAACGGGAGAGGCCACAACAGTGAGACACCCGCGTACCGAAAAAAAAATAAAATAAATAAATAAATAAATAAATAAAAATAAAAATCTGTTTAAAAAAAAAGATTAGATAACAAAAAATTTTGTTTATGTGGGTTATAACTACAGAGAGTTACTGTATTCGAAATTTAATTAATTAATAAAATATATGTTAATACATTTTGAAATAACAATAGTAAACACTTTACATAACATATTTGTTTAGCTTGATAAAAAGACTGTTAGATTTTCACATACACGTCTATGTTTAATCTACTGAGATATGTCGTTTTGGTTGAACTACATCCTGCCTTACACACATAAGTAGTTGGAAAAGGAGGAGTATTTTAACAGCCTTTTCAAATAATGATGGCTATTCCTCTTTTTATACTATATAAAACTTGACAAGTGGAATTTTCTGAAATTGTCACAATGTGAAATTTGAAATGTATCAGTGAACTTTTAAAACTCTGTTATATTAAAATCCATTAGCCTATCAGGCACTTTGAATAGATCTTTTGTCTATGCAAGATTTTAAATACCATGCGTTGGCCAGTTGGAAGATATTGACCCATTGAGTTATGCAGATCTTTCAATTGTTGGCTTACTTTGTTATATAATATCAAAAAAATCATATATGCCAATTTTCTTACCAGTCTTACCAGAAAAGCCTTTAAGTATTAGAAAGTTGTCAAGTTCATGGTGGCATATGTATGTTTTCTAATTCTAATTTTTGTTTGAGAACTCAAATTTTGTCATTAATAATACTCTCATGTATTTTTGCTTGAGGTGTCAGGCTTACTTCCTTTGTTTTTGTTTTTGTTTTAAATCTGTCAAATACTCACATCTGAATAGCTATTATTTGTCCGTTAGTATTTATTTATTTTATATTTTAAAACTTTTTTTTTAATTGGGGTATAGTTGCTTTACAATGTTGTGTTAGTTTCTGCTGTACAACAAAGTGAATCAGCTATATGCATACATATATCCCCTCCCTCTTGGACCTCTCTCCCACCCCCCCATCCCATCCATCTAGGTCACCACAGAGCACTGACCTGAGATCCCTGCACTATGCAGCATGTTCCCACTAGCTACCTGTTTTACACATGGCAGTGCACATACGTCAATTCCAATTTCTCAGTTCATCTCCCCGCCACCCCCATGTCCACACAGCCATTCCCTACATCTGAGTCTCTACTCCTGCCCTGAAAATAGGTTCATCCGTACCATTTTTCTAGATTCCACATACGTATATACAATGGAATATTACTCAGCCGTAAAAAAGAATGAAATTGGGTCATTTGTAGAGACATGGATGGACCTAGAGTCTGTCATACAGAGTGATGTATGCCAGAAAGAGAAAAACCAATATCATATATTAACACATGTATGTTAGTTTTTATTTTAATTAAATATGTTCTGTTTTTCAAAAGTGGCTGGTTCAATCTCACACATGTTTTATCTGGGACTCTCATTCATACGTTGGTGTGGTGCAGAAGTATTTATGGGTACTTCCCGTCCATTCATTACACAGAATATTAAAAATACATTTACTCAGGGGTTGAGATTTGATAAAATTAATACTTTTGACTGCTTCATCAAGATATTCTTATCTTTGTAAGTTATGTGTGATGGTGAATGTTACGGGCTGAATTCTGTCCTCCTCAAATTCATATGTTGAATTTCTAACCTTCAGTATCTCAGAATGTGACTGTATTGGAGATTGGGTTTTTAAAGAAGTAATTAAGTTAAAATGAGCACATTAGGATGGGCCCTAATTCAATGTGACTCATGTCCTTATAAGAAGAGGATATTGAGACACAGAGGAAAGACCACGAAAAGACACAAGAAGAAGTCCGCTGTCTACATCAAGACCTCAGAAGAAACCAACCCTGCTGACACTTTGATCTTGGATGTCTAGTCTCCAGAGCTGTGAGGAAATAAATTTCTGGGGTTTTTTTTTTGTTTTTTGTTTTTTTTTTGCGGTACGCGGGCCTCTCACTGTTGTGGCCTCTCCCGTTGCGGAGCACAGGCTCCGGACGCGCAGGCCCAGCCGCTCCGAGGCATGTGGGATCTTCCCGGACCGGGGCACGAACCCGCGTCCCCTGCATCGGCAGGCGGACTCTCAACCACTGCGCCACCAGGGAAGCCCAAAGTCTGTATTTTTAAACTACTTCCTTTGGGGAATATCCTGTTTCTTGCACCCAAAAGTATTGACTAATACACAGGGGGTATTCTACTGAAAATTTTTAAATAAAATTACATATATATTTTTTAACTTACCCCTTGTTTTTAACATGAACCTTCACAATTTGGATCAACAATTAGGAAAAAATAAATGCATATCATTATTATTGTAAACAAGAAAATGAGAATTGAAATATTAATAAGATTAAAACCCGTTGCCTAATTTGTTCTGATAACTTCCACTGAGCAGTCATTGTACTGAGAAATAAAATATTGCCTGTCATATCAGTAAACAAAGAATGTCAGTCATCAGCCATCACATTGCAGCTGCCCCGATGGTGAGCCCTGAGGAAACTCAGGAAGGAAACAAAGAATGCCCACCATCTATCAGTCAATTCCCCCAATCCCACCCCCAAAGGTGCACCCTGAGGAGACTCAGGCTGAGAAAGTGTTACCGACCAGGGTTCTGGGCCTTCCTTAATCAATAGAAATTGATAAAAGGGCAGACAAGATTCAGGCAGGGCTTTATTGGGGCTCCTGCTGCAGCAGGGGGGAGCAAAAACAAGTAATCGTTTCCCTTGCTCACTCCCTGGGGGTGTGAGCTGGTGCCTTCTGTGGGGTGAGGGTAGGGGTGTGTCCAGGGGTCGGGCCAGAGGGGAGGCTTAGGTGTTTTGCCCACCCCTCTGGTGGTGTTGAGTGCAGGGGACACACGCAGTACCCTGCTTTTGCTCCTAACACCCTGTTTTTGCTCACAGCTCTTTAGAAGTGGCAGTTGGGTTTTTGGTCTTTTTCTATCTTGTTATCCATAATTTGCCCCAACTGTTCATGTACACAGTTATTTTTAGTCCCTCATAGTTTCTTTTTATTTTGTTGCTCAAGGAGACGTTTGTCCAGGTGCAAGCAAAGGGTCCCAGGTCCCATGTCCCAGGTCCCAGCCTGTCTCAAAAGCACAGTAAGATACTGGCCGCAGATAGCTGAGGTGCATATCAAAGGAATGACTTCAGTGAGCCCAGACTCTTGCATCTTCCCATACTTAGCAAAACGCTAAATTCCTTAACTTGAGGTTCCGGTTTTCTTTGATTAACAGTCATCCTTTGTTCTCACTACCTGGTGTTGTTGCAGAAACTCCTATATATTCTGGCTTTCTCCCACCCTTTCCCTTCGGAGCAGTTTTCTTAGGGTTACTTGAGATGCTGCCTAGCAGGCTTGAAGTCCCAAGAATGCAGAATAAAACATAACTCTCAACTTTTAGGTTGTGCATTATTTTTTTCTGTTGACAGTGCTAAACAAAACCGGTGTGTATATCACACTCATCAACATCTATACGGAAAATCTAAGATTCACTGGTTTAATTGTTTCATGAGTATATTGGGTGACTTCTGGTGTTCTCGGCAGACTGCAGTACGTTCCACAGCGTAGCTGAGTTTCTTTAGTTTCTCTTACGAGAGCACATGCAGGAATCGTTTTATGCTCAAGGACAATTTCTTCCACATAATGCAACATTCAGGCATTTGCTAAATGCTTAAGACGATGCAAGGATCTTCTCACAGGAAAATATTGACTCTATTTGCTCCCTAAGTATATGTTGCTTAAGTGGATTGACCACTCCAGGTACAAAATATTGGTCTACTGCCTACACTTTAACACCACCAATAAAATTGGCTTGGATAAGGTAATATTTACTATGACTTCAATCCTCAGCTTTTATAAAGGGTTTATATTACAAAATGATCTATTTGAAAAATAGTTCTCTGACTTTTGCAAAGCTGCAGTCGAAGATAGTTCTACTGGCTTACCCACAATTTCTACAAAAAAATCTCCTAGTAAATTTTTGCTTGCTGGAGGTTTTAGTAGAATAAATATGGTTGTCTCTTTAGAGGAATTTCATGTTATTTACTTTGACATAAAGAGGTAAAATGATGTGTTATGTTTTGCTTCTCTTAAGCGGGTTTAAGCCCCAAACTTAACTGTTCAACAGGCACGTGCCTAGTGGTTTCTAAACACATTTTTGCTGCCCTCTATTCTGTTTCCACTACTAATTAGCTTATTTTGTAATATGTTCAGACTTTAAGCTCTTAGATAGGGTATTTAGTCAAATAGAATGAATGCTTTTACATGAAAAGTCACAACACTATTTTACTTAATGTGGTAAAATAATTCAGTGGGTTGCCAGTATAGTCAAATCAATTTAGCAGCCTTTCAATTTAGTGTTGCGTCAGAAACTGGAAGTTACAAATGGGGCATAAGACACGATGTTTCAGTGTTGCACATTTTTAAATAATTCACAATATTTTTTAAGAAACCCTCTCTCAAATCTCAAATGGTTGGGACAATAAATATCCACATTTTCAAGGGAAAAAAAATCATTTCTAATAGCACTAACTTTTAACATGGAAAACTTGAAATCCCTGAGGACAAGCTATAACTAGAGAAAGATATCAAATAAAGTGTTGAGCAGGTATAGTTTATGCCTGGAAAGCTAATCTAGCAAACTGACATTCAAGAGTATGTTGCATATTGCCCCTAAATCTCATAGCAACTTTATTTTGTCAGCAAATAGCTTTGTTTGCCATTTGTATGTGTGTGTTCATGAATGTGCGTGGGTTTTACAAAATTAAAGTTCTTGTGCATTTTAAAATGATGGAGCCACTTTAGAAGAGATTTGCAGGGAAAGGATGATTAATTATATTTTGCCACTTCATAATTATCCATACTTAGTCTTATGCTCTAATTATTTTTCATGTTTCTGAGCTTTTCTGTTGTTGGTCTTTAATAAAAGATAATCAACAACTCATTAGGATCCTGGGGGAAGACAGAATGGGAGGGAGGTAAGGCAGGAGGACCAAGATCCATTTTTCCCTACCAAGTTTTATTGTACATCATTATCTTTGTTTCAGTTCATCTGTTTTGGCCAGGATATAGTTTGATTTGTTTGTGCTCCTTTTGTGGTTGGTCCTCAGGCAGATTATTGTATCAGATTTATCAGCATGGTGTATTGTTCTTAATTTTCCCTAATGAAGTTCCTATTTGAGCCCTGGGGTCTGGTTTGGCTCTGCTGCATTCAATTGCACATGTGTGGAAAGCTGCTCTGCCCCATTTGGGATTGTGTTCCTTGTCATTGGTCTCATTCTGCTTCTGCCTGGTATTTCCTGTTGTTGTTTACATGAAACTGCACACTTTCTACGTAGGAATACTTCACACTGTGTTCTATTTATGATGCTTATTTAGTTTGCAGATTTAGGCTTATATAGCATTCTTTATTTGGAAACTTATCACATGAATGGCAAATTTGGACACATAGAATTTAAAGGTAGAATTGAATTTTCCCATTTACAAAAGCACAAATCCCCTTTGAGGGTGAGATGTGCTTACCTCCCCAGAATGGAGAAAGAAGCATGTGCTTCTGCAGAGGGAGAGTGAAGCCCTCATTTAACTCCTTTGTTGAGGAAGAATAGAGACTCTCTGGGGCATTATTTGGTCTGGAAGGCCTGGCTTGACCGCTAGAGTCTGAGTTAGGTGCCCACCTTCCATACCTCACTATAACACTGCACATATTTATCATATCTTGGATCCCATCATATGATGTTGGTTGGAAACGTTGGTTCAATTCGCTGGTTCTCTCATGAGACTGCAGTTTCCTGTAGGCTGGAGACTGCATTGTGTCTGCTTCCTCTCCACCAGGTTATGTTCTATCAATTCTTCCCATTTAAGGCCAAACTCAATCTGTTTTATCACTGAAGTCTCACTGACCATACCAGCCCTCAGTGTTCTCTCCTACCTGTTAACTCCTGAAATGGATTTCTGCGACATTCAGTCTTACACTGTTTGCTTCGCTTTCTACTTTTAATATAATGTTCATGCCTTCTATTGCTTTCGACGTTTATAATGAGATTGTATTATATATCATTGCCAGCCTCTCACGACATTGTGCCAAGCACAGTACTATGTATACAATGTTTGTTTATTCATTCTAAAACATTTGGTTATTCAAACAACAAACTATCCATTCCTTCACATATACGTATATATTATGATATATATGATGCACATGATATACATAAGTTTATGTGTACATGAGTGTATGTACACATATGTATAAATATAAATGTATATATAAAAAATGAGTGTATGTGTACTACACACAAATAAAAATGCATATATATAAAAACATATATGCACCTGAGTGTATATATACATACATATAAGTATAAATGCTTATATAATTTGTCCAGGAGAAACAGAGATTATCTAAAGCATTATTCAGTCTGGGAGACTTGTCTTGAAGCCTGTAGTCTTTGTTAGGTGCCCTTTTCCATACTCCGTGAGTGTATTCATCATATCTTAGATTCTACTGAATTGAAAATCATTTATATATGTATATGTGTGTGTGTATACATATGTGTGTGTCTTCCACTACATTTACTGGCTACAAAATACATTTTAAGTGTTATAGTTCATTTTATTTTTAATATTATTAAACAGATCCAAAGTATCTTTCCTCTTGAGAGTCAACGATAAAAGCAGCTCTTATCATCATTATAAATTTTAACTTTTATGATAATAACTAGTTAAATGATTTTAGTAGGAATTGGATGATATTGGATATTTAACACACATATTTCTTTAAAATTATGCTTTACTGTCATATGTTTATGAGTGTGTATGTTATACATTTTAGGTACAGTTGACGTATCCTTTAAATGCCAGGGAAATGCTGAGAACAATTAGCATCATCAACATTAATGAAGACAGGGATTTAATCTTTGGAGTATAATTACTTGCACAAAAATGCTTGCACATTTATTGAAAATGTTTTAATCCCTTTTCTAAAGCTGACTGCCCCTTTCATCTTGTGTCTTTTTATCCAGGCTGCTTCCATTTACCTGTTCAATCTTTTTTATTACACTAACCACTGCCCGTAAGCAACTACTCTCAAATCATCTATGTTGAAGCATTTTAATCTATGGATTGCATTCATCTACCATTATTCAAAATAGGGCTTCCCTGGTGGCGCAGCGGTTGCGCGTCCGCCTGCCGATGCAGGGGAGCCGGGTTCGCGCCCCGGTCTGGGAGGATCCCGCGTGCCGCGGAGCGGCTGGGCCCGTGAGCCGTGGCCGCTGAGCCTGCGCGTCCGGAGCCTGTGCTCCGCAACGGGAGAGGCCACGGCAGAGGGAGGCCCGCATACCACAAAAAAAAAAAAAAAAAAAAAAAAAAAAAAAAAAAAATCAAGTACGTTTAAGTCTCTACTCCCCGCATTTCACTTTAATTTCCCTTATAACATATCATCTTCTTTTACACTTAATGCCAGCAAAAGTTCATGTAATGGTAATCCTCAATGTCTCTTTTATATTTTTATATTTATCCATTTCTGAGTACACTGAAGTTCATCATTACTAATTAGCTGTTTTCCACATCCCACTGCAACTTAGCTCTCTATTGTCTTATTGACAAATTATAAATTCTGTCCTTGTAAATTTTGTGTGATCCACTATTATTTTTAGCAATGTTCCATTTGAAGTAGAACCTAGTAATAATCAGACAGTACTCTTAAAAAATGAATAAACTATCCTTTTGTAAGAGTTGGGAGTTAGGGGAGAGGGAAGACAATGAGCGTATTTTCGTGCTTTCGTTTTAGCCTAATGATTTGGAGATTTAACAATACACAAAAGAAATACGGAAAAGCTAAAGAACATGTTGCAACCTTACCTGTTGATCAAGTGCTCAACACTGATATCAATTAAGTACTTGAAACTCTATCAAAAAGGGGAGGATACATGCAATTTCTCACTACATATTTTCTATTATCTCCACAGAATACCTGGGATTCACTTGTGTTTTTCTCATGACTTAATAATGACTTTAAAAAACCACAGCAAGGCATGGCATGCATGCCTTGGGGGCCACTAATGTAGAGCCTAGGGACAGAATGAGGTATGTCAGCTTCTAGAAGAGTATTTCTCAAAGTGGGTTCACATAGTACTAGTCTCACGAGATGCTCCAGGACTAAGGGTTTTATGTCAGATAAGATTTGAACAGATTTGAAAAGAAGTCAAGTAGTAAAGAAATCTCTACATATTCAACCATAGAATTTTCACTCCTTTATCTTCTTCTTTATTTTAAATATACCTATTAAAATTCCATAGACTGTTTTGAGAAAAACTAGAATATTGGATAATGTGATGGGGCGAAGGGAAATTAATGAAACTAGTGCAGATTTTATTGCTTGTGAATTTTTTGGAAAGTCTTGCTTCAGGCCTCTTTTCCCTTCGTTCAAAAACATTCATCAAAAAGATACTTTTCTAGAGATCAGGGCCAGACTTCACAGAAGATACTAATCTATTTATGAAGGCAAAATCCATTTCTGTTTTAATTACTCTGAATCTTTAATTCTTAGCATAATATCTCAGTGCTTGCTTGCAAAAGGAATGCATAAGCAAACAATGATTAAAAAAAAACTAGTTTGTCAGAAACAAATTATTCATAGATGTTCTCTAGAAAAACATTGTCTAAAAATTGACCAAAAAATGTTGTCTGCTACCCAGAAGCTGTATCCACCAAGGCATTTTATAGACAAAGGGTGATATGGTGCTGTGACCTAAGGGCAGTTACAAGGGCCTGCACATTGGAGGATGACCTGAGCCCAAGGTCATTGTATTTGAATTATAAAGCAGAAGTATCTTTCCTTTATTAATTACAAAGATAACTGAATATATATATATATATATATATATATATTTCTTGTAGCTTGACAGCTGGAAGGAGAAAATGTGTTGACTAGAAGATGCAAAGGAAGTCACCATTGTAGTTCTTTATAAATTAAATGCACAATCATACAAGTGTCTTGCATCTGTCACTTGGATTCTTGACAACTTTGCAACTCTTGTGTACCAGATTCCTTTTCTGGGCCTGAAGAAAATTCCTTCTGAGGGTGAAGACCAAAACAAAACGCTAAATTCATCAAGGTGAAAGAGTCCTTGAGAGCTTTTGGAGATGGCATATAACCTCCCCACCTACCCCACGAATCCCAGCCCCGTCCCCGTCCCACCCTTAGCAAGTCTTTCCACTTGCCTTTTCTTTTGAATTCTTATGACAGTCTTCTGTTACTGCAGTTTTATTTCACATCTCTGCTATAAAGTGAAATTTAGCATGAACCCTCCTGATCGCTTCTTTGAAAGAGATAAAATACATTTTCACAAGTTGAGGACATTAAATATTATTTGTTGTTTAAATGCTTTCTTATAACATTGATATATCTTTTCTCTAGCTCATGTACAATAATTAAGAGAGAATAGTGAAAAAAAAATAGAGCATAGTGTATCTTTAATAAACTTTTCTGGTCCTTTGCACTTCCGCCATTTGCAGGGGATTCCATGGTACACTCAGACTCAATAGAGCAATGATTGTTTTGTAATTCCTCTACCATTGATCATACTGGTAACTGATATATTTTTTCTTTAACCACATGTATTACATGTTACCATTGTATTATATTAAGACAGCATTATTTGTAATTATTTTAATACTATTCTATTTTCTTATTATTAATCTAAACTCTGAAATGTATTGTCCACTTACCATGTATTTTAAAAAATATTTAAAGTTTCCTTTTTTTTCATTTTCCTGTTACTATGATTATTAATTTAAAGAGCTCAAAAATTCTTTTTATTTTTACAGAGCATCTGATCCTGTAATTGTAGTTAGTGAAAACGAATGAGCCAAGAAGTTTGTATTCTATCTATCTGAAGGCCTTTGTGTTATGGGGAAGATCAGATCTGTAAAGTAGTGCTGATGGAGTGGGATCTATAATTTCACACGCTTTTAACATTTCATCAGTGACTTTTAGTCACTACTATAAGTCAATAGTATAAGTCAACACCAATTTCTATTAATCACCACCAACCCATAACCAAATGAGAAAATGATATTATGCATTTGGCCACAAAATATTAATGTAGAGTTCTGAAAGTGACAAAATGATCTGTTTTTGATTGGTCTACAAGCAAGTCTATTTTACATAAATGGCTTTTTTACGGATTTGAAATGTGAATATATTTTATTTTTTTCCCAGTGAGTACACAATACACAATTCTTTGACAATACTATTAATCAATTTTATGCCAATTTCTTTTCCGATCTAACAACATCAAATGAAACACATTAAGATTTTGGACACTGTTTGGTGACTTAAACAAACTACAGTTAAAAAAAAAAGTACATCTATAAAACAAAGTATAAAAAGTCTACCCACGGCCACAAAATCCCTTATCTTGCAACACTTTAAAGTCACAATAAATGCTTTTGAAAATTATGAGATAAGAAAAAATTTAACTTCATTAGTAAAAATTATGGTGTTTCATTTGAAGTACATATTGCAGAGAAGCAAAATAAAAGTAACTTCACCTCTAAGATAATGTGGAAAGACATGTTGCTTTACACCAATTCTTGTCATGTAATTCTATAAATACAATATACAGAAGCATATGAACAAATCAGTGAATGTTACAGTTCTGCATATCTTTAATACTGACACACAATCACTTTCCAGTGGAGAAACCACAGTTAAGAGCTCATTGGTATTATAATTATGTTGTCAATGGACAATTACATAACTTTGTTGAATAGAAATTTGGAGGTGTTCTATTAAGCTCATACAAACTTTCAACTCAAATCCCATTGAAGGTATATTTAAATAGCCAGAGCATTAGACTATGACATAGAACACCATTTAATGTTTTGTTACAGAGAAAGTCAACTTGCAATGCTTTTACTTCCCTTTGGTTACAGGATATCTTAAATGTTGGTCTGGATTTTCCTATATTCTCTTTTGAACTGGATTCAAATCCTGTGAAGAAATAATTGTTTTCATGCCCCCGTACTATCCCACCTTACTTTAAATACAGCATGGGGAAGATTTGGAGAAGGGGTAGGGCGACCCTGCCTGCATACACTGAGGCACACCTGAGTTGGAGCGCTGACTCGGCCATGGCCCCAGTGCAGACCTTGCATGTTAAGAATGGAGCTGTGCTTGTGTTGGGCGTGACTGCATAGCAGCGCTGCCAGTGAGTGCAAGATAAGATTATATTCTCTCCCACCCAGGCTTCCTTCTGACAGCTTATGCAGGTTTCTGTTTAGACCTGCACAAGAGTGAGCTCTGTGAATTTCCACATTCATTTAACTGGCTTCAAAAATGAAAAAATTCATGGTAGCTCTCAGGATACTCTCTGACTTATCCTTATTGGAAGTTTTCTACATATAGCAAGTTGACAAAGGCTTTTGACTTTCGGTAGTGTTCCTGAATTCATGTGAATTGTCACGGTTTTTTTTCTTGCTTTGTATCTACGGAGGAGGATATTTTGGGTGCAATATTAGACCGAAATCAATTAATTTAAAACTAGACTTAACAGAGGATGTGAACTATTGTAAAAGAACATTCCAAGTAACCATAAGGCCTGATATAATCTAACCAAAACAGTTAATTTTTATGCACTGAAGACAATCAGGAAGGTATGATGCTCTGCCCTGCATTACTCCAGAAGTCACCTGCATACACATACTCTGTTTTTGAAGTCTTAGTTTATTAGTCACATACACCTGCCAGTTACCAGGGGTAAAAGTTTATGTGTAATATGCGTAATGAATTAAAGTTTTAGGCTAAACTGGGTTATAGAGGAGCATAAAGAGGAAAGAAAAACAAACAAAACTTTGCTTTTAAATAGAAAGAGGTGAAGTAGGGAACTGAATAAATAAAGAATTAAATTCCTCACATCTTAGAGCTGTGAATAAGTATGTATTCATTCTTCACAGAAACTTCTCATCTTCCCCAGTCTCTCTGTCCCAGAGAAATCAAACTGCATTAAAATTCAGGCACTGACGGTGGAAAGTTGATAAAGGGATTAGTAAGTGGGTCTCAGAATTTTTTTTTCTCTTCTATGAAGAAATGAACTACATGGGACCAAGAAGACGTTGGTCCCATAAAGAACATTATGTTCCTCTACTCTTGCCTGTGTTGATGCAGTCTCGGGGAATAAAAAAGATGGAAACATTTAACTATATCCTTCCTTTGCTATAACAATATGACACACAATTGGTGACTGAGCCAATAATACACGGAGTAGGAACTGTCATTCAAACTGGCCCCATATTTTAGAACTGATCCTAATCATTACATGGAATATTTTTCATAGTACCAACTACTGAACACATCATAGGAAAAACATGAGAAAGTATAACTAGAAATAGAATTTACAATTGTGTAGGCAGTACATGGAAAAATGTCACAAGTGGGAATTTCAGGAAAGTTTGGGAAATTCGGGAAAGTTCTCTTCTACTTGACTGATTGACTATACATGTACAGTAGCTAACATATATTTCAAAGTCATATTCATTTGGACGATACCTGACTGATGTTCAGGAACTTCTTGTTCTCAAAGTCGTGTAAACAAATGAGGCAGGACACTGTTATTAATGTCCACTTATGAGGTTTGGTTTATTTAAAAAGTGTATAAACATGCATTTTTCTTCTTTAAAATTTTTCTTTTCGATTTACTCATTCAAAATGGGTCAAACATATTTTAGTTGGTAGCCAATTTTCGAGAATGTACCATAAAATATTTATTCCAATAACTCTACTTAACTGTGAACTGAACATACTCTGAGCACTGCTTTTTAAGCACTTACAATTTGCCTATATATTTGGTGGCATAACGTCACTTCTTAATCAAGTAAAACACAAAATTGTATATAGACTGCATTATTTTAAAAAAATCATGAATTTAAGTGATGCAGCTCTATCCTCTAGTGTGTACTGTACATGTATTAAAAAGATGAAACAAGATATTGCAATAGAGTTTTTGTATTTGGAAGCAGCTCGAGTATGTCCTAATAATAAATTGCCTCTTTAACGATTTGCTAGATACTCTAGAGTTCACTTTGTTTCCTTGGGGAACTTCATATTATATTATGACTTAATGAGTTGGAGAGATTAGTTATGGTAATTCAGAAAATGCTTTTTTAAAAAAAAACTGTAATATAAATACAGCTCTTGTGAAACACCTTAATTTCCTTTTGCTTGTTGTAGCTCTCAGATGGGTCAATTACAATGACAGGTAAAGCTGATTCTAAATATAACTTTAATTTCTTTTTTTTTAAGCAAGTTTAGTACATCATTGCTACCTGTATTTTTTCATGCCTATTCAGTCTTAAGACTTCAACTTCCTTCTTTTGACCCCTGCTTTTGTCAATAGTAAAAGCCACCTTTCTGCTTTTTTTTTTATTGACTCAGTCGCTGATGTTTCAAGAAGACTTCGCCAACACCACTGTTCCTTTGCATCTTTCCTATTTCTACACCCCAACTGAAAACCCCCTAATGTGATTGGTTACAACCAGCATTATCCAACCTAGCTTACAGTACAGAAACTCCCTTCACATTCAGTCTTTTTCTTCATGTCACGAGGAGTAGAGATTTGTGCTTATCACCAAATAAAATTGCAGTGCAAAATTTAAACATAAAAGTTACACAATTAAAAGTTAATATATGGCACCACAGCCTATTAATTCACATATAGTACAACAGACCAATAAGAACAGACAATAATATGAACAGAGCTAAAAAGAGTGAGCTTGCATAGCAATGCACGAAAGAAATTATATACAGAGGAAAATCCTTTTCTTCCTGGAGGGCGAGCTTTGTTTTCTTTCTTTTTTAATATACTCCTGACAAGAAAGAGTTAAGGTGGGTGGTGTACTTAAGAGAAGAACACAAGTAAAATATCTGTGGGATATGTGTGGCTGTGTGTCTTTACATTGCATTTACAGTTCTTTTAATAGTACATAAATAGAAATTGTTCATTGCACTGTTTAGTGTCATCACTTCCATGAGTTCAGACCTGATGGTCCTTCAGAGCAGCTTTGCATGTCTCCTCTCAGTTACTCTATAAAGAGATTTAAAAAAATCAGAAATAAGTTTGCGTTTAAAGTATTCTTTATCTTGATCAGCATAACAAAAAGCAAAGCAAACAGATAATAGAGGAAGATAACATTTTGGATTTTGTGAGGTTGTGAATTTAAAAAATTATACTTATGGAAAGTGAAAGAAAAAAACTGTAAAATTTGGAGACAAAATCCGAGTAGATCATTTTTGCACTCCTTATGAGTCTAGAATTACTCCAATATAATAGTTAAAGAAAAATCCAAGTAGTCCTGAATCAAATGAAAAATTATAAGCATATCTTAATCAGATTATTAATAGACAACAGTAATGATAACTTCCATTAATAAAGAAATTTACAGATTTGGGTTCTTTTTGCGGTACGCGGGCCTCTCGCTGCTGTGGCCTCTCCCGATGCGGAGCACAGGCTCCGGACGCACAGGCTCAGCGGCCATCGCTCACGGGCCCAGCCGCTCGGCGGCATGTGGGATCTTCCCGGACCGGGGCACGAACCCGTGTCCCCTGCATCGGCAGGTGGACTCTCAACCACTGCACCACCAGGGAAGCCCAAGAAACTTACAGTTTTGAAAGTACTTTCACTTTCATTATATCATGGCATCCCCCAGTCTGTGATGTGAGCATAAGAGTAATATGATTTTTTAGATAAGGAAGTAGAGAAATTAAGACGGTAGTTTACTTTCTCTTCTCACATAACCAGTAAAAGTTGACAAGATTGGAATTCAGGGCTATTCCTTCAGATAAACTGAATTCACAGAAGCAGTTGAAAATATTCAGCAAGTATAATTCTGACACTGGATAGTGAAACTGGTAACTTTCATGATGAAATTAACACAAAGACTTCAATGTTTTTTACCGTGTGTGACATACTGTGACATCCTACCTTTCTCTAGTATTTTCTACTTGGAAAGTAGTTTAGTTATATTAACTACCAATGACAGTTCTTTATCAAAAGACAAATGTATTTATATGTTATTATAATTCAAGTATTAAAATTAACTAAATATAAGATCGACCTTTCAAGGTTGACTGCCTAAGTTTAAAAAAATAAATAAATGAAGAGCAACTAAGGAATGAGGAATTCCCAAGGAGGTTCTTTAAAACTACCAAAGGGGCTTCCCTGGTGGCGCAGTGGTTGCGCGTCCGCCTGCCGATGCAGGGGAGCCGGGTTCGCGCCCCGGTCTGGGAGGATCCCACATGCCGCGGAGCGGCTGGGCCCGTGAGCCATGGCCGCTGGGCCTGCGCGTCCGGAGCCCGTGCTCCGCAACGGGAGAGGCCGCAGCAGAGGGAGGCCCGCATACCACAAAAAAAAAAAAAAAAAACAAAAAACTACCAAAGAGCCAACATTTCCTTATTAAATAAGAAAGAAAAGGCAAAGAAAACTACACCAAGAACTATATTTAATTAATTTGTACGTATTAAAATTAATTGCCTAAATTATGCAATTTTTGCACAGACTAATTCAAACGAAAGAGAAAAATGTTTATTTGACTGATGTAAGTAGCAATGGTCTTCATTATAACCAAACCTACTCAAAATCATAATTTTTTTTCTCATAGTAAAGCAAGCTTTCTACAATGTTGAAATTTGTTTATTGTGGCAATGTCATTGTAGGGGTTCAGGACATGCTACCCCGAAATGTGGCATATCGAATACCCTAAGGCGAGGGAGTTTGGAAAAAAATAGCAGAAACAGAGAGGTCACTGTGACCTCTCCCACCTCATCCTTCCCTGAAGGATCATAAAAACTCCTGTGTGACAGGTACCCACCCTGTAGTACCAGGAGGAAGATACTCTTGTCACCAGAGATGGGGAATTTGGGGCTGAGAAATCTGTACAAGCAAACCTTGTTAAACTAATCCTTATCTTCTCAGTTACCTCTTCACCATTTACTACCCCTAGCCCAAACCTCTCTGTCTTACCAAATTTAAACGCATTTATTGTTTCTTTGTCTAAAGGATTGAAAAGCTTCCTGCTCTGGTCACTTTGAGTCTTCATTCTCTTGTGAAGGCTCCATGTTCATGTAAAAATTCAATAAAATTTGTATGCTTTTTTCCTGTTTATCTCATCAGTTTGGTTTTCAGACCCAGTCAGAGATCCTAAGAGGGTCAAGGAAAACTTTTTTGTGCCTTACATTATTAACCCAATCGTCTTTCTGAATCACCATAGCCTTTTAAATGTCCTAAAGCACTTACATAATTCACCTGTAAACTGTCCTTGACTATTTGAGCCCATATATCCTATGTCAAGAAGGTCGCTGGCATTGCGCTGGTGGCTTCCCCTCAATGCCTCTGCTTTCCTAGGTCCAGTGGATCCCTTAGAAGAAGCCGTTCCTGAGGAGCTGTGACCCCCTGGAGATGGGAAACTGGGCTTGCTGTAGGGCACCAAGGTCTCCTCTGAAAAAAGAAACACAAAAGGTTGAGTTGAACAGCAATGCGGAGGCAAAACAAACTTAACTTTAAATACTGAGCTCAAGCTAGGCTATTTTATGATTCCACTCTTCAGTAAAATTAAAAATAAGAGTTTAATAAGGCCCAAATAGTGAAGGAATTTCTATGTGCAAGCAACATTTCCTACAATAGGAACTGAGGCAGGATTAAATTAAAAGAGATCTTGGGATAAGTATCTAATGTTATATCTTATTTGCAAAATTTAAACTCAGTTTAAAAGATATTTGCATACAATAACCATATTGTTTAACTAAAGCATTTCTGAGAATAATTTCTGGGTTCAAAGAGGCTGCAATTTACTTTTTTCATTAAGAAGGAAGGAACATGGTTTTTGTTTTAGTTTAAATTATGGCAACATTTTCTCAATCAACTTAGATAAAGAAGTATATATCAGTGTAATAAACTAAGCTTTTAAAATTTCTATTGCTTCTTTGGATAGAAATACATTATGTGAAAAGCTGCGTATTTCCTTAGAAGAAAAAGAGAAACTCATTCATTTTAATAAATAATGTCCATATTCTTTTTATGTACCATCTCTCTAAAAATAATTCATGATGTGCATTACTAAATACTTAACACTGAAATAACTTTTTTCTCTCTCTTTTTGCTTTCTTTCTTCTTTCTTTTTTTCCCCCCTCTCTTTCTCTCCACCTTTCTGTTTTTTCTTTCTTTCTAGGTATGGGTTATTATTACTGCGATTGGATGACTAAAAAAAAGTGCTGACTGAATTTAGTATTTCTCTTTTGAGATAGTCTTTAATTACAAGGGTCACGTGATTTTTCTCTCACAACCTTAATGGTGTAAACATCCTAAATGTTCCACTAAATCTAGATACTAATATTATCATCTGTTGGCTTTTTTATAACTGTATTTTCTAAAACCTTAAGCACCAAGTTGTGACAAAATATAATGATTGAAAATGCATGAGTAGAGGATATATCCAGAAAAGACTGAGTCCGAATGAATAAAATAACGTGTAAGGAAACTCTTTCAATTGTGTGTGTGTGTGTGTGTGTGTGTGTGTGTGTGTGTGTATGTTTAAACACATGATTGAAAATGCATGAGTAGAGGATATATCCAGAAAAGACTGAGTCCGAATGAATAAAATAACGTGTAAGGAAACTCTTTCAATTGTGTGTGTGTGTGTGTGTGTGTGTGTGTGTGTGTGTGTTTTAATACTCAATGAATCCTGACATAAGAAGAGATGTTCTAGAAAATCCATTTCTATAAGTGGCTCAACATCCCCCTACCAAAAAAAATCCAACCACAAACCATGAAACTTATTTTGTGATATTTCCAGGAAGTTTGAGTTATAAACAAAAACATTTCTCATTGAAGTGTTATCAACTAAATGCAATCCGTGGGAGCAAGTGCAGGCTCCAGTTTAACCTTTTCTAATATGAGAATTCTGTGATTGCTTATTTATTTGCAACTTTGTTATTTCCATTAATTTACCTATTTGACTGAAGCGAGTTCTCCTCTCAAAATGACTAGTTACTTCAGTCAAAATGAACAAACGGTTGAAGGCAGAGATTCAACTTAAAGATGAAATTTAGTGGTCTAAAAGGACTCAGTACAAACATTAAAAGGCAAAAGAAACAAAAAAAAAAATCAAATGGTCTCTTGAGCACTGTAGATGAAGCCTGGCGGTCTCTTGAGCTCAAAGACCCTATGCAGAGGTAAACTTGAGGAACAACCCTCACTGAGCTGACTCAGCCTTAAGGGATGTGCTCCTGATCTCTGCTGCGGAATTCCAACTTCAATTAGTGATTCAAAGCAAACGCATTTCAGATGCCCTTAAACAACTGGCATTTCCAAGATACCTGGTAGAAAAAAAAATGTAAAAGTCCACACTTTCTTGGGACTGTGCAGAACACACCTGGTCCAACACCTTGTTTGTGGAGGGCTTTCCGTATGTCTTCTTGGCGTTCTGTGGAGTTTATCCATTCCTGGGTTTGTCGCTGCCACTCTAGGGATGTTTTAGCTGGACAATCCAAAGAGCTCTTTGTGTCTTCTAAGTTGGATGCTTGCTGTCTCTCCAGAGAGCTTCCTTTTCTCTCTGTTGAGTTTTCCACGTTACCAGCATGCTGGCTCGGGCCTATTTGCTGCCTTAAACCCTGACCGGGAGGGGGATCTGGTGGTGGTGGAAGATCTAAAAATTTTGAATAATGTTTAGAATGGACTAAAATGTAATGAAAAGTACAGGTTTTAATTCAAGATGAAGAAAAAACCCTTGCCCTCCTACAGGTATCACCTATGCGAAATGAATTTGGGGGAGGAAAAGGTCAGTTATTTATATCTAAAATGCACATTATTGATCTCTTTGCTATCTTTTGATCACAGTGTCTTTGAAATAAAATCAACTGGCTTTATCCAACCATTGTACATAGAGAGTGTTTTCAATTGCACATTGAGGCTGATGTTCAAGGTGTAAAGAGCAGTTTATGGTTTCTCCATCTTTAATCCATTGTCCACTGCCACCTCCCCAAAGTAGAAATACCAAGACACAAAATGAATAGAGATTCTAGCAGCTGTGTTAATAAAAGGCCCTGGGAATAATAAAAGCTGCCCTGCCAATCTCCATAGGAAATGTTGCCCTTGGGAAATTAAGAACTGTATGCCGTATCATACACAGCATATGACTGCTCTTATCCATGTGCGTGGCACATTTAACAACACTCAAAGGGTTAAGCTAACATTTATTAAATGCAATTAACGTTCTGCCTGACAACCAATTCTGGCTGTTCGTTTCATGAGTTAGCTAATGAGTTACAACTAATATATTATAATCTTCCAATGTATTAATTTTAATAAGTAATAACCAATGTTCAGAATTTAGATAGAATATGCTTCATGGTGCTGGAGTAGACAATGCATCATGAAAATCTGAGATGTAGTGGAATAGATAATTTTTCATAAAAGCTCTTTACATTAAATATCAGATATGAAAAAATTAAAAGTTCAAATACTCAGCTAATTTTTCATTTTCCTTTTATTAGCTTTTCATTCCATGACACTTCTATATTTTGAATGTCTTTAGTTGTGAAATCATAGTCCCTTCTTTCAGTATTTCTTTAAGTATTATAGCTCTATTATATAATTTATACTATTATACTAGTCCTGAAATTACTTTATGGAAGATTTTGAAATCTTCTAAACATTCTAACGTTCTTTTGGATTATTTTCTTCTCATTTTTCTGGACTGCTGTTGCAAACTTCTTTGTTCATCCTTAAAGTATCAGTAATTATGTTATTTGTTCACAAAGATCAAATATCGTGGACAATATACATACTTATATCATCAATAGAGGATACTGTATATAACATAGGTAATTATTTCCCATGCCATTTTAGTAATCATGCACTTGTTTCTAATAATATTGTCCATGAAATTTAAAAGGAGAAAGTATAAATTTCTTGTGTACAAAACATAATTTATTTAAGGAAGGCTAAGTTGCTCTTTTTAAAGACTTTATTAAGAAGCTTCATACTCTCTTTTATGAACAAAATAATACTGTATTCCATTGAACCAACAATGAAAACCTCCGTATCTGCTTCGGGAGTTCCCACATTGGAGCAACATTCCCAGTTCTTATGTATGTCTTCTTGTTAGATTATGAATCACTAATTATTGAAGGGAACAGGTTTTCTATCTGGGAGAATAAAGTTGCAATTGGAACATTTCTTCCAAAATGAAGAGCTAATCCAATACTGAGAAAAATGTTTGTTGAATAATCCACCAATGAGTTTGGTATTTTCTTTATATTCAACACTGACTCCCTTCAGTTTGTTTTATTATAAATGTAAATTAATTATTTCATTTGAGTAATTGGACTTAAGACTGCCAGTTGGGGGGAAATTATTATATTTGCTTCTAAAATAACATATCTTGTCACCGATTTTTATTCTCCATCAGAGCAGCTTAATTTTTAAAATGGCCAAAATGGCATCTGCTTATGCTAGCTAAAATTCTGATTACTATTTAATTTAACCTGAAATTATATGGCTACGTAATTAAGTAATATCCTTGGAGTTTGTATAGTCTAAGAAGAAAGAACATTGAAAGCACATTGAGATAAACAAATTGGAAAAAAGATGAGATTAAGAATGGCTGTGGAAAAAATAAAAGTATGTAATCAAATATGTTTACTTAAATTAAATTTATTATTCATTTCTCTGTTGATTCATTTCAACTAAATCAATTCACTAAAGAGTCTCTGGCTGGCCTATTGAGGATTTGCTATTGTCAGGCACACAACAGTTCAATGATATATGTGCCATTATTATACTCTTTTTTTTTAGGTAAGAGAAAAAGGCATAAAGAAATTAAGTATCTCCAGCCTGGGTCTCTCCTTCCATGAACTCCAGACTCATCTAACTAAATCCATACTGGAGAGTTCAGCTTTGATGTTTAGAAAGTATCTCAAATTTAACACATGAAATCTGAGCTCTAGATCTTCCTCCGCAAACTATACTTCCTCTCTAGTGTTCCTCATCTCAATTACTACAAGTTGGCCATAACTTTGGAGTAATTATTGGCTTCCCTGCTTTACAGCCTTTATTAATTTCATTAACAAACCCTGTGGGCTCTGCCTCCAAACTATACTCAGAATTCAACATTTCTCATTGCTTCCACTGATTCTAGCTTGACATGAACCTCTAGCATCTATTCCCTACATTACTTCCACAATTTCCCATGTGGTTTCTGTGATTCCACATAGAAGCACATTCAGTCTATCTCAACCTAACATCTAGAATGACTTGTTTTTTAATAAAAATATAAGGAAAATCCTGTTACTCCTCTGCCTTAAACACATGCACACACACATACACACACACACGTACATACCATCAGTGGTTTCCCACTCAAAGTAAAGAGCCAATGTCCTTATAGAAACTTAAAGGTCCTACAGAACGCTGGTCCTCACTTACTTGTCTGACTTCACAGTCTATTTTGTTGCTCTCTCTGCTTCAGTCACACTGCTCCTCTTCCTTTTTATCAAATATTTCAGGATTCCACTTGCTGTTCTCATTTCCTGGAATGACTTTTCCTCAGATATCATCATTGCTCTTTCCCTTGTAATCTTCCAGTCTTTTCTCAAATGTCATCATCTTGGTAAGTCCTTCCCTGAGCAATCTAGTTTAAAACTTCCCCCACTTCTATATTTCTCAACTTCTTTCCTATGTTTTTTTTTTTCCTCCATGACACTTACAACCATCTTGTATACTTTTATTTTTCACTTATATATTTATGTTGGTCTTTATCTATCTTCTCTCACTAGAATGTAAGCTACAGGAGGGCAGGGAATTTTGTCTGTACGGTTCCCATTGTGCCTGTCATTTGTTATGAGCTTAATAAATACTTGAATGAATAGTTCAATGAATAAAGAAATTTGCTCAGTGGTCAAAGCTAGTCCATGGTAGAGCTGGAAAGGAGCCCCTTCTCTGAATAGACAGTAGGGTGTGGGGAGGACAGGCTGGAAGGAGATGGGAAAAAAGGCTGACAGATAGAGAACTACCTCTCTGCCTCCTTTGTTTAGCATCGGTCAATGTATTTGCTTTAAAGGGTATTCTTTGGCTTATGCAAATGCAATAGATGATTTGAACTGAACAATGCCTGCTTAGGTGAGACTTTATCCAACGGAGAACATTCCTTAATGTGTGTGAGTTTTTGCATAGTCTTTGAGACAGAGACTGAGGTTGCTTACCACTCCCAATTCCTCTACTGGCCACAAGGGAAGATTACTTTCCCACTCCAGTAGTTAGTTTGATGCCATGTGACAGAGTTCTTGTCAATGAAGGCGGCATGTACCACTTTCAGGACTAGCCATAGAACCTCTCAAATAATCACCTACGTTTTCTCTTCCCCTCACTCAGAAACCATCAAGGTCCCATCTTAGAAATAATGGTGTCTCAATATTTAAGAAGCATACATCTTTACACTGCAACTTAGAGGAGAGTCACCTGACTTTTATAAATCACTGTGCCATGATAAATAAATGCTTACTGTGCTAAGGCACTGAGGGATAGAAGCTGTTTGGTATAGCAGCTAGCAATAACTACTCTGATTAATGTCCTCATAAAACACTGTTCTGAAATCTATAATGCAAAACTTTTACGGTAAAACGTCTATACATTAAGTGCTACTAAATAGCAACCTTCCTCAAAAGAACAGTTTGATTTTATATACGAATATTATAAATGTATTACTGATGCATGGATTCATACCATACAAAAGCTACGACATATACATCTGTGGTAAAATAACAAAATCCTTAAGGATAATCTGTAGATTGCTATCCAAAATAAATGTCCTTGTATCATAATTAAAATGTCTTTGGATCAAACACTTGGAAAGGCATGTGAGCCAAAATTTGCTTTGCAATATCACCACTTCCGAAATGTATCTACTAATAGCACCTAATCCATAACCTTTTTTGGAATGCCAGTAAATTTGAAATGTTAGGAACCTATTTGTTTTTTAGAAATATAAGCAATATATTGACCATGCTTTAAACTAGGAGGTAGCTTGTTTTAAATAGACATTCTGAAGAAAGCAAGGAAAGTGTTTTAGGAAGAAAGAAAAGAGCTCTCTATTTTGCTGATTTATATTTTATATCTTCCACATATTCTGGACATGATCTTCAAACATTTTGGAAAAGCCACAAAAAACCCATATTGTCTCTGGATTTTTTCCTCTCTCCATGACATTCATATCAGGAAAATTACACAAAATTATTAATGCTGAGATTTGTAACTAGAATATCAGTGAGAGTAGTCCTTTTTATTTAGAGGGAACAAGATCAACGCTTCAAGTGCTCAACTAATCTTTATATCATCTGAGGCAGAAAGGAGGTAATAAGCATTTTTGCTCACCACAGGATATCCACTTACAGAGAATCAAAATCTTGATGGTACCCTCACCCTTGCATTCCATAGAAACACTTTCCAATGGGGACAAAGTAAGCAGGAAAGATAAGTAAACCTGAAGGCTTTTAGACCAAGTTATTTTGGCTGTTAAAATCTTCTTAGCATTATAAAATGACAAGAGAAAGCACAACGGTGGCTGCCAGCTAAGGACCTACCCCCAAAGCAATAAAGAACAGATATTCTTTTCCAACTAAGCCTCATTCTGTCCTATAATGATAAGTCTAAGAGACTGAGATGAGTGCACAGAACTCAGTTATATCTTCTCAAAGCTGACTGCACATTAGATTCTCCCATGGAGTTTTAAAAATACTCATGACTGGTTTTCACCCCAGAACAATTAAATCAGAATCTCCAGGGTATATTTTAAGAGTTCCCAGATGGTTCTAATGTGCAGCTTGGCTAGGTTCATCTTTTTGATGTTTAGTAGTACTATCTCAGGAAAAAGTGTGTGTGCTTGCAGGAGATAGTGCAGAGAAGGGGGAAGAAATTTACCTTTGGGTCTGACATTATATTTGGCTTTTTACATATATTATCTTACATATTCCTGAGGATAAAACTTCAGGATAAATACTTTTATTCCTATATTTAAACATATGAGAATTAAGTTGAATATAGAGCTGATGAACTGCTCATTATTGAACAAGGATATCGTCCAATAATATTTTGTTTCCTGAAACTAGCAGTATTTAAGCAAATACTCAAAGACTGGACGCTATACATAAATGAAAGAATTGAAATAAATCAGCAAGCTATGGCCCATGGGCCAAATTAAGCCATTGCCTGTTTTGTCAATAAAGTTTTATTAGAAATCAGTCACACCCATTCATTTACATTTTTTCTATAGCTTCACAGACACTACAGTTGAGTAGTGTTGAGTAGTCTTGACAGACACTGTTTGGCTAACTAAAGCCAAAAATATTTACTATCTGGACTTTTCAGAAAAAGTTTACTGATCCATCAACCAGATGATTTATAGCATATTTTTAGCCCTGGAATTAATGAAACTAAAAAATTACTAAATTGGAAATCACTACACGGTCTTTTTCAAAAGTGAAATACCATCTAAGATATCTTAATTCAATTTCAAAAATGATCCAACAACATGGCAACTGCAATGCTACTTATGTTTCCTTCCTTAATCTTAAAAAGGAATGTTCACTAAAAAGCACTAATGGAAAATGCCAGAACAGCAGAAAAATCAACATTGCAAAGCAGTATGGCCTGTATTTCTTGGGGCTGGATAATGTAGAAATAATTCCAGATTGTTAAAAAGAAAAAGAGGGTGTTTTATTGAAACAAGACCACATTGCCAGGTGTTCAGCCTGGTTATATAACAAGGCAATGCCTAATCTACCATAGCTTCTTTAATCTAAGTTAATGATGGCACAGAGCATGTCTTTCCAGTTAGGAGACGAGAGAAGGAAACAAACCTACCATCTGTCATTCCTTCCCTTCGGTGAGGCAATGCTGGCTGTGGGTCCACTCGCCCTCCCTTGTGTTTTTTAGTGGGCCGAGGCCTCTGACTTTGACTCATGGCTGCACTGGTGTTACTGTCAGTAGAAAATGGGCTGGTTGGTCGAGGTCTCTGAGAGGAGGTAAAGGCTTTGCCTAAAAAGTAAACAAAGGGAATGAGGTATAGAGAATGTTATTATAAGACCTTGATTTTGTCTTGTATCTCTGCTCTAAGACTAGGCTCTAAACCTGCCTGGAGATGACATTTGAAGATACAAAATACTGGTGCATCTCCATAGAAAAAAAATATGCCCTGCTGCATTTAGTTTGTCCGATTTTTATAAACAACATACTACCCACTGAAAAAATTTAAACAAATGAATATGGAACAAAACCACTAACCAAAAACTCAATATTCCTCGATTATATTTTTATTTAACCTTGACAATCTTAGTAATATTTTCATAGATATAAGCAAATTCATGCAGCTTTTACTCCTTAAAATTAAAGAAGCTATTTCTAAAGTGAATTATGTACTGTCTTATCTGTTTAATCAAATTTCACCCTTGGAACCTTACAAACTCTCTGAGCACAGAAAAATGTCCTGTAGTAATTACATTTGAAATTTTACATGAAAGGTCTGCTCAGATACATATATTTAATTGACCTTACCACCCATACACATACACGATGAATTCTACCTCTCTTAGCAGAAACTCAATAACATTAGTGTATAGTATAGGATAGACAGCAGGTTAAAATCACCTGTATATCCAAAGTGCAATAGGTGTTTTCTGATGAATAGCATTGTATCTGAGCAGACTCCAAATTCTCATTGAAAAATGAAATGTGCGATGTCCTTTTCTTGTAGTTTAGTGTACATATACAGGGAAATATATTCTGGCAAAAGGTAAGCTAATAAATTTTCAACATCTTACGATTTTAATAACATGTTTATTATGGTATGAGAGGGTTGGTTCATGTACATGCATTTATTCTCTATTGCATGTTTTCATTTCATTCAAAATTACTGTATATAGTTACATTTTAAGTCAATTTGACATGATATTGCTTAATGCTTTATTAGCTATTAGCATACATGCAAGAAATGTACTTGTGCCTTCTAATTTATTAGTTTCCTTGCATTTTCTCACTGTTCTGCTTATAGCTATGCCACAAAAAGCACTCAGGCAACATAAAGTTTCTGACTTATGCCTTAGAAAGCAAGAAAATTCAAATAACCATTATATTACAACATATTTTAGTTCAGATGCTATATGAAAAATAAACCTCTGCAATGCTTGGAAAATCTTCTTTACTTTGAAGATACCTAGGGCATACTCAAAAGAAATAGCATAACATTATATGATGGTATAATTCAAAGAAAGCTTCCAAGACTCATTTTTATAACTTGAGAGTTTAGTGAAGGGTCAAAGTCATTTATTTTTCTTTACTATTTGAATACTATTAAGGTTTCAAAAATGCACTTAGAGTTTCATTAGTTTGTTTTGTAAGGCAACTCAGTTTAATTCATATATCAGAAGTTTCTTCTATGTGCATTTAAGAAGTACACATAGTCATGTAACAGGATCATGCCAAAGTTATTTTGTTCAGTAAAACAAATGATTACAAAATTACTGATCTATTAATAGAGTGAATCCCACATTTATTTTTGAGTTAATGATCAGAAATGTGAAAAATTACATATTTGGTCTTTTATATTATTATATTTATTAATTTCAGAAACCAAAATTAATTGTGATAAAGAGCAATATACAAGTAGCATCATTTTATTTAACTTGCAAATGCAGTGGGTGTATTTTTAATTAGCATCCTTTAAAACAAATAATAAATTATTGGATTAAAATCTGAACAGCCAAACAACTAATAAGACCATCAGCCATTTGAACTGTTAGACTGACAGCCTCAGACCCATTCACCCCATGCTGAGAAAGCCTTCCCAGAAAATGCATTTGCAGAAAAGAAATGGGGCAAAGGAAAGTAATGGAGATAAAAGCTGAATAATTTTAATCACTGGGTACATTATTGATTGTGTGAGAATTTTGCAAAGTGTGAGTTATTGAAAATTTAATGGCAATCTGAGTTGCAGCTTTGCTGTAGTATAAG
Source organism: Physeter macrocephalus (assembly GCF_002837175.3). Lineage (NCBI taxonomy): Eukaryota > Metazoa > Chordata > Mammalia > Artiodactyla > Physeteridae > Physeter > Physeter macrocephalus. The sequence continues at coordinate 130,169,431 of NC_041214.2, forward strand.
AAGGAAGCATATTCCAATTAAGCAGCGGAGCCATGAAGGGGAAGGGGAACAAAGGATGGAAGGTGGTGAGTAGGAGCCTATTCTTGGCTCTGCAAAGGGAGCATCAGAAGAGAGTTCTGTCTGATAACTGAGCATCCAAACTGTGTTCATGCATATTAAAGAAAACCCTGCAGTCAGACTCACTGAGGAGAAAGAACAGAAGATAAATAGCTCAGCGTCCAAGGACAAGATTCTCTCATGCAAAGAGTGTTGACTCAGTCTACCAACCTGTTCTTGTAAGGCTGGTTCCATCCAGCCTAAAACCAGCTTTATCTGCTGCTGCCACCAGTGCTTGTGCAAAACTGCCGCTGGCAAAGATGGAGCCATCTGAGGAGCTACCTACACTAGATCTATGACTAGAAAAGTTACGATCCTCATCAGATGCAGAGCCCCATCCATTTACCATTGAACCTAAAAACAAATGTAGTCGTCTAGTGAGTTGTATATATTGGATAGCTCATCTGCTTGTACATACTATACTAATGAACAAGAGCCTTCACTCCCCACTCTTCCTTGAGGTAAATCGGGTTTCATCAAGACTTCTTTAGCCATGTGCAAACATTATCCATGTTTTAAACATTTCTAGTGCAGAAGAATTAAGCTCATTTAAGACATGTATCTGTTTTCAACACATGAACAAAACATGTTCTGTATGATTCCATTCTTACATTGTTTAAATTGTTACACTGTTATTTTCTAAAAGAGAATTGCTATGTATATTTTAAGACCTAGACTTCAGAGAAAAACATTTTTACTGAAATAAATTATAGTGTGTTTAAAGTCAACTTATCAAGAACTCAGTTGAACAAATAGTGTGAATATATTTTGAATTTAATGCAGACTAGTGATAATTTTCATGAAATCTACACTCACATACTGCAGAAGGGCTAGAATTAATTCAAGAATTTAAAATAAAAATTTAATTACTCAGGAAATAACAAACACTAATAATCAAAAATGTATAAATAATACCAGAGCAAATAGAATATAACAAAATATTTTTGAAAAGTTCTATTTTTTCAAAGCTTAGTATGATTTCTTTGTTTTTCAATTACTTTAAGACCTCCAGTTTTCTCTTTAATACTAATCTTTATTTTAGAAAATTAATCATTATAAAGAATACCACTGACATTAACATGGATTTTTCTGTAAAGTGCAACATGGCAATAGAGGAGAAGAATCACAGCTTTATGTGTAAAGAGATGCAAAATATGATGCTACTGAGAAATAATGCTTATTCTTAATTTTTAGCAAGTCATTTACACTTTTATCCTTTTTTCTTAGACCAAAGCACGCTGAGACGATCTATTACTTAAAACAATTAACATTACAGTATTTACTTAGGTTGTTGTACCATTAGTGTATGACGTAATAAAAATACCAAATGTTGCTTATCCCAAATTTTTAAAGAGAGGCACAAAGTATTTATAGGAAGCTAATTTAATATTCCCAAATACAACAAACACATATTCACATAAAAGAGACTAAAGTTAAGTGCCATAGATTTTCTTCCCCCTTTACTCCAATATTTAAGAGACAGCAGTAGAGTTAGAAGTGTTGCCATGATAAAGTGTTTGTACTTTTAGTTCAGGTGCCAGGATACAATAGCACGGGTTTATGCACTTTCAAGACAGAGAAAACAGACACTGGAGGGGTTAGAAGGATCAGAGAAGTTAAAAGGGTGTTAAGTGTAGCAGAAAAAGAAAGAGTTTTGATTCTATTTGCCAAAAGCATGGAGATACACTTTTTACTTTCCAAACAAATTCCCTTGACACAGGCCACTGCAAGGAAGCCAAGATAACACCAGCAACTGAGCCTCCTCTGAGAGAACCATTTCTGAGTTAATAACCACAAGTCAAGGACCAACAGCCCAAAATGAAAGGAGAAATGATGTAATCAGCTTGGCAATATAATGCTACAGTAGATAAGAAAAAAATCAAAGTGATTCAGCCAGTGATCGCAAAAGAATATGAAACCCTAGAACTGAGGATACCTTGGAAACATGGGAAAGCTCAGTTTTGGTCCCTTCTATGTCCTGTTTTCTGTATTTCTAAATGTCTGCTGAAATCTGTAAATAAATCTGTGCCAGCTATTTGAAACTCACTCTCCAAACAAGCATCTCCTTTTCTACATCTCCAGTTTCATTCCTAAGCTCCTCCTAACTGATTTCCTTCTGGTCCCTTCCTTCTATCTTCCTCCTTGTCATATGAATTACTTTTTCCTGGAACATTTATCACATAATTCTGTCTTTCCATTCAAAGCCTTACCTAGTTTGCCAATACATTTAAACACTGACTGGGGTATTTGAGATTCTTCAATATCTAGCCCAGCCTACCTTTCCAGTCCCACTCCCTCTAATAGCCAGTTCAGTCCTACTGTCTCTCATTCCTTTGACACCCCTCTAGATTGTTACTAACTCTATTGCCCAGTGCCTAACTTCAAAGTCCAAATCAATATCATCTCTTTTATCACCCTGACTCCACTTCATCTTCAACCCTGTCTTAAGAGAGAATCAATTTCTCTACCTCTTGTGTTTTTCAAATAGTATGCATACGGTAGCATATCATATCTCTATAAACTAGCGTTTGTTGCATATATGTTTTCTCTTCCAGACAGTGGAACTCTGGAGATTAGGAACTATTTATTATTCATTTTAATACCTCATGTACAGGAACATTTCCCAGTAAAAATTCAATGAACATTGGCATAATGAATTAAATGCCTTCGATATTTTCATTATTCAGTATAAATTCTGCATGGGATTCTATTCCGTGTGTAATTTCCTAGCAATGGCCTTACTTTAGTTACAGAAAGAACATAGTCATAATAACTCCCAGAACATTTATTAAATAAGGAATATAAGGTCAGTCAACTCTTGTTGATTACTTGGACAGTGGGGAAAGCAGAGATGTAATTAGTCCTTCATATGAGGATTTCCACATACAGATTTGCCAATTCCTAAACAAATCAACTATTTTCTGGCCTTTGGGTCTTTGCTCTGACTTTATCTCAATCATTAATGCTCCTTACTATTACTCAGAAATTCCAGTTATTCATGAAGTTTTCCCTGATGCTTTTCTCCCTTCCCTGGAAAGAGAGGGTAGCATGGATGAATGACATGGCTTCAAGTGGGTGTTGGTCAATATAGAAAGATATTCTTTTTTCACCACTCTCTGTAAGGGCAAAGAAACTCGATAGATGACTTCAGAGATGAAGAGATGTGTGCCATAGTGATTTGCCCATAATGGGCAATAGGAAACCTCCTCACCACAAACTAAAGAGGGGCAAGTGCCCTCAGCTTAATATAGTTGAGTTTGCCTTCAAAATGGAGGGCAAGAAGGAAACAAACAACAGAAGGAAAAAAATTTTCTTTCCCTCTTTGTTCCTCTGCCTTTATGTTTGACAACCCATTCTCTCTATTTGAGATATGGAGTACTTATGATATATGGAATGACTACATTTGCGGGAAATATTTTTAAGGAAAATTGGCAATACACCATGAATAAAAAAGTATATAACATATATTAAATTTCTTCCATAGTGTAAAATTGTTAAAATTTATTTAATGATTACTGATTTCACCTCTTTGTGGCTACCATTCTTTCTTTTTCTTTATATTTAAACATCAAAGATTATCTGAAGATTTATGTAAACTATTACCAAAAAAAGACAATGATTATAAGAAAAGAAAAACAGTGATTCATCAATTAGAAAGTAAGCCATTTTGTGATAACTGGCTTTCTTTCATAAATGTAAACATAACCACGAAAGTTGAAATGAAAACTAGGTAAAACAGCGAAGGTAGAGATTCTTCACAAATTACAAGCAATCCATACCAATTTGACATGTTATAGACACAAACATAATCAATACATATTTAAACATTTAATGAAAAATGAATTTGTGTAACATAGCCAGATTTATTTGTGTTTGCATCTTCCATCTTTCCAAATTTCTCAGGTTTAAAAATTGCTGAAAGGCCAACAAAATCTCAAATGTATTCAAGCTGTTAAGGAAGAACTGCAGATAGGACATTAAGTTGTTGCAAAATGGTACTGAGCAGTAAAATACCATGATAAAGTGGCATCTTGCTGTATCTCCATTATGTCTTCAGCACTAAAATTAATTTATGATCAGTCATCAATTCATTTACATGTCATTTTATGCTAAATCCTTCCTTGCTGATAGATGCTCATCCTTAGACCTATTAAGCTAGAGTAAAGTGTATGCTTTATAATATGACCCTGCTAATTGTTGCATTACCATTTTTATGAGATACAAAAACTGGCTGTCCCCCATTTTTTCAGCCAATATTTAATCCAGGAACTCTTCCTATTAAGTGCAATCTGTCTAACTATCTGTAACATAAAATCTTCAGCTCTAAGTGTCTTTGGACAAATCAATCCAAATATTGACCTCTGCCTAGATGTAGAAAAACATTTCTAATATTTAGAAGTTCTTTCACTCAAACATATTGAATACACAACAATTCACCTACATTCCTCAGAGAGAAAGGAATGTGTAATATAAAAGGGAAAGCAAAATAAGAAAAAATCTCTTCCTTGAGACCTATGACACCTGCTAATTTGTTCTACTCAGATAAAAATTGAATATATGATATTCCATGTTTATCTGTTAAATTTTGAAGTGTGTATTTAATTTCTTTTTAAATAAATCAGAGCTGTGGAGAATGTCTAAGAAAATTATTTAGTAATTTTTAGCATTACCTCTGAAATTTCCCTATTACAAAAATATTTTCCTTAAATTTTTGCAACAAAAGCAAGGCATCTGGTCATGCTTTTAAGTGGCCAATTCTTTAAAAGCTGTGTGGTCAAGTAAGGTGGTGAGGCTGCCAGGTTTTATTGTTTTCAAAATAATCTGCTTTGGGACTTCCAGCAAAAACCTCCAAAGACATAAAATACAGAAAATATAGAGTCCCGATTTCCTTTCAACCAGGGTATTTACGTGGGGTTCAGCAGTCAAGGAAACTTTTATTTGTTTCATTTAACAGCACTCACTCTCAGTCTTACTTTTTGTGATCACTGAGGCAGTTAGAACCTTGGCTCCATGTTCAGGACATTTTTCTCCTGCCCTCTCTCCTATTGCCTTCTGTTTTGTGTGTTTTTTTTTTTTCCTGTGCTGGGGTCATTAAATCCAGGAAACACTCACCCTTGACTCCCACCATGGAAGTCAAAGAAAAAAGTATTAAAGGTTTCCCCCAACCTGTTACCCAAAAGTGGTGGGTTTGGCATTTAGAAAGAAATATTACAAGCATATTCCTGAAGACTGAAACAATCCTGTATGTTTACTTTCTAGACAAAAAAGAGAGTGATGTGCTGTAATCAGAACATTTTTTGTACTTTATTACAACCAAGTAGGTTTAAACTGTAAGTATAAATTAAAATAAAATTATAAAAATGTGACTCCCTATAAAAAGTACTGAGAGTTGAATTTTGTTGGCATGAGTCATTATAACTGAATATAGAATGAAATATGAGAAAAACAAATAATAAAAGTTACATCTAAAAATTTAATATTTTTGATCTTGATTAAGTGTATAAGGGGTAAAAATGAATGTTTCCAGAGATAAAATAATGTGTTGTATTTGTATAAATATATATTTATTCATATATGTATACATGCACACGCACAGAAAGGGAGAGAGAAGAACAGACCAGGAAATCATTTTCCTCTTAAATATGCTAAATCCAAAGATGAGAAAACAGTTGAGCATTTCCTGAGCAGGGATCATGATAACTGGTCTTTGGAGTAAGGCTGATTGATTTTGAACATTCTTCTGCCACTTATCAGGTGGGTGATCTTAAAGAAAGTCTTTAAACCCCTCTGTGCCTCAATTTCCTTATCTATAAAATGAGAATAAAAATAGGGTTGTGACAATTAAATGAGTTAATACATGTTAAAACCTTAGAACAGGGATCAGCAAACTTCTCCTGCAAAGTGCCATATACTAAATATTTTAGGCTTTGCTGTCTCTCATTTATTTTTTCTTTTTGTTTGTTTCTTGTTTTCTTACAACCCTTTAAAAATGTAAGAAGCATTCTTAGCTCACTCAGCCGCTCATACAAAAAACAGGCAACTGTTTAGAAGAGTGCCTTGGGTGTACTAAGGGCTATATATGTGCAAGTTGTTGTTGTTGTTATTATTATTACTATTATTACCAAATCTAAATTCCTAGCCAAGTATGGAAGGAATAGACTTTCAATAAATATTTGTTGTGGAAATCAATAAATAACAGATTTTCAAATACATTTTCCACACCTGAATGTTATGGACTGAATGTTGACATCCCCCTAAAATTCATATGTTGAAGCTCTAACCCATAACGTTATAGGGTTTGTTTTTGTTTTTGTTTTGTTTTGCGGTACGCGGGCCTCTCACTGTTGTGGCCTCTCCCGTTGCGGAGCACAGGCTCCGCACGCGCAGGCTCAGCGGCCATGGCTCACGGGCCCAGCCGCTCCGCGGCATGTGGGATCTTCCCGGACCGGGGCACGAACCCGCGTCCCCTGCATCGGCAGGCGGACTCTCAACCACTGCGCCACCAGGGAAGCCCCGTTATGGTATTTTGAGGTGGAGCTTTTGGGAGGTAATTAGGTTTAGATGAGGTCATGAGGGTGAGGTCATGAGGGTGGGAGTAGGGACCTTACAAAAAGAGATCAGAGAGCTTGCTCTCCTTCTCTGCCATGTGAAGACACAGTGAGAAGATGGCTTCCTGTAAGCCAAGAAGAGGGCTCTCACCAGAAACCCAATCTGCCCACACCTTGATCTTGGACTTGCCAGCTTTACACTGTTTGTTGTTGAAGCCACCTAGTCTATGATATTTTGTTATAACTACCCAACCAGACTAAGACACTGAGATTATGGGTTATAGAATTACTGATATTTTCCTCTCTTCTTGGCCTTTTCCATTCATGAAGCATTATTTCAAAAAATTTAAAGTCCCTCATAAATTACTTAGTTGTTCAGAAAACATTTGAAAATAATATACTTATTTCTTTACAAAAATAGGCTCTGTACCTTGTTAACTGCTGATATTCCTTAATGTGGCAGCTGTTGGAATGCAACATATTTCAGAAGTAAAATTCTAAATAATTTTATATACAGTCTTATTAGCCCATATTTGTGTTATCTCTGGGCTTTCGTTCTGGTTGGCTTTAGAGTTTCAAGGACTGGTACGTAACTGTTAGTTCTATTTCATAAAAAATGGTCATTAGTTTCATGAAAATAGAGAATTCAGATGAACGTGATGACTAATTTACTCACACCACACACAAATTGAGAATTCAAAGTAATTTGCGGAAAAATCAGAATCCTCTCCGTGGGCACTTACCATCTTAAAAACATACAAAGCCAATGGAAATAGCCTCTGTTTTATTGCCCACCTCATTTAGCACCATTAAACTAGCCTCGAGTGTCTGAAGAAAACATAAACACGTTAGAGCAGTATTCATTAGCATGTTGGTTTCTGTAGCATTTGATCCGTACACACATGCATCTCAGGGCCACCCCCAGGTACACATACACACATGCACACATGCTCTACTACACTCAACATCCTATGCATGCTCATATACACACTCCTACGTACACCCCCCCACACACACCTTACACATAATCACAAACCCAGGCTATACTTTCAGACACGCACACTCTTCTGTACACACACTCCCTACACACACATCCTTTTTTCTGAAAAACTATATTTACTTTTATTTTTAACTTTTATTTACTTTAAATTACACTTACACCCTAGAAAGCAAATTAAATCTTTGATCATACCTTCTCCACAAAGTTACTGTAAATTCAAAAAAAAGCAAAAGGAAAGAAAAAAGTTTCCTGCTTGGCTACTTTGGTGTAGAGTGCAACTTCTTTTACCAAGGAGAGATATTATTCATAGGATAAATTCATTGTGGAATGCATACCTAAACACCTTGAGGTTTTTATATATGGCAGTAATTAAGCACCGAATTCAAGTAGGAAAACAGACTTTTTCTTACCAATAAAAGCTTCATTTGGAATGAACATTATACCAGCTACAAGGAGAAATTCAGATTGTCTTTAACCGCAGTCATATTAAACAGTGAAACGTGTTATTAACAGGTGAGCATGTAAAAGTTCAAAATGGCCTTCTCCTGATTTATAGATATATTTATCATCCTTGACATTATAATAGTTAAGAAAAGAACTACATAGGCTGTGGCTGACTTTTATCATTGCAATTTTTACTGCATTCGTAATAGAAAAGAGTTCAGTATCAGCAGTGAGGCATGCAAAACTATGCAGATTTTACCCTGAAGGAGATTATGCTAGAAATTCAGGCAAAGGGGCTTAACATAATAGTGCAGTAATAAGTTAGCTCTCTGCATTCAAAGATTTAAACTTTTGCTCTGCCACCTTCAGTCGGATCTGGATTTCAAATCACAGCAGCATATCTGCAGTTCTTAAATCTTAATTAGCTCGGCATGCAGACAGCCCCCAGGTAAAAAGAAAACCTGAAAAGTGTAGGCTCGTGCATGACATTGTGTAATTCAGGAAGTCGTGCAGAGGAAACATGTAGGTACTCATGCTTCTCCATCACTTTCATAAAGGAGTTTCCATCAGTGTTTTTGAACTGTAACACACAGTGTGAAATGTGTGCAAATTAAGAAGCCGTTGGAGGAAAAATGAATTAAATGGGACTGTGGTAAAATGCGCTCCTAGAAGAGTGTCATGAAGGTAAATATAGAAATGGGTGGTATACAGAGAAGACTCAAGGATAGGACATGCATGGGCAACACATTTGTATCAGTTATGTCTTTATAGTCACGTAAGAGGCATTTGCGTGTGTGTATCAAAGAACGGATACCTACTTGAATAGAAAGACTGAATTTTTACTTTTCTCCACAGTCATTGTGTACACATTAGGATTTACGTTTTTTTAAATACAATTTGCTAAATTTAAATCCTTGGAAATAGGTGGCAATCCTGGGATCATCCTAGAAGGATACCAGCTGCAGCCTTTCACTTGGTGAAGGAGGCCAGAGGAAGTCAAAGGGGTAAACAGCAAAAATAACTATTTCTTGGGAGAGAAGCAATTATTGGATCAACAATATGAAATGCATAAATGTATAGTTTATCTCGCTATACATTTTCTCCACTCTAAAAATAATACCTTGTGCAACCTTAGAGAGCCTTATTCTGAAGAGTTGCTTATTTTCATCAGTGAATGATTTTACGGAGTGAAATATCAAGAAGTGTTTTAAGATTGCATTCACTTTGTATGTTGCTCCTGATATACAAAATATATCATTTCTAAAAATCAAGGTTTTTTATGTAATAGACTTGGTTCCCCAGTAGAGTGAACTTTTCATGAAAGCCCTGGATATAACTGAGTTTTCTTTCATGTCTTTAAAGCTTTTTAAAATTCATGAATTTTTCTTATCATTTTTGCAGCAAAGCAAAAGTATTTCCAAATCCTTTTTGAATTTTGTGTTTAATATTAACATATTAAAAATGTTACAGAAAGAGATGGAGTGGAATAAATTTTACATAAGAAAGTATTTGACTTTCGATGCATTTTAATATTACAAATGGGTAACTTATTCCTATTAAATCAGTTCCATTACCTGTCACAGAGCTGTCTAGATTGTCCGTACTGGATCCAGGCGTCTGTTCTAGTGCTCTCAGGGGCCTGGGGATTTCTAAAGCTTCCTCTTCATCATCAGCATCATCATCTGGAACATCTGTTTCCAAATCGGAAATCAAAGCTCCGGACATGTAACCTAATGGTGGAACCGGGGGCTGCGGAGGTTGATTATTGCTTTGAACATGCCTAGGATTCACAAGGGAAGGAAAAAAAAAAAGTACTGGTTAGCGTTCCACAAAATTGTAATTGGAATGAAACAGCCTGCTGTGGTAACTAGTTTTGTTTTCTTGCTTTCCTTTAACTAATTCTGGAGCTTACTATGCTTTCTTACATTTCAGCAGACACAATGGTCTACGTATACATGACTTGCCAAAACAGTAACAACAGTGTAGACTATTACACTCTTCTATGGGTATTTACGGGACCGATGCACAGAGGAAAAAGAATACAGACCCAGCATTTTTGTGCAAATAAATCACCCAAAGGAGAATAGAAATATTCATCACACATATCCATTTAAAGCTGCTTTTTTTTGGTCCAAAAAGAATACAATTACATTCCCAGTTTTGTGTCAAAGTTCTACTCAGCCTGTGTAACCCACGTCACCTGCTGGCCCTTATGAAGAAAAGATGTCACATGAAAATCTAATACCAACACCTTCTCCCTCCAACCATGGCCCATTCGCTGCCCTATGAGGCTTTCCTCCTGCACGATCCCCCAGGAATCAGGCTGGGTGGTTGTTTCCACTTTAATGAGTTTAGGTTAAACTGGGGAGGAATGGCTACTTTTTGCTCTAGCTAATATTTTTGCATCTGTCTTAGCCACCAAAGTCTTAAACACCTCAAAGGAAGAAAAGATTCATCTCAGCACTCTGTGTTTAGAACAGTAGGTGTGCCAAATAAACGAGCTGCAATGAATGAATAACTCTAATTGCAACCTTGGGAAGTAGATAGAACTGGTATTATCATCACCTCTCTTTCAGAATTTTTTAAAGGGAGGTTCAAATGTAAGTGAGTTAAGTTTCAAATAGCATGGCTAGTAAAATGCAGAGCTGGACACTAGAGTCCAGTCAGCTCGTTTTGTGACTACTTAGGAGTTTTTTCTAAACCATAAAATGCTGAAGGAAAGTAAGTCTGTTATTTGTTACTGTCATTAAAGAGGGAATATAGCATGTTTTGACACATTTGTCTTTTTTTTTTTTGCCTTGATACAAAATACTTAAAAGACCACTGGATTTAAGGGCGATTTACGCATTTTTATGGTTAGTGTTTGAATTAAAGATACAAGGTTATTTTTCTTTAATATTTGCATTTATGGGGAAAATATTTCATTTTTCCAGAATTTGTTTAATATTCTTCTCCCAACTGCATTCTTGAACTTGTGACCAACTCCAATATTAACAAGATTCTAGATCTTTTAATGTTAAAAAACCTAAGATATTAGTTCTGGAAGCTACCTCAATATCATCAGGCCCACATCTTTAATTTAATAGATAAGGCATTTGAGGTCCCATTTATTATCTGGCATTCATCACAGCTCATTCATTGGAAAGTCAGGAAGTTTCCTAACACTTTCACAGAAAATCTTGAGTGTTGATGGCAACATCTTGCTCTAAGTGTAACCACAAATTCTGTTTGTGAAGCGGGGATGGAGTGGGTCAAGTCATGAGCAAGAGAATATAAGGTGACATTTATATACATGAGCCATTCTTGTCTAATAATTTGCACTTTGGTCCTGAGAAGGACGAACAGACCAACACTCTAGTCCTACAGCACTGCTGACACCTCTTGATGGAACCAAGACACACTGAGTGGTGAAAGTGTATTCCCTGAATTCGGGAGAATTAGGAGATGTGAATAGGAAAAGGGTACATAACATTTTAAAGTATCTTCTAGTAACAGGCACTGTGTTCTGCACTTCATGGGTCAATATGAACAGAATCCCTAGAGGTGAAGCCTGTAATTATTATTTTTAAATACTCCTCCTGTGATGTCAATGTGCAGCCCAGATGGACTGGCACTGCCATCCTAGTAGGACAAGGTCCTGTGCGAGCGCATGAAGACTCATACCTCCTACACGGGGCGTCGGCATGGCATTCTGGAGGACTGTTGGACTGAACAGAAGCATACTGAGAGAGAGAAGCAGGGTGTGCTCTGTGGATACTTGGGGCAGGTGGACATGAACTAGTTTGTTCACTCATTCAGCAAGTGTCTATGGAGCACTCACTAAGTGGGGCTCTAAGAGTGGAAAGACAGCAAGAAACAACTCAGGTGAAAACCCAAGCCCTCTGAATAATAACAGCTATAACGTGGCTAGATAATTTACTAAGTACTATACAAGTGTAAACTCATTTAATTCTCCCAAAAACAATGGTGTGAAATAAAGAATTTGACCTTGCCCAAAGAGAAGTTAGACTTTTGCCTTGTACTCCTGAGAGGTAATCTCTAAGCTCTAGAACATCCTGTCTGATAAAATGTCTACTTGGAGGCCAGAGGCTCCTCCAGAAAGTCTAACTATATGATTTATGGAGGGAACTTGGAGTCACAGGATATCAGCTCACCTTCTGGAGGGGCCATAGACCCTGGTCAGCCATGCAGATAGTCAACCACATCTATGTGCCAGACCCCCAATAAAGACTCCGAAACTCAAGGCTCATGTGAGTTTCCCTGGTTGACCCATATCGTCACACTGTGTTGCTGAGAAATTATGCTTTTCACTCCTCCACTGGGAGGGGACAAATGGAAGATCCGTCTTTGGAATTTCCTAGCCTTTCTCCCACGCATTTCTTCTCTTGGCTGATTTTAATCTGTATCTTTTCACTATTATAAGCTATAACTTCAAGTATAATAGCTTTCAGTGAGTTCTGTGGCTCCTTCTAGCGATTCTTGAACCTGGGGGTAGTCTTGGGGACTCTCCGAACTTGTACATAGTGTCAGAAGTGAGGGTGGTCTTGGGGGGACTGCCCTCTCACTTTGTAGATGAGTCGATTCCTATTACCACTATCATTTTACAAATGGGGGACTGAAGCACTGAAGTGTTAAGCGAGGTGCCCATTGTCATAAAGCTAGTAAGGAGTGACAGTGGCAGTGGTCCAGCCTTGGCTGACCCTAGTCAAATCCCAGACCAAGCAATCAGAATATCTGGGGGTGGGGCCTATGCATCCAGGTTATTCAGATGATTCCAAAACGCAGGCAGCGTTGAGAGCCTCCAAGCTAGAATCTGTGCTTTAAAGGACTAATATGCAGGGCTTCATTTAATTAACTTGAAAGAAATCCTCCTCTGGCTCTTAAAGCAGCTGGCTTCACCTTCAATAGTTGTATTTTATAAAGCAGACTGATGCAAAATAATACTGTTTAACAGTAAAATGTCTTTGACCTTTGGAAAAAAATCTGATGATTGAGAAAATGTTCAAGGACCTCTGGTTCTAAAAAAAAGAACCTGTGTTTGTAATAAGCTTTAAATGATATTCCTGGCTTGAGTATCTCTTTGTATATTTAGTTGTATTTTTAAAACACATAGTTCATTAACACTGAGAATAAGACATCTCACTATCAGCTTATCCCAGTAGCTAAAACTACCAAAAAAAGAAGCTAAGGCTCTTTCATAAAACTTTAACTTCAAGCACAGGATGTAAATCGGCATAAGATAATCAGAGGTATGTTACTGAGATTTCATTTTCAGGAGTCAAACTTCTATGTTACTGTTTGGGAGAAGGGAGAGCAAATAAGAAAAAAATAACTGCACAGAATTGTGAGAGTTGGTTCCACTTGTATTTCTGTCATATTTTTCACAGGATACATCAGCAGACTGCCATCTATACCTTATGAAAGTTTATGAATCAATGAGAAAAAAAAGGAATTGGGGATTTGTAATTTATTCTAGGGGCTTATTTTGTGTGTGTGCATTTACTGTTACTAACATTGTTGTTCTTTTCTGTCTCATTTACTTCAGCCCAAAGAAGGTCTTTTAATAACTGACACTGACCATATGTGATTTGCAGAAGCTTACATTTACATATTCACAACCACATACAGAATTAATCACAGGCACTTTGAAGAATCTAAAGAGAGTCCTTCATTATGGTGTTGGAAGTGAGAGTTCAAGGATAAGCTAATTGAAGCTAAACTGTAAATTAGAAAAGATTCTGGTGTAGCCAAAAGTACTTGAGCCTGAATTTCAGCAGATCTGAATTCTTGCTCCAGTTCACTCTAATTAGTTGTGTGACTTTGGTCAAATTATTTAACATTTCTTCAGTCAATTTCCTTATCTCGATGATGAAGGAGTTGTACAAAAGCATTTCTAACCCCAGCTGTAGAGTTCAATGAGACTCTCTTGTGAATTTAATGTGAAAGAATGTTTCCTCTATCCATGTGTTGAAAGCATGGGTCCCCTGACCTCATGAGGATATTTACCATGTTTGCTTTGCTATATCGAACTGATAGGCCCTTGTCAACTCATCCAGGTGAGCCTGCAGCATGGGCTGCATCTCTTCCCGTGGGGAGGGAGTTAGAGTTGCAGTGGACTGCTGTCCAAAGGAAATAGCAGGGGAAGAAGCCACGCCTCGGACAGGAGGTGTTGGGACACGATCATCATCTTCTTCCAGTTCATCTTCCATACCCTGGTGTAAATAAGTTTGTACTGGTAATGGTGGGCACCAGCTATCACTGTCATAGCTGAAATTAAATGAGGAAAAAAAGCACATTAACACTTAGGCGCATACACACACACACACACACACACACACACACACACACACACCCCACAATTACACTGGCAATGAATGGCAACCACAGTAGCATCTAAAATGTTCTCCCAGTTTATTTCCTCCTGATTTCTGGTTGTTGGCACTATTATAGTAAATCACCTGGCTGTTATCTAATTTCTAATCATAAGTACATTGGTTATCTCAAGATCTCAATTTATTCTTAAAAGATCTTATTAGCTAATTATTGTTACCCCGACAGTTACAAAAGGCAATAACTTCCCAACAAAGTTACTCACGTGCAAAAACCAAATTGCCAATTAAAGACAATTTGAATTTAGTGCTTGTAGATTTAACTACTTTCTTCTCTTGTTCATCCTTGTGCACCAACAGAATATGCCAATATTCATCTAAGAAGTGTTTGTTTGATTGATAGTTTTATTTACTCTTATTCTAGATCCAACCTTTCATTCCATATGACATGTCAATCATTAAGACTTTGTGCTACAAAATGTATTAAATAACCTTTCAACTGTCTTAATTTTCTTAATTTTTTCATTAGAAACTGATGTCTCCTTGTATCTCAACATCTCAAATCTATAGAAACAGAAGTTTAAAACCTAATCCTATAAAATATATATATTAAAAAGAAAAACAACAATTTTAAAAACAGCATGTTTTAGGGATTCTGGTTAGGGAACATAGAAAATTAAACCAAAATGTTTTAATTGTTACACAAAATCAGTAGCATTTTTATTTACACCTTCTCTGCAGTGCTATTATTTTCTTAAATCAAATAGATCCCAAAGTACTTTTAAAAGGAGACTTAAGGATAAGATAAGCAATTTTATTAGATGTAATTGTCCTATAAATTCAACCTCTTAAATATCCCCCAAGTCTTTATTCTACACTTCACCTCTACTCCCACGATCACAGATCAATCTCCTTCTGATGTGAACCGGCCCATTAGCTTTCCTAGTCTCTTGGAATGTCATCATCATCCCTTCTATATCTTCCACACAGGCAATCGGATTATATTTCTAAAATCTTAATTCACATCACACCTATGCTTACATTATTAGTGATATTGCTAATGTAAGAAAAAGTTCAAACCCATTAGCAAGGACTAAAAGATACTTCCGCATCTCATCAGCCTATTATTCTAGCTTAATTTCCCATTATTTCCCCAACACCAGCCTACTCTATGTTTTTTTTAATCTCTGTGTCTGTATATGACTACTCTCAAATCATGTGACTGTAAGCTCCTGCTTCTCCTTCAAGGTTCAAGTCAAATGTCCTCAGTTTTGTGAGCCTTCTCTGCTCCCACCATATGGAACTGATTACAACTCCATAATACTTATACTGTGCACTCCCCATGTTATACTGGAATTATTTATCTCACGTCTCTTTTTCCCCACTATTCTATGAGATCCTTAACTCGAGAACTCTGTAATTCTCCACTTTGCATTTCCAGCACCTATTACACTATCTAGCATATAGAAGGTTTTTATTAAAGAAACTGAAAATAGAATGAATATTACAAATATATATATCTAGTCTTGATGTCCCTTACAAAACACTAATTTGTAAATGTCCAGATGATTATTGAATAGTTTTACTTTAGTGTCTTTCCAATTATCCTGTTTAAAAATGAATTTGTCAAAAAGCGTATACATGGATGTTTATAGCAGCTTTGTTTATAATTAGTGAAACTTCGAAGCAACGAAGATGTCTTTCAGTAGGTGAATGAGTAAATAACTCGTGGCATATCCAGATAATGGAATATTATTCAGTGCTAAAAAGAAATGCACTATCAAGCCATGATAAGACGTGGAGGAATCTTAAATGCATATTACCCAAGTGAAAGAAGCCAACCTGAAAAGGCTAAATACTGTATGATTCCAACTATATGACATTTTGGAAAAGGCAAAACTATGAAGACAGTAAAAAGATCAGTGGTTGCCAGAGGTTAAGGGGAGGGAGGGATGAATAGACTGAGCACAGAGGATTTTTACAACAGTGAAACTACTCTGGATGATACTACAATGGTGGATACATGTCATTATACACTCATCCAATTTTTCTTTGTACATCTGCACACAGAATGTACGACACCAAGAGTGAAGCGTAAAGTAAACGATGAATGTTGGGTGATAATTATGCGGCAATATAGTTTCATCAGTTTAACAAATGTACCACTTTGGTGGGAGATGTTGATAGTGGCAGAGGCTATGCATGTGTGGAGGCACGGGAAATTGGGAAATTATGTATTTTTTTGCTCAGTTTTGCTGTTAACCTAAAACAGATCTAAAAAGATAAAGTCTATTTAAAACTCCTGAATTTATCATCCTTTGATTTGACCATCATGTGTCAGGTAACTGGATCTTTTTATAGAGCATAAAATCCAGTGGGGCAGACGACTGATATGAAGCAAATAATCAAAGATACCATGTATTATAGGAATAAAGCAGGGAGGCTGAAATTAGTTTGGGGCTTGGGTGAGGCTCTGCCGACCACTGAAAAAGGGGATATTCTAGGTAACACATGAGTGGGCCCAGAGGAAGAGAAAATATAAAGTATTTGAAGAACTCGGCTTTCTAACTGGTAAGAGCTGGCAAATAAAGAAGGTTGGTTATAGATGAGGCAGGAGAGGTGAGTATGTGCTAGATCATGAAGGGCTTCATCAGCCCCTAGAAAGAGTTTGGAATTTTGCCTGTGGGTGATGGATAGTCACTGAGAGGTTTTATACAGAGTGTGATGACATCTTTGGCTGTTCAATTTTCATCTCTTGTTGAGGGTACCTGAATAATCTTCTACCTCGATGAGTTGCAAACTGAAGACTTTGTTTCAGAAGCCCTGTATAATCTGATAGGAATATCTCTTCTGAAATGTCTTTTACATTTTAGTATCAGGCATACTTTACTTTAGAGTGTTACAAAATAACCACTTTTATATATTAGAAAATATCAACGGTTAAACTTGTATTCCCATTTCTTGACTGTATAAGTACCAGTATGACCCGAAAAACTATATTGCTCTAAAACGATGGCATTTTTAATGTTTTTTATGTTGGCGATCACAGTTAGATTTCATTCGAAGATAAGAGTCTGTGGTGTAAAAGGTTCATAACGCACTATCCCAGTTGGATTTATTGCTTTTAATTTTCCCCATCTTCTAATCAATCTTGCACATCACTTACACTTTCTGTCTATGAAAACATCAGAACTCTTGGAATAAAACATTCACTTCACTTTACTCTGTTCTGTCCATTAAATGTATCAAAGCCTCAACCTACCTTTTCAGATGTTTTCTCCAGTTTCTCAACAAGAATCTCCTGCTCAAAGGAAATTGGTTTGTTTCCTCCTTTCTTTGTACTTTTCCATCCTGGTGCATTAGTTTAAAGAATTCAACTCATTTCAAATAAGCTAGACTCCTCCAATTTCACCTAGCTTACTCTTACAAATCCTTCAAGCTACCGGCTAAATCCCATATCTTTTATAAAGATTTCCCTGATGAGGCCAAGTAGCACTGATATATTACTCTTCTGAACTTGCACTGATAATATTTTTGCACATTTACTTGAAAATTGATTATACACTGTCTTCTGCCATTTCCAATGTTGATTTCTGTAACTGTTGTCCAATTTATTTTAGTATTTAACCTTTCACATGTTAATAGTATTTTTTCCTCAAGTGGATTTAAGCTAACATTAACATAATGACATTGAACTATTCCTGTGTGGCCACATCTGACGTAATACCTTAAAAATAGTACGTGATAAGCATATTTATTGATTTGAAATGAAAACTCACAAACTGCTTCATTATTAAGAACACTTAGGTTTCTTTTCTTAACTTAACTTACTTAACTTTAAATGCTATATTATTAAGTCGAACAAAAATATGTATAAGTAGCCTAATTTTTTTTTAAAAACTGCCCATTTTCAATATGGAATATGCATCCTGTTATACTTCATCAATAGTTACAATTAAATTTATTTCATAAAACTTGTTACAAAATAGCACAATTTTATTCTATAAACTAGTACATGTACTTTCCTTGCTTACATAGACTATTGTCAGGGATGTCCTACCTTTGAACAAAGAAAGAACATTTATATATTCAGTCTTTCAAATGGAAGTAGGCAATTATCTCCTAAAATTTCCCTACTTCATAAGTAGTAAACTATCTTACTTCAAATAATTTAAAGGGAACACACATATGGAATGAAAATACATACAGAACATAAGAAAAGGAGTAAGTAATGGTACATATATCAAGTGTTAAGGTAACATAAAAAATTGTAATTAGTTTTACTCAACTCGTTTTTTTATGATTCAAATACCATCAGGCAAAGGAGCGTCTACCATATAAATATGAGTTTTAACATTATACAATTACATTGCATAATGTACTAAATGACTAAAAAAATATTCTAATTGCTATTCCATTTAACTAGAATGGGTGTTTATTGTCAATTCTTCCAAGTCTTTTCTACAAAGATAATCTAGAACAGTAGTGAGCAAACTCTGTCCCCCTGTGGAACATAAGCAGAACTAAGAAAAATCCATGGATTCATCTCAGTCGTTTGTGCAAGAAGAAGTGGAAAATAGAGGGAGGGGGATAAAAGAAAGTCTAGGCGGAGAACATGAGAGAACAGGTTAAAGAAATTTGGGATACGGTGCAAATCATACGATGGGGAGAACTGTGCATCACCTCTGAGGTATTCATGTCTGAATTCATTCCAGAACAACAGATACTTAGGTTTTGTGCAGTTTCTGAAGAAGGGCAAGAAAGTAATAGGTGACTCTATGAATGTTATGAAAAGCATAGTTCTGGTTTTAGAGTTTCCTTCATATTTACAGATGTATATCTTATTTGAGTGATGAAAATTCAACTTTTTTCTAGTAGTAACCTAAAAAAGACTGTGAAAATGATTCTAATGCCAATCCAAAGGTCTTTTGGCCAACCTTTCCTAGAGAAGCTTTTGTTCTTTGACTTACTGTCAGTGAAATATGAGGCATCATATTATCTGTCTTGCCTGGTGAATAATGAGCTGGATGACAACAAATCAATGTTGCATGTGAACTAACTTGTGAAAGGCCAGATGCAAACACCAAACTACTAATAAAAATACAATGAAGTTCAACCACCACGAAGGCCTGCCAATTTCTAATTGCAATAGCCAAACAAAGCATTAGTTTTCTATTGAATTACTACTGAATTCTTCCTAGCATCATACGATTACATTAAAATACATTATATTTATAGCTAAGAACAAACATTTTGATACATTTTTGTCTAGCTGAGAGAGGCATATTGATGAGAGAGAACATTTACCATTGTTGATATAGTACTGAATTAACAAATCATTGTCTATTAGGACAATGATTTGATAACTTTTGATATTTAGTATTGTGGGGGGAAAATGGCTCAAGAAAGGCTAAGAAAGAAAATTGATGATACCTAAGCTCTTAGAAACAATATTAAACATTGTAATAAAAAGCAAAAGACAATCTTTTCAAGATTGTGATTATTCTGGGCTAGACACATTTCTAAAATCTATCCCTCTCTCTCCCTCCTGCTGCCATTGCCTTATTTTATTCTCTTATCATTTTCATGGTATTGGCCATTCTGCTGCAATATCCCATACATTATCTACCTGCCCTAGCCTCATGTCCTCCAATCCATCTTCTACACCCAAAGATCAGAATTCCTATAAGACATACAAGACTTCACAACTGGCCTCACGACACCTTCTCAAATTATCTCCTATCCTGTTCATGTTTCAAGCTCAACAAACATCATATGGCAGAAAGATATAGACAAGCAACTAGAATGCAACGTGATGAGTATTACAATAGAGAAGTAAGTTTAAGGAATAATGACAAATAAAGGAAAGGTAAGTAACCTTAACTAGAATAGGGTGGGGTTTCAAAGGAAGAGTAGGAAGTACTAAAGGAAAACTAATGGGACTCTTCCTTTTTTCCTCATCTTTCATTTTATTTCTATTTTTTGCCTTTGTCTAGGAAAATTTCTCTCCATCTGCATGGCAAATAGTGACATTAGTAACATTTTGTTGTACTCATTGGTTAGAAATCTATTCTGATGTGGAGATTACTTTATGTTAGGGACTACTTCTCATTATCTTTGTCCTTTTTGCTTCTGGCTCAGAGCCTGGCACCCAGTAGACACCCAACTCTGGGTACTATTATTTGTGAATAAGCGATTCAAGATTCACCTCAAAACTCAACTTCTATAGGCTTGCCCCAGCCTTATCTGGCATACATGGTTATCCCTTTCTGTATGCAAGTTATTATTTTGTACACATTGCTTAGCTAGGGCTCACCATACAAAATAGTGTGTGTGTGTGTGTGTGTGTGTGTGCGCGCGCGCGCGCACGTGTGTGTGGTTTCTGGTCTCTACCTCTGAATTCTGTGAGTTTCCTAAATCAGGGATCAGATCCTCCTTATTAATTGTGTTTTTGTTTCTTTCATCTCTTTTGCTTTCCTTTCTGGCACTGGGCTTAACAGTTCTTATGTACTTAAAAAAAATGTATGTTGAATAAGTTCTCTATTATGATATACTAAAACAACAAAACAAAATCTACATATCACCATAAGAAGTACAATTGCTGAATCCTTGTTGGTTAGAAATAAAAATTATTAAAAACAGGTGACCTCTAAAATTTTTTGTTGTTTATATTTCAAGAAAACTTTAAATTTGCATGTTTCAAATCAAGGCATATAAACAATTCTATAAAAGCTCAAAGCTAATATCATGAATAGAGTATAAATACAGAAAATATTAAAAAATCTTTTTTCAGTATTATAAGGTTTTCACATTAGAAAATACAAAAATATTAATAAGATAACGAGATGGACAAAGTCATCGTCATCTCAAATCTACTAATCAAGATTCCAAATTACCTACAATATTTACATTATCTGAGTTCGAGACTTTATGTTTATAAATGTTTAACAACACTACTTTTCTCTCCCCAGTTTACAAGTTCTGTTTTCTTATTTTCTAATTACGGCCTTTAAAATGCATTTTTCTAAGCCCTGTAATAATATTTTCTTGTGAAATACACACCTCTGTTCCCTGCTTCCCTGCCTAGGAATTGTGTGACACTAACATATTTTATTATTGATATGTATTACATAAGATCATGGGCAAAGTTTTGTTTTTAAAAAAGTCAGAGAAAGAAGGTATGCTTATAACTTCCTATTTCAGATGTGAACGTTTTAACAAAAGTACAATAAAAATGACATGCATATATATGGGAACTACAGTCTCACAAAAGCAAATGAAGCCCTTTGGAGGGAAAGAAAGATATAGAGAATAAATATGGAGGTATGCTTATTTATATATATGCATGCCCATCTATCTATCTATCTGTGTATATAATGCATATATAGAGTATATTGTATATATATTAGGTAACTGAAAGAAACAAATGGAATCTTTTTTCGGAAGCAAATGTGATAAAGAAAGTTCTAGTTAGGAAAATTAATCTGGAGACCTCAAAGACAGCAGTTATGTAAGAAAAAAGGAGATGGAGAAAAAAGTATAAGCATGTGCATGTGATCTTCATGTAAAACAAGATAGGAAATAAAACCATTATTTAAATAAACTGAGATATTTTAATACCTAAATACTTCTAAATAAAGGAAAACTTGGAATAAAAAGCTGCCTCTATTCTGCATTTTTCAGTTGCAGTCAAATGCAATGGGTGACCTGGAAATTGTGAGGAAGACAGAGCACTTAGAATTATTAAAATAGAAAAAGAGGGCTTCCCTGGTGGTGCAGTGGTTAAGAATCTGCCTGCCAATGCAGGGGACACGGGTTCAAGCCCTGGTCCGGGAAGATCCCACATGCCGCGGCTCCCACAACCCACTTGTTGCGGAGCAACTAAACCCGCGAGCCACAACTATAGAGCCCGCGCTCTAGAACGCATGAGCCACAACTACTGAGCCCACGCGCCGCATCTACTGAAGCCTGCACACTCTAGAGCCTGTGTTCTGCAACAAGAGAAGCCGCCGCAATGAGAAGCCCGCGCACTGCAACGAAGAATAGCCCCCGCTCCCCTCAACTAGAGAAAGCCTGCGAGTAGCAGTGAAGACCCAACACAGCCAAAAATAATAAATAAATAAATGTATTAAAATAGAAAAAGAGACTATGTTTCTTCTGACTAGCTATTTTTTTTTTTGGATTAAAAAATAAACAGTATCTTTGTCTTTCTACTTCAAAATCAATTAACATTTAAACTAACAGAGGAAAACAAACTAATTCTTGTGAGATGTTTGGGAAAGAATAAGGAAGTTGGTCACTTAATTTAAAACTCTTAAAGGAAACTTTCTAACTTAAAAGGTTTTGTTACAGAGTGTGCATTGGCTTGAACCTCCTTTATTGTTCGGACCCCTAAATTCCCATCAAAGCTGATGATTAAAGTCCTACCCACTGGCCAGATCCCTACAATTATCCCATTGTGATGGAGCTCAACAGTGGGCGCCCTGCTATGGCCAGACATCAAGTCATTAGAGAAATGCGAGGGATGATGAAGAAGGTTATTTTAATTTCCTTTTCAGCCCTTCTCAGGAGTGCCTCTTTAGTTCACAGAGCCCTGGGTTACCTGCTTTCAAACTAACAAGCAATATTATAAATGGAGGCTGCATTATCATGATTGCAGACAATCTAAGGCACTTGATGGCCAAGGATTCTACGTCCTCAATATGTGCTGTGTTGTATTTATCAGCTAAAAATATATAGATGGGGCAAACAATAAAAGAGGGGGGGAGCAATGAACAGGTTGGGAAGGCAGCAGGGAAAACAGGAAGATGACACAGTATCAAGACAAAAATGCTTAACAGTGAAAGGAGGATAGCCCTGGGCATTTTGCTGGTATATGAGATATTTTTACCCATTTTCTTGCAGTTCCACTGCATAGTGTTCCAGCTCTGTACCAGGAAGGGGCTGGACTGGGGGAGGAGGTAGCGGAACATTGGCCCAGGTTGATCCATTGTTTTTCTGTGCTTTAGAAGAGTTTTTATTTTTCTTCTTTTTTCCACCTTTCCCACCTGAAAATAATAATACATTTATTCAGACATAGTGAATATCACAAGAAACAGAGTATATCAGACAGGAAGATGTATTTATGTTTTCAAAACACCAGAATCAGTATGTTACAGCTGTTAAAAGCTATAAACAATGAAATGATATAATCAGAAAAACATTTTTATAAATCACTCAAAATGATATTGTTTCTTTCACAATGCATTAACTGCAGAGCTGAATAAACCAAAAACATGGCTGCGGTAGCAAGAGCTAATTTATTGATTTATTCACGTTTGCTGCCTCCACATTTTCATTGTTAGATGAAATAATGGGCCATAACAAATTCTTTCAAATGTCAGATTTTAGTGCGTTTATAATGCTCTTTTGCATAATCTGTCTCAGTGGAAAATGCAGTATCTAAGGATACAGGCTAAACTTTTCCATTAGAATTTACTCAATTTAATTAATCCAGGAGAGTAACAGTTTCCTCTCAAAAGTAACTTATAAAAATCAATCAACTACCATCTGGAGGATACTTGTAAATCTTTCACAATGATATGTTTTATAGAATTTCTGACTAATGAATGGCACAATTATTTTTGCATATAGTGAGGGTAGTTCCTAGATGTCTAAGCATAACATTTCTTAAAATTCTAAATATGGGGAAAATTAATGGAAATATAGTAATCAGTTTCAGTATTCTCGTAATACAAAGGAATTCATGCACAAAACATGAGCAAAAAGTAGGTTGGCAACAAATAAACCATATCTGGAATTACCAGAGCTTAATGAAATAGAGTTTAAAAAATATAAATATATAAAAATATTTTTAAAAATACAAAAATATGGTTTTATCATTTGTTCAATGCAGTACTTTTCACTCCGCCAAAATTAAGTACATCAAGTTTCTTCCTAAATGGACCACAGTTGGATGCAGAAATGTGTACTTCTTGAGCAGAATGGCAAAAAATGTTTCAGGGGAACCTAAGTAACTTCTGTCACTCCCACTACAGTCAATAGCTGTATTTCCAAAAAAAAAATGGTATTGACCCCTTGAACTACATCTTTCTGGAACTAAAAGTTATGAGCATCAGATGTTTGTAGCAGAGCTATCTAACAATAGAGATGTCACTGAAGTTTACCTCATCTCCTTTCTTCCACCAATTACTAACCTGCATCAGCCAATTCAGGAAATTATGAAATGTAAAAATAAATTTGAGTGCCAGAAAGTGATGAAACTACTGAACTGGACATATACACTGTTGCCAATTATGGAATTATGTCTGTTTTCTAGGTAGCGTGCACATATACACACCTATGTAAAAGAGCATCCCTGAAAACTGAGTGCTTTCACCTTTCCTTTCACTTTTTATCTTTGGCAGAAGAAGTATTAAGAGAAAGGAGAGCAGGCATCTTCTGCTTTGAGGATAAGAGCTGGATCTCTGGGTTTGAAAACTAGTTTCTCACCTACTTCACAAGTTATTCATAGATACCACCTCAATTTCCATACATGTAAAAAAGTATACTACAAGAGATAAAAAAGTATATTACAAGAGATAAGGCATATAAAGGGCTCAGAATGTATAGAATGTTCAATAAATGCCAGTCATTGTCACACTCTCCCATCTCCTCTATCCCAAAGCAAACTCAATTCTACCTGTTTCCAAAGCCATTCCACACCCAACTCCTACCCCAATGAGGATCCCAGAAATAACCCGATTCTTAGAATAAAAATAATAAACCTGATTGAATTTAAGTCTGTAATTTTTGTGTTTAAGGTAGGTGAGCCTTAATTCTTTGTTTCTTGATCAAAACAAACAATCATAAACAAGATTCTATCTTTCTCAGTAGTATCAGAACTATGTCTCAATACTTAAAAGAAGAATGGGTTGGGCGTGTGTTCTTCACAGCTTTTCCCTAGTTGTACCTCTTTTATCCCTTGTATATTTGTATGTGTACTATGCTTTTTCACTTTTTATAGCACTTTTAGAAATGTTATATGATCACCACCAGAACTGAGTGAACACAAATAGGGAAGTTTTTACATCTCCATTTTATAGATGATAAAATAGAGGTTCTTTCTGAGTTTGTGGTCCATATTCACACAGTAAGAGAACAAGCAATTTAGAATGCAGCAGCTTTACTGGAAATTTCAATTTCTGCAGCTCTGAACCCAGCTCTGTTGAAATCCTTGTCCAAGGTCAGGAAAGCCATTATCAACTCTTCCGAACAACTTACTTAAAAATGTGCTGTGGAAGCAGAGGTGATTCATAGGGGGAATTTGTGAGGGTTTTCCATAAAATGTCTACTTTCCCCTCTTCAGGGGAAATTTCTGCTCTCTCACTGTGGGTACTTTTGGTAAGACTATCAATCAACGTGCTTTGTCTTCTCTAGAATGAGTTAAGAGGTGGGCTCTTAGCATAATAGTGGCATATGATATGAGCTGAGAAAATTAAATCCTCTATCTGAGATCTATATCTTGATCTAAGTGAACCCATTGTGTTGCTGTTTACTTGCAACCAAAGATCATGAAGCATTTTAAGGTGAGAACTGCCTGCATTATATTTTAGGGGAACATATTTTGATGACTTGCAAACATATTTGACCCGTCTCTCCTCAACTGAAAATGTAAATATTCGGATTTATATTTACTTATGCTGAACAAATGATTTCTATGTAAAGAAAATTATGAAAATAGCTCATTTAAAAATTAAACTTATAGTCTATTTTTAAAAAATACTGGCATATAAAAAGATTTTATTACTACTGGCACTGTGTTGTATATGCATGTATATATATAAAATTATGATTGCAGATACTGTTTTGAAAAAATCTGAGTTTTGTATTTTTTAATGGTTGGCTTTTTTAAGAGAAGTGCTAAGAACTTATGTATTTAATAAATTATAAGAGTGTCTCAAAAAGGGTGAGAAATTCATTCATATAACTCAGGAATGTCCAATTTTCTTTATTACTGTGATTATTTTAAATTTGTTTCATCACTGTGCACAAATTAGGAAAATCTTATAATATCAATATGATATGATCCAATATCCATAGGGCAGTTTGATCTTAAATCTAAGCTTTAGGAAACATATCTATGATTATAAGCACAAAACAAACTCTAATATTAAACTCAATTTGACTAAACTAAGAAGAGAATAATCACGTCACTCTTACCTCCTGAAGAACGCTTTCTATCACCGATTTAAGTAATTTTGTATTCAAATGTAGATGAAGTAGTTAATACAATTCATATATATATATATATATAAATGTCACTCAGGAGATTAATGGATTCAAAAAAGCAGTAAGCACTATTGTGAATCATGTTCTGCTTACAATTACTCGAAAGATAACTTTTAAAACTCAGTGGTAATCAAGATATACAGAATATTTAATAAGGAATTCACAGAAGGTCTTAAAACAATCCATGGCTTACAATATATAGATTAAAAAAAATACATATATATATATAGAGATTGAGACTTTGAATATCTTGAATGAAATAATCCTAGGATAAATTAATTTTTTAATTATTCAGTACAATTATGGGATTCCTCATAAATAAATGACAGCACAAATGACATATAAGGTTATTCAAAAAATTCCCCTATATTATTAAGCCAGTTTAAATTCACAACAGATGTTTAAAATTTTCTGCATTCTACAATGTATCTAATTCTACCAATAGGTAAGAAGAGCAAATGGCTCATTTTGGAGGGGAGAGAGAACATTAACATTTTCAGACTGAAAGGGTTCTATCTCTGAGGAAAAGTCATTTAGTAAATGTTAACCTAATGACGTAAAACAATTAACTCTTTATGGCCTTGATGCCTCGTAGCCTGTGACATATCATAATACACCATAATCTTTTATTAAGGAACTGAGGTTAAAAAAAACTTCATAGAAATAAATAGTATATCATTAGTATGAAAAAAAAAGCAAATAAGGTCATGGCATCAACTAGAAATGTGCAGATAAAGTCGTCAGTCATACACAACATACATGTTATGTTTGAAAGTTAGAATGTCTACTAGGACCTCCTCATTTTAGAGATGAGGATCCTTGGGCCTAGAGAAAATCACTGATATTCATTATGATAGGTATATATTTCTTTCCAGTAAAATGTGTTTTTCCCCACGTGTGCTATACGATACCGGCAGTACAGACTGTTAGTTCAGCTGATGTATCTTGAATATATATTAAAATTTACAGCACAAAAGAATTATCAATAGGAAAGATTAGGGTTTTTCTGGCAATTAAATGTAAAGAATAATGTCCCATATTAACATTCTTGTTTAGCATGGTATCAGGACCTTACTCTAAATAATATCATTCAATAGAATCCTATTACATAATATTTTGGAAAAACTGTCCAAATATAGGAAGTCACATCACCAGACTCCTAATATTATGAACAATCTCCAAAATCATTTGCATTTTTGTTGAATTCATCTTTTGCTGTCGACACCATGGCGTTGACTTTCCTATAAGATCTTTTTATTGTAAAGTTCTCTGGACTCTTAAGTAGGGTTCAAGGCCGATCAAACTCATCTGCTCCTTAATAATTTGTATTTAGTAAAATGGTACTATTTTTCCCTGAATACATCCTTGTACAATTAGTACATAAAGGGTGATCGTGAATTTTACCCCCTCCCCCAAATCATGATTTCATTAGGATGAACTGTTATTGTTATTTGAAAGATAAATGTCTGACAGTGAGTTGTGATCCAGGTACTTCTTCATGGTTGTTAGGAACACAGGTCATATGCTGGTGACAAACAAATATTTCTCCTTACTGTGACGAGACCAACCTGAGAGACTGCCACTCCTCTCTGAGCTGTTGTGAGAGCTGGTGGTGCTGAAATCCTGTGACTGGTTGTGTGGCATTCTATTAGACAATCCCTCAGCCAATCGGTAGTCAGGGATGTAAAGTAAGGCTAAGGGTTAAAGGGCAGAGGTCATAGTGGCATCATGTGATTAGTTCACAGCACAAGCCCATGCAGAACATGCAGTTAGCAACTCAGAAGCAGATGTCATAGGACAGTGGAGGCATGTTTTGTCTATCCTGCCTAATGGAAGTCGAGATGGACTACTGATCACTATTGAAAAAAGGGCTAAAAGGATGAAACTGATTGGTGTTGGTGTGTGGTGATAGTGACGACGGTGGTGGCGGTGGAGATTGTGGAAGGTACTGAATACATGCCGGTATATTTTTTAGTTTAGGTAGTGAACCTGGTGATGAATCACTAAACTGAACAACAAATACTAATTTCTAACTCATGCAAAAATGATATGAAAATAACTCTTCAGGAAGTAAGGACTTGACATACCATTGTTACCTTTGTTCTGATCCGGTAGAGAATAACCAAATCCCATCAGATCTGTTTTTTGCTGAATTGAGCTTTTCCACTGTGGATCAGGCAGATCGACAGCCAATTCATGTATGCTATTGGAATGCAGTATCTGTGTAGTGGCATATGGAGTAGCCTGTGTTATTTGGCTGGAACTGTTGTAAGTGGTTTTTGTCGTGAAGTCAATGCTGCTATAAATGGCTCCATCTGAGAGCATCGTTGCCGTTTTATCCCCTTGGCCTGGAACTGGTGGCAGCACATCTGTGGTGAACATAGGGAAATGAAACAATTTAATGATGCACAGGAAGCCCAAAACTATCAGGACTGAAGATGAAAAATAAATGTGTCATGCCACACGTTTGCATTTCAGCTGAGATGGGCTTCATGAGCCAATGAAGGGTAGATGATATACAACCATCACCAAGCTATCAGCCTTCTGAAAGGCAGGCCTACGGCTCGTCCTTCATGTCTCACTGGTTAACACATCCCTTCCCCCATTTTCTTCAACCATGAATGAGAAGTTTGGTATATTTCACTATGAAAAAATGCTTTCAGATGCTCATTCTGTTTTAGAATCTATGAAATTGTTAGCTCTTTACTGAAGCAACGACAAAAGTGAATCTACAAATCATGGATAAAAGCATCTTTTTCCACTTTATCCCAAGAGACATGGAATATAACTGCTAAATAGATGCAAACGTGTCCAAAATTATACTCTCCAAACTATGAGGCACTTTCTTCTGAAGTTTCAACTTGCTGTTTATCTGGGTTGATTTCACAGCTCCAGAAATGGAGTGTAACTAATGGTAGCAATTTTTTTTTTTCTTGGATAACAAAGGAACATTTTCATGAATAAGTCATTTTCACAATACAGCAGGATTTAACTATAGAAAAAGCAATGAGTGATCAGCGAGTTTAGTTTATGCTACCAAATCTTAGAGGTGGAGAATTATAGTTTCAAGGTGTAACACAGCAAGTATAAAATTACTTTAGGAACAGCACTGAATATCAATCAGTCCATTTATCACTTTGGTGTGCTAAATTATCTTTACATGATGCTTTTTATTTCAGAACTGCCACCTCTCTTCCTGAGCACTTACTTTCCTTCCCAGAAGAAAGATACTAGTATCTAAAAAGAGAAAAAAAAACGGAAAAACACACACACACTAAAACAATTTTTAATCATGCAGAGTTAAAAGTGAATATAATTATATTATGCTCCTTAATAATGTATGTTCTGAAAGTCACATTTCATAGGACATGAGGTCATCAACCCACTTGATCTCTTCATTATGGGAAATTTTCAACTAGTTATAGTACTGTAATAATAAACCAGGTTGTCTCAGTACCAAAACCAGCTTATCATCACGAGGAGAAAGCTGAAATAGTCAAAATATCCTAAAACTTTTAGATGACATGATACCCAACAGTACTTGAAATAAGGATTCTTGTAAAATATTAATTTTGCTTTTACATTTTACAAAAGTTAAAAATGATCTTCTTTAGCAACAGTAACAAGACATTTATAATGTATTTTATGCACTGTATAATTTAGGTCTCTCTGAGGGTTTTGATGTCTGGAATTCCAAATTGTTTTATAATTAAGTATATATGTACTCTATTAAATGACTCTTTTAAATACATATCAGTGAGACTGTTAAACATGTTCACATTTGTAATAGTTCACCAAGTTGTATAAGCAAGTAAATTGTTCTTGGATTCAGAATTTTGTAACTACTTTCTCGCCCTTCTTGTTTTTAGCTGTAAACTAATTACAGAATTTGATGACAAAGACATGTACTTCATTCTAAAGCATTTAGGTCAGTATCATTTTATTATCAAAAACTTTTGATATTTAATAATATATCAAGATTGTGAAGGTAGATCCTTCACTCTAGGGACGTTTTTAGGGTTTTGTTTCTACTTCCTCCACCATGTCTTTCACTGATGAATATTAACTGGATAGATGTTTCTCCAGCATTGACCCCAGCTTCCCAAAACCTTGAATATGATGTTCTCCAAAGCTTTAGATTTATATTGTGAGCCACTGCAAGTTTTTGAAGCTGTTGTGTGTTTAAATGTTTAAAAATGGAAAAAAAATAGTCCGAGAATCTAATCCTTCATAATGTTATTCTGCACCCAACAAAGCTACAGTTCTAGAAATAGAATCTCCCTCTGCTTATGAATTATAGAAACATTTCCCTCCAGTTCGATTTACTCATGATTTCATTCTGCAGTCTTTCAGCACCTTGGTTACACACATGCATTTATTTCTTTTTGCCTGGAATAATTACATGTATGAATTACTGTCCCCTTCACTGTATCTTAAGTTATTTGAGGACAGGAGTACCTGGGATTTATGTCTCTAATTCCATAATTCCTCACCTAGCATTTTGCAAAGAGTAAGCACTTACTGAATAGTTAAATGAATTTTTATAGTTTGTATTGTCAAAATGCAGACATGTGATTAGTAACTTTATTATGCAAAATACTATTTTCATTACATTTAAACATGTATTGCTATAACATTCTTTTTTTATTGTTATTAAAGTTGACATATTTGGTGTCAGAAGCCAGATTTTTAATGTTTATTTATTTATTTGGCTGTGTCAGGTCTTAGTTGCGGCACGCGGGACCTTCGTTGCAGCACGCGGGATCTTTTTCTTTAGTTGTGGCATGAGAACGCTTAGTTGTGGCATGTGGGATCTAGTTCCGTGACCAGGGATCAAACCCGGGCCCCCTTCATTGGGAACACAGAGTCTTAGCCACTGGACCACCAGGGAAGTCCCAGTATAACATTCTCAAGGGAAAAAATGTCAGTATCCGTGATTATCCTTCTAAGTGAACATGGTAATACAATCATACATGTGAATCCCACCTTAACTGCAGAACAGTGTAAATAAAAGAACCTAGGCTTTAAAATCTGTTAGATCTGGATTCTACACATAGATCTCAAATTTTTCATCTTGATAAACCTTAATTTCTTGACCTCTAAGATGGAAATATAATTATCTATGTCTTACATTTATTGTGCAAAGGAAATAAAATTTGCAAAAAAATCCTATCTTTGGTACATAGTTAATGCTTAAAATGCTTATCACACTGAAAAGAGATACAGTAAACCCTGCAAAAACTTTGTCTTGGCCTTGATAGCTACCTGTGAAAAATTTTCATGTCATGAAAATGAACTGGAAATGGAAGAAAACCTTGAAAATCTTCAAATGTACCCTTTGGCTAAATTAGACTGAGACATTTTAGATGTTGATGTAGTCTGCTAGAAACTGAAAAAACCAAAACCAAAACCAAAACACTTTCTCCATCTTCGCGCATTTAATTCTTGATATGTAGATAGAATGGCATGTTATTCCAATGCAAATACAAGAAAGACAGGCAGCTATTCCTTGATTGATAAAAGCTTTGGGACCAGAATTTCAAAGTCAGTGGGTAGGGCAGGGCAGTGTTTTGCTTTCTTGGTGAGGAGATGCTTGGGCATAGAACTACCCAATGTAAAGCAGTAGCCTATAATTGCAGGGCTCAGAGTTTGGACACCTAGGGGAGGCAGCCACTATCAGAGGGTCTGGGCAAGTGAGAATCTAAACGGGGAGTACTGGATTACAGAGGGTAAGCAAGACTCTGAGGGGTCATACAATTTACTTTCTGTTCTATCATTTACTCCCCAATCATACCTGTTGGACACTGACTGTATGTCAAGCTTTGTGCTAAACCTGTATAT
This sequence comes from Physeter macrocephalus, assembly GCF_002837175.3. NCBI lineage: Eukaryota > Metazoa > Chordata > Mammalia > Artiodactyla > Physeteridae > Physeter > Physeter macrocephalus. Next base: position 130,201,959 of record NC_041214.2, read on the forward strand.
TCAGTCATCCATTTAATTCTCATTACACACCTAGAAGGTAGGGCTGGTTATTTTCTGCATTTTATTTGGAGAATGGGAGGGAGATCCCTCTTTTTCAGTTCGTATTGACACAATGCAGAGTTGTGCAATAATTAGTAACTTTATTATCTGAAACACTATTTTAATTATATTCAAACTTGCATTGATATTACATTTGTAAAGAGAAAATGCCAATACCCATGACTATTCTTCTAAGTCAATATGTTTATACACTCATACATGTGAAATCCATCACTGAGGATTATAATGGACTCAGAATAGTTTAGCTCAGCCCTGGGTCCCCTACATTAATTCTACCTAGAAGTGTAGAAATCCTCCAGTGGATTCACATGAACTTTCTTAGATTACAGCACTATTCTCCTAATTAATCACCCAAATTTTCCACACTATCTCCATTCTCCAACCAGCAGCAGGATGGATGATTTAAAACAGTACTCGCATTCTAGCATTCTCCTCTAAAAGTCCATCAATGGCTTCTGAACATCCTTTGGCCAAAGTTTAAAGTCTTTGTGTGGCTCAGAAGGCCCTCTGTTACCTGTCCTTCTGTATTTCTTACCACTTTTTCTGCCTTGCAATCTATACTCAAGTCATTAGGAAATTCATTCGCTTCTTAAATAGGTCAATGTTTCTCTTACTTTCTGGGCCTTAAAAACACAGCAGGCTTCTTCTCTACACACTTTCTACACACTTTTGACTCCCCACCTTTCCTTCATATATCAGCTTAAATAATACTCCATTCATAGAACTTTCCTACTCCCGGGGGGCAGCTCTTTCATCTGGGGTACTAGCAAGGCAGCTCCAGTCCATTTACTGTCCGTACAATCCCCTGCCAATGAAAAAAATCATGTATCGGCTGAACTGAACAATGGGGCCTGAGACTTCTCTAGTCCCATCTTTCTCTAAACTCATTGCTCTCCTAGTGACTGGATGACAAGACGGAGAGGGGAAAGTGGTGATTATTTATACTAGGTCCAATTCTGTCTCCTTATAAAGACCTATGGGGAGGACCCTGGATCCAAATTTTGAAGACCTTAGCATGTCAGCCACTTAACATTTTTTGTCTTTTATTTAGGGTACCAGTTATCAGTTGTAGAACTACAGAAAAGCTCTCTGTCAACATGTTGTTATACTTATTTAAGTGTTATACTTATTTATATTTTTACTGTCTGCCATAGTGCCAGATACACAGGACATGCTCAATAAATATATATTGAATGAGAATCAGAGAAGTGAAAAGACTAGTTCAAAATCACAAGTCCTGTTTGGCAGCATGGTTCCTGATTTTAGTAATCTTGTACTAAAAGTCCCCAAACCAAATGTATTATGAATATTTATCTTCTTGGTTACTGATGACGTCCTTAAAAGCTTAGTTTTACTCAAGATAATAGATACAACAGTTTTATAATACAATATTTAGCAAATGTACAGCATTATATGTACATGTGCGTCACTAAATTTAATTATGGAAGAAAATACTTTTTATTTTTATTTTTTGCGGTACGCGGGCCTCTCACTGTTGTGGCCTCTCCCGTTGCGGAGCACAGGCTCCGGACGCGCAGGCTCAGCGGCCATGGCTCACGGACCCAGCCGCTCCGCGGCATGTGGGATCTTCCCGGACCGGGGCAAGAACCCGTGTCCCCTGCATCGGTAGGCGGACTCTCAACCACTGCGCCACCAGGGAAGCCCGAAAACACTTTTTAGTATGCCTTTTTCAAAACATCTAGGAAAGCCAAGAAAACAAATAAATGAAAAAATTTTGAAAAACATAACTTACCTCCACGCCCAAAATTCGCAATCTCATTTGGGCCACTATTGCTGTTGTTTACTGGCAAGCTCGTGGCTGGCCATGAATCAGCAAGCCATGGATAACTGGGATCACCAGCATTTAGAAGACCTGGGCGGCTAAAACAGGAATTAAAAGGAAATCAATCCATGGAACTCAATGAGAGATTTGGACATCAGTCTCATGAACTAAAATGGATTAAAGAATTTAAGATTTTAATTCACTTTCAAATTAAAATCTGTAGGCTCTCAAGAATTAAGGAACTTTAGCAGTTCACTAAGGCTATATATAGATCAACCCTGTCAGTGGAAGCCGAAGAGTGCTGCCTGGGATTCTGCTGATATCCAAATGAATTCAGTCGTCTTCCCTGAAACTGGTGGGAAACTGGTAACATAGCAGCATCCTGAAACAAGGTCTGATGATAAACTGGCACCTCAAGGGAACAATTGCTCAGAATGATTGCTCAGTATCAGCCATTTCCAGGACTTTGAACTATTGCTTCCTTAATTCCTGCAGCTCCCATATTTATCTGTCCCCTATAGGCTATAACCCCTGATATGGGCCCTCATGCTTGATTAGAGGCAAGGAACTTAAGGGAAATTAATGAACAGTATTTATACCGTTCCATCAATAGCACATTTTCAGGTTCTCTAAATTTAAAATATTAGGAGAATATTAAAGGTTTTTTTTAAAGTGATAAAAGATCCACTGTGGTCTGATACAGCATGTGTATATAATCTATGAAGAAAACTTCCTTCATGTCCTATTTAATAAATAATTCCCATCTTTAATATAAAAGATGGGATTCTGATCACTTTCCAGATTATTAGCATATTTACAAAGATACAGCAACATCTATAATCATTGTACTTTTTTTCCTGATAGACCCTTTGTGATACAATCCCTAAGAGAAACATGTGTTTCTATGGAAACTGCAATAAGAAGATCCAACTGCTTTCTTGCTACATCCACTAGCTCTCATTAGACCTAATCTCTTTTTGCTAAAATATTGATTAAATAGGAGATTGGAAGTTATTACCAGAGCCTAATTACAATCTCCATATCGGCAAAGGGAAAATAGATGAGGATATATGGGTTTGTTATCAAGTTTTATCAATTTCAATTGAGTATCCAAAGTTGTGGAATCTAGTCTGATCAATCTACAGCCTATTCATCATCCATGAATCATTTACTTTGTGATCGATTATGTGTAATTGTTCACTCAACGGCAATTTAGTGAGAACCAATAAGGAGTCTTAACCAACAGCAACTTCATTTGCTAATGTCTAATTAATGCAATAAATATCCTGCTAACAAATGAACACATTCCTTGTGATATTTACTACTAATTTCTTCAGGGGCCTCTGGGAGATATGAAACATCTGGACTTGATTCCTCTAAAGTGCACAACAGATAGGTCATTAAACCTTGTGGTAAGCCGTTTAATTCCTCCTAGAATTCTCACTTATAAGTGATTGTTTATTACAATAATAGCCTCTTACTATAGAGTTTCCTCAGTCCTGATTAAGAATAATAATTTAAAAAATCTCCTCAGTATACCTTCCATTGCTCATTAGTCCTCCATCTCCTCTTTGAAATGTAACTGTGAAAAAAAAAAGAAACATACACAAGTAGTCAATGTTAATTATGATTAATAACAACTACATATTGGCCCTTAGTTTAGAGCTGAAACCTCTGGGAATTTTAACAAAATATAATTAAACATAATTGTACAGAGAATAAGAAGCAGTGGTTTGGCCTAAAGCAAAGCTATCATTTGCTCCATCTTTAATAAGACATTTAAAAATTCCTCAAGCCAAACATATGGTTAAGTCAAAGGGGCAATTTTTATTTGGGTGTCAATTGGTATATACATGGTATTGGAAGATCGACATGCAATAATGAGGAATTATCAAATCATGACTTTTAATGTTAACATATAGGTGTCCTAATCAGAGGGCATAATGCAAAATGCACATAGTAGAAACTGAAACAGGATAGTCCAAACAGATAATATCCTTCCAATGAAACAAGTGAAAGTACTGATTGACAACACATTCCTCCCCATCACAGGTCCTTTTAGGGACCCTGAGAAGCACGATGAGTTGAAATACTATAATTACAAAGACATGAACTGTAATGAATAGAGAATACATAATGTATTGGGTGCTTTGTTTCATTAGCCAACTCTTACAAAAATGAAACTTTCAAATAATTGATACTGAATATATTCCAATTTTATATAATGATTACAAAACTTAAGTCCTTTTTAAAACTGTGGAACTTATTAGCAATATCAATAAGCATCCAGGAGGGCCACAGCTGAAGAATCCACTCCCTCTGGTCACTAGATTCCATTCTACAAAGCTAACAACATGAAAGTGGGTTTCAAGGATTGGCCAAAGAAGGTAAATATCAGTTTGGGTCCATCATCCCGTATCCAAAACCTTTGCAGCTAAATTTATTTGGAATTCAAAATGCTTCAGATCTGAGATAGGTAATATGATGCATACTGCAGAGAGGGTCCAAGGCAGCCAGTGTATTTAAAATTATTGTTTTTGCAATGAGATGTGAATATTCATGATTAGTGGAAAGAAGTCTATAAATAACTTCATATTATTTTGGACCCAATTTTGCCACTAAATTACTTAACTAGAAAATCATTGGGAAAAAAAAATTGGTGTTTAGAAGATTATGGATTGCAAAATTGCAATTCTGACCAAAATTAGTATGGATCAGCTAAACCAATCCCTGGGGATGAAGGCAAAAATACCATTTCACAGATGTGAATCCTACATATCCTATCTTTGGAAGATACTGATTAGATTTACTGTGATTACTTGGTGAGCAAAAGTAAAAATAAACCTTTATGAATTGATTCATATTTTTAATAAACTAAGGTCATATTGCTACTTAAAGTGCACACATAGTAAATACTTTCTCATTTGGATAATCTCTCCATCATTCACCTCTTTCTCAAGTTTGAGCTAATAAATATGATCACTCTTTAGATCTTATAACTTTCTAAATGTAGTTCCCCAATCCCTTCCCTAAGGTCATCTAAGGATATATCTCTCATGGCATCATAATTAGGCAATAAGATGGCTAAGGTTCTTTCAGGAATTCATGAAGCAGTGCTTTCAGAAACATCCTGGCACCTAAAAGTACATTGCCTTATCAAGTTTTTAGGTAACTTGTCAAGTGAATTATAAAACAATCCTGACATAACCTTTGTACCTGCCCAGGACTGGCTATGGACAGCTCCTTGGGGAAAATAAAAGAATACTGATCACTAATCTGCTTCCTGACAGACTCAAATGTTGGGAATCAACAATCAGCAGTGTATCCACACCACACTGGGTCCCTTTAATAACTGCTTTTAAGAACAACAATAAAAAATTGATCTGAAACACTTATTGAGAAAAACTGAGCACTGGTGGTATTAAATACAGGCCTGATTAGGAGGAAAAAACACAAAATGTGAAAACAGTACAGCTAATTAGCTTTCTATCTGATGTGACTTCCTAGTTATGTGGATTTTTAATGGACTATCAAGTGATTGTTTTACTCTGGTAAAAGAGAGCTAAGATAATGCTGTGAATATCATTGTGAATATGCAAATCAGCAGGTACTGATGGGCTACACCTCCAAATGTGCTGCTTAGGAGATACATGGGGAGAAGCTGAGCCCTTCTCTCTAACTTAGATGCTCTTTTTCCTCACCCAAATTTTCTGTTACTGTCAGAGCAATAAATGATATGAGAGAAAACGAGGGCAACTGAAGCAGAAGCACAGAAATTAACTTCATGTACTTACCAATGGTAAATTTTTCATAAACTGTAAATTTTAAAGTATTATGATGCAGCACTGAAAATCTTATCCAAAAGATATCATTCAAATGGCTAATAAGCACATGACAAGATGCTCAACATCAGTAATCATTAGGGAAATACAAATCAAAACTATTGGGTTGGCCAAAATTTCATTCAGATCTTACGGAAAAACCCGAACGAAATTTTTGGCCAACCCAATACAATGAGCTGTTACTTCACACCTATTAGGTTGGCTGCTATGCAAGAAACATTAAAATAAGCATTAACAAGAATGTGGAGGAACTGAAACCCTTGTGCACTGTTGGTGGAAGGTAAAATGGTGTAGCCATAGTTGAAAACAGTATGTTGGTTCCTCAAAAAATTAAAAATAGAATTACCGTAAGATCCATCAATTCCATTTCCAAAGGAATTGAAATCAGGGTCTCAAAGAGATATTTGTACATCCATGTTCATTGTAACATTATTCATAGTAGCTAAAATGTGGAAGCAAACCAAGCATCCAGTGATGGATGAATGGATAAGCAAAGTGTACATATAGACACAATGGAACATTATTCAGCCTTGAAAAGGAAGGAATTTCTGAAATATGCTAAAACTTTGGTGTACCTTGAGGACATTATGCTAAGTGAAATAAGCCAGTCACAAAAAGATAAATACTGTATGAGTCCACTTATATGAGGTACTTTGAGTAGTCAAAATCATAGAGACAGAAAGTAGAATGGTGGTTGTGAGGGGCTGGGGGGAGGGGGTAATAGGGAGTTATTGTTTACTGGATATGGATTTTCAGTTTTAGAAGATGAAAAGATTTATGGATATGGATGGTGGTGATGGTTGCACATCATGAATGTATTTAATGCCACTGAATTGTACACTTAAAAATGGTCAAGATAGTAAGTTTTTTTTTTTTTTTTTTTTAGTATGCGGGCCTCCCTCTGCTGTGGCCTCTCCCGTTGCGGAGCAC
>NC_041214.2:130208923-130211233 GCF_002837175.3 Physeter macrocephalus
GCCTCTCCCGTTGCGGAGCACAGGCTCCGGACGCGCAAGCCCAGCGGCCATGGCTCACGGGCCCAGCCGCTCCGCGGCATGTGGGATCTTCCCAGAACGGGGCGCAAACCCGGTTCCCCTGCATCGGCAGGCGGACGCGCAACCACTACGCCACCAGGGAAGCCCATAAGTTTTATGTAATGTTTATTTTACCACAATAAAAAATTGAAAAAAAAAATTATCAACTTAATTTACAGCTGTGTAAGAGTATGGACTCTATGGTACGGTCCATATTTACCAAATGAGAATTAAATGTTGTGAATAAAAGAATTTTAAATTTCAAAACTTTCAAGACATATCAATTTCCTATTTGTATTCCAAATCATTAAACTGTTTTCAAATGGTTCTAGACTGCTAAAAGACTGTCAAAATATTTCATAAAGACATTTATCTTTGTACCTCTGCATACCACCTATACAAAGGCAAAAATACACAGTCATTATGTAAATACATAATTGACTTAAAATGGCCCATGGATACAATTTGATATACATGAGAATCTTCAATTTTGTATGTTTCTATCAGGAGAGAAAAACAACAACAACAAAAAACAATACCTTCACATAATAAGGTTGATTAGTTGTCTTTTTAAAGCAAGGGAAAAAGAGAGAACACTTTTTCGAGTACCCTTTTCTTCCCATGCTCCAAAACTTTTAGATTTGTTCCATTTTGAAAAGTAGACCAAAAATAACTGAGTACTATTAGACCATGAGATTAAAAGCAGACTAGAAATAAGGATGAACAATCAGAACTCCTAAAAAGGAAGTCATATTTGGTGCTTTGATCAGCATTTTTTGTGTGTGCAGAGAGAGAAAAACATAAAAATAAATGCCACAGCAAAGTGAAAGCTGTTTTGAGGTAGCTCTCATTTCAGAGATGTTGAACTACCTTAAAGCTGAAAGCAAGAGGGTGGGGAGGGTAGGTGGTTGGACAATCTTGCTCTAGTCACAATTTTGATAATCACAGTGTGGTAACTTTGTGCTTATCAGAATTAAATTTGAAATAAGTGTGAATCTTTACCAGGAGTTTCTGCTAGCATCTAAAATTAAGAATTTTCAAGGGAGCAACATAGAGAAGTTTTTATTGCTAAAACTGACTGACTAGTGCTAAGGCTTCCAAAAAGCTCTATAGACACCACAGTCTTAAATGTTTTAGAATTGCATTAAATATTCTGAATTTATTGCAATATTTATAAAAGATATAAGGTAAAGAGATTTTGCAAGTTCATATCATACACAAAGTACCTCTACTATTATCTGACAGGATTAATCCTAATCTCACGCTTTCTAGAATTGAGGGGGAAGGGAAACAGAGCTACATGGTAAATTGACATTTTGAGGTAAGGAAGCTTTCAGAGTGCCTATCTCTAGTAGGCCACATTTTCCTACTCCAAATGGAAACTTTAATGTTGCCAGCCAAGCCTCACTCCCCTTCCTGATAAGCTATTTCTCAACTATGAATGTAGATTAATCCTCTTTTAATAAGCATTAACTCAAGCCCAGATAATCAGAGTATAAAAATTCCATCAAATCTTTTAGCTGTCTTAGGGTCATTTTGTCAAATAATTTCACCAACGGTTTAAAACCTATGCATGAAATGTTTGGTATTTCATAATTTGCTCACTCATTAAATTATTTATATTTACTGAGTTTAATAAAATCTGTTCTCCTCAAAGGTAATATTCATAAAATAGAACTCACCCCTTTAAAAGTGAAGATATGTTTATTTTCATTAAAAAGTTGGGGACTTAAAAATTGTGAATAGAAATATGAACAACATAAGTTTGAAAAGAATCGTGTAGCCTTCATGAAGATTATAATACAATATATAGAATCTTCATGAAGGCTGCATGGCTTTTATTTAAACTTATGTCGTTCACTTTTCTCTTCACAAATACCGTTAATACATATAATCAAACATTTACTCTAGATTCAAAATCACCTAGTATTTTCTGCCTAAATATGTTTACAATTCTATTTCACCCGGTAATTCAGGTAGTGAATTATTCTGGCGGTCAGGAACCTCACATGCAGTGACAAGCAGACTGTTAGTGTTCAATGAAGATTAAGATAAATAACACTGCATGTTACTCTAGAAAAATATAAAATGATTTCATGTAGAATATGAGATATGAGGATACCTTTCTCATTCCAGTTGCCCTTCTTTGAGCCACGAGCAAACCTGTCGTGCGTGTTTGCGTCTGAAGAATTTAAATAAAGAATAAATAGGTGGGCTTCCCTGGTGGCGCAGTGGTTGAGAATCCGCCTGCCC
>NC_041214.2:130211317-130262554 GCF_002837175.3 Physeter macrocephalus
AAAAAAAAAAAAAAAAACAAAAAAAAAACCCAAAGAATAAATAGGAAAAAATTGAATAGGAAGTTAGTTAGTGTGTAATTTTGCCCTGGGGAAATCGCCAAGTTCTTGTATGTAAAGAAGCAAAACACGTTCAGGCCAAATTCTCCTCTCAGATCATTTAAGTGTATAAGTTTACATTTGATTCTTGATAGTTGCTTTTATAATCTAAGGTGCTAATCCACTAGTGTTCTATGATCAATATGTTAAAGCCTCTGAAACATAAGAAAAATATCAACACTGAGTAGCATGCCATTTTTTTTTACCTTCCTTTTAAGCATTCAAATATAATTTTCCACATGGAGATGGAGAATCAAAGATTAGCCACAATAAAATCAGCGGGTTTTTGCCTGTACAGAGTGAGTGGAAAGTATCCTGCCGAGAGTTAGAGTCTCCACTCTGCAACTTATTTCTTCTCCCCACTAGTTAAAATCTTCCCTCTGGTGGTTAAAATCTACCTGTGATGGTTAAGAAGACTTGGAATGAAGTAGGAAAAAGCAAGTGCTGAAATCAAATTTTACCTGCTTTTCAATTCTACTTAGGATCAGTCTAGCGTTATTAAAATGCATGTTTCTTAATTTACATCAATTGCAGCAGAGTTTAAGTATAATCCAAGATCACATTTGGGGTTTGAAATTAATGAAGACATTTTTTGTTATAAATTAATTTAAATACCTATCCCAAAGTAGACTTTCATTTATTTGAAAAAAAAGTTATTGCTATCATAAATCAATAAGAAAATTTTGAAACTATATAGATATCACCATGTAGTAAAAAGTGGAAACATTAGACTTTTCGTTTTGTGAATAAAATTACATTGCTTTAATGTTACTGGGTTTAGTTTTCATGCTTGTTAAATTATAAGATTTCCAGAGAAATTTTTAGGAAAACCAAAAATAAACAGAACTAGTACACATAGACTATTTTCTCTATAATTTTTATAAAACACTTCAGAGAAAAATATCCCTGTACGAAACCCCTGTGCTCTTAAAATGGATCATTATTAGCTCATGCATGAAATATCAGAAATTTAAACATATGATAAATACGTACTACACTAATCACTCCTATTTAAAATCCTCATATTCTCAAGAATATAAAAATTCCAGGAGGTGGAGGATAGGATATTTATGGAGGGAAATGTCTAGAGAATATCGCCAGGTCAGATATGCAATGCTAAGTACCTGTGGTTTGGATTTTCATTTGCTTCTCACCTAGAAGAGAACAGCAGCTGCTGGAAGGCAAATTACCAGCTGAAGGTGAATCCATTCTGAGAGTCAGCCATCTATCAACTAAGTATAAAGGTTCAGAAAGGCTGCTCTGTGGCTTGACCTTATTCCAAAATATTTGAAGTGCATAGCACCTTGCCAGTTAGCAGTTCTTCTACAAGCAGGTGGATATCAATCACAATGAGAACTGATAATAGGAAATGTACTATTCTTGTCAAGCTCAAAGACCAACAGATATTTTCAAATTAAATGCATAGGTTTTGCAAAGAACTGCTGTTTCAAAAAAGAAGAAGAAAAAAGGCTATCTGACATAATTTTACTAAAAACATAAACTAGTAATTATGAGACCTATGCTATTTTGCAGGCGTGAGTGAATAAAGATGTCTGGAGGGTAAAAATGCAACACTCCAAACGTGGCATCTTAGAACTTTGTACTGAAGTGGCTAGCATAGTCAATCTTTTATTATTTTCACTAAAGCCAAGCAATGAGATAAAACAAAAAAATAGTCCTTGAATTAAATCATTCTTCCTTATTTCTCATGTGATTTATATGAGCGTGTCACAGAGACGAAATGGAACGTGGTGATTGACTAAACAGGTTGATGGACAATACCTTCAGGGAACGAAAGCAGAGGACTGGACTGCAAAACAAGAAGTTATGTTAAAGTATCTTTAATGTTCATGACTCTGACACTCAGCAGTTATTGCCCAGCATACCTTTCCAGGAAGAATCACTCACTGGTAGGGTGATAAAGCACTCAGATGATAAAGCATAAGGAAGCAGGCATCAGCAACCAATGAGAAATGAGAATGGCACAGCAACAGCAAGTCACAAAGCATGAAAGCCCCTTTTCAATGGATACATTATACTACCTTCTCTAGTCCTGGGAATTTGTTCTAACCAGTAACTGACAAACTTTATTTTCACAAAATATAGACATGAGCCACCGTGTGATCGTCAAATGATCGTATTTAAATGCTATCGAATAACAAGAAAGACAACCAAGTGGGTGCTATTCCTTTCATTTTGAACTATTCTCAGAAGCTCAGACACCTACAAGCTACAGCAGCGGATAAGTTTAATAAGAATTGAAGCCTCTGTCAAAGTCACTTAACACATTTCTGCTTCTTACTAAAGTAAAAATTAGAAATAGAAGATGAATAAAATATCTCAAAAATTTTAAAATATTTGTAGGACGATGGTAAATTAAAATTGTTCCCTTGTAAATTCTACAAAGTGTGAAATATTGTGAGACAATTTCTTTTGATGATCATTGTTAGGGAAAGTACTTAAAATGCATTGCAATTTAAACTGTAATTGAATATAGCTTCAGTATTGAGTTCATTTTTTCAGTCACTGACTTGATAATTTTCTCTCTCTCTTCCTTGGAAGTATTTTGAAGGCCATAATTTTGGACATCCTTAAAATTCCTGTTCTTGATTCTAAGAAGAAAACATTTTTGCGAACAAGTAGAACACCAACGGTCTTCTTTTTCTTCTGCTGTTTCTTTTGCTTCTCCTTTTTCTTCCTTCTAAAATTCCTATTGGTCACTTTGAAATAGACATCCTATTTAAGTGACTAGTAAATCACTTAATTCATGCCTCATCAGTCTCATCAATCCTGATGAGATTTTTTTTTGCTTCCTTTGTATTTTCCATCTGAGACACAGTTTCTATTGTAATCTGTATCATGAAATACAAAGAACTACATTTCAAATCTTTCCTCTTTTTTTCTGAGCATTTTAGGAATGCTCTTGCTTAAATTCACTTTTCAAACAATGGTGTCATAGCGTGCAAAGTTTGTGTGTGTGTGTGTGTGTGTCGAACTAGTTGAGAAAAATGTCTAAGCACTTTATCAGTGTGCATTCTTCTTATGCTTCTTTGGAGATACAAGCAAAAAGATTGCCTTACGGTCATAATGTGATATGGTGAAGAGCAGTGCATTAAAGCATGTTGTCTGTAATTGTTTAAATCAAGCCAAAAACATCCATTCATTCACTCAGTTATTCCATTCCATTCCTTCCCTTGAATTTTGTCATATTTCTAAAGATGACATTTTTTTAGCCGGAAATAGCCTCTTACCAGCATAATTACTGAGTCCCTTTCTCTTCTTTCTTCGCCAATACAACCAGATGCTAAAACCCATCAGAATTACCCAGCAGGCACCACCAATACCAGCTATAAAAGCTGGTTGCTTCACAACATCAGTGATTTGCTCAGTTATGCTGTTATTGTTTTCAGTAATGACAACTTCATTCCTTCCCCCTATGGAAGAAACAACAGTGTTAGTGTTAGTAAATATTAAGACAAAAAACCCCACAAAAATACATATATGGTATGCCAAAGGCACAGAAGATTAGAACATTCTTTGAAGCAGGTAATATTTGCTGTGTCCTGAGCCTGTCACAATTTATTGGTAAGCATATTTTGTAAGTTTCAGAAAAAGAATCAAATCATAAGTTTGAAATGTGATTAAGAACATTGTTCCCTTGTGTTTTGTTTCGCTGTGGACAGATTCAGAACCACTTCTTGATTTATTGCCTCATAAATAAGTACGAAAACAAGTGCTGTGAGCTGAAATAATAGTAACCTTTCTTCAGTTAGGTAAAACATTTTGTAATATAATTCTCATTTTTTTAAAAAAAGCAACTATAACATTTAACGCCAGGTATTTGAAAATTACCTTCCCCCTACAGCACTGCCTAAATACAAATGTTCAAAATATTGCCCTTAATATTCTACCAAAGGTCTTATTTTGATCAAACATATTTTAATTTTCTGGAAGGTATTAAAATTACTATATTAAACAATGACAATTATGTAAACATCTTTTCATAGAGATTAGTATCTACAGTTAAAACCTCATGAAAAGATAAAATTCCTAAATGCCCTTAAAGTATTTGAAACTAATTCGAAAATCCACTTGAAAGCTGGATACAAAACAACTTGAAAATTCATTCTAAGGTCTATGTAACAAAAACATACATTTAAATCTGGACTAAGATTATTCTAGTAGTCATGTTTCTGACAATTTAGCCCTCTCAGAGATAATAAAGAAAATCTCAATCCACATTTTTAAACAGGTTTAAAACTCATGGAATCATAATATCAATGAAGAGCAAAGATTTATGTGTTTATTTAACAGATGGATTAATTCAGACACTGGAAATTTAGTGATTTCTTATGTTAATATCATATCTCATTAGTAACTAATCCAATACTTAAAAAATAAATTGTAAGCAAAATATAAATGGCAAATTTCAGCATATCACATCACAGGAATGTGTAATTCTCATTGTTTCAGTTATCATGGCACTGTAATATATTAGAAAGTGCAAGGTCTTTGAAGTTCCACATTTGAGTATCATCTCTGACACTTACTAGCTAAGTAAGCAGTGAGTTTATGTAGGGCACTTAATCTTTTGGAATCCCTGTTTCTGTTAGTTGGCAACAGTACTGTCTATTTCATTTATTTGGGAGGATTAATTGAGACGATGTATGTAAAGAGGTTAATAGGAACACAGTAATTATAGCCCATGTAAGGCTAAGAGTTACTTTAAGGGCCACTCAGGTAGGAATATAAGTTGTAAATTATCTAGATGTGAGAGTTCTGCAAACAATAGGTGACTTGTTTACCAAGGTTTCACCTTTCTTCCAGGGCAGAAAATTAGCCTATATTCCCCAGCCTCCCTTGTAGATGAGTACAACAAAGTGACTGAATATTTAGCCAATTGTACACAGGCAGATGCATACTACCTCCGGATCTGACCCGTAAATCACTGTGACAATACGTCACACTCTCTTTCCTAGCATGTTGGATAGAAACGAGGGATCTGCGGCAGGATGCTGACCATCTAAGACAGTGGTCCCCAACCTTTTGGGCACCAGGGACCGGTTTCGTGGAAGACAATTTTTCCACGGGCGGGCGTGGAGGAGGGGAGAAGGTTCAGGCGGTAATGCGAGTGATGGGCAGATGAAGCTTGCCCGCCCGCCTCTCACTTCCTGCTCTGCGGCCTGGTGCTTACCAGTTCGCGGCCCAGGGGATGGGGACCCCTGCTCTAAGAGACATAGAGCCATTGATGGAAGGAGCCACGTTCCGTGAAAAATTTTATGGGGTAGAAACCCCATCCTCCATTCTGCTGACTCATATTAGGCTGGGCTATGAATAAGAAACTTTTACTTTGTTAAGCCAATCAGTATGCCCACTTGTTTGTTATAGCTGCTAGCGTTTTATATAGTCTAATATTCCATTCTTGAAACATCTTTTGTGTTAATTTCCTGATTTAAAAACTAGCTTCACTTATGTAGTGAAGCTGGTTCATTTTCCTAATCTATCTGCTCTTAGTTACTATACATACAAACATAGTCAAAAATGTATTTAAAATGAGCTCATATTTTCAACTTGAGACATATCAATACATATATCTGGTGATTGTGCTAAACACTAGTAGTTACTAAAAAGAAAACACCTTGTAGCACAAACAGAAAAGAAAATTCATCCTTCATTTGTGTAAAAGATCCATAAAATGTCTTATTGAATATAGTAAAATATTTATTTATGTTACCCAAAGTGTGTAAGTATTTCTTATGCTGTTAGTATTTTTAAAACAATGTTGTCAGTTGGACTAATTAGAGCACAGACATGGGATGTGTGTGACCTGTAACACTCCATTGTTCTTTCAGACAAAAAAATATAATGAAATATAATGTCTTCCTCCCACTGGAGAGTAATGAAGAACAAAACTAATTTGTTGGACTAAAAATTAATTAGACACATCAGATTCGATTGTACCTATTACTGTGAAAGTTTGCAGTTGTTCCACATATTATTACCAACTATGTAAGGTAAGCGTGAAATAGGCAAATGATTAAAGAAACAATAGGTATATTACTAAGCAAGATTACTGAGAATTTTAAGTCAATGTAATTTGGTTATATGACATGCTGTTTGATGCTTATATATATAAATGTATTTGGTTGTATTTGTGTAATTGCAAACATATAAAATTATGGATATTTTGATGTAAAAGTCACCTTACCAGTGGAGACAGCAAATAAAAGAACAATACTACTTTTAAGTCTGTGTAAGGCTATTTATTATATTTATACAAATTTTAATTAAAGGCCCCTTAATGTAACTTTTTGGAATAAAAACTAAGCTGAGAAGGAATAGATGAAACAGTACATTGTCTGGCATAAGACAAATCTAAAATTATCAGCCATAAATTACATCAAATGCCAATACATGATTTAATTAAAGCAAAGGGGAAATGAGGAAGAGCTTGAGTCACTTCAAGTGCTGTTTCCAGTACTGAATAGACAATAGGAAAAGCATAAATTGAAAGAGAAATGGAGATTAGCCATCACTAAATCACTTTTCAACTAAGGAATAACAGTTGTGTAGATAAGGTTATCAGACAAGATGTTACGGTAGATATGCAGGGGTAATTAAAGAAACAATTAAAGGCTTCTTCAGTACAACAGTAGATATTAAAAAGAAATAAATCTCTCGAGGACAAATAGCCTTTTCCAGGCTGAATTGTGCTTGTGTGTGTGTGTGTGTGTGTTTATTTCAAGTAGTACAATTCTATTTCCTATAATTATGTCTTGGATATTGTGTATTCCAACTACATGAAAAGGAGATAGAAATATTACTTATTAGATTATTTTTTATTTCATAGAAAAATTTGAAAAGTATGATACATAAACAAATTAAAAGGTACTCATTATCTACTTATCCACTTGATCATTCGGTCTTTTTAAAATAATACGAGTTAAGCAAAACTTTCCATTTGATTTAAAAAAAATCTTAGTTAAAATTATTATTTTAAGTTACCATACAATTGTTTATTCTTAACTGTCATGACATGAACTTGGAGAAGTGGTGTTACTGCAATTTTTACTTGCCTCCAAATACAATAAATCCCCCAACTATTGTGAAGCAAATAGGTAACTACTACAAACCAAAATCGAAACCAAAACAAACCAACTTTTCCATGCTTGAGAATTATATTTATTACCAAAGATGACAGAAAACAAAAAGAAAACATGAAAGGAAATTATAGATATTTGGTAATCCTACTGATCTTTGATTTCGAAAAATTACATTCAGTCAATCTTTTTCATATATATGCTAGAAGGGTAAAAAAAAAAAGTGAAAAAAAAAAAAAGCTTTGTTTACCTATCTGGGAGCTCTCATAGAAAGCTATACCTTTCAAACATGTTTCATATTTTTTTAAGTGAAAAATTACTGCCTTATTTCTAAATAACAAATATTCTAAATATTATTTAGAAAATATGTAGAAATAAGAATAAGTTCATCTATATCTGTTAAATCCTTTTGGGTGTACCTGTATTTCTTTCTTATTCCAATTTATTTTAGAAAATCTCAGAAGGGCAAGATTATAGGTTTCCCGCAGGTTAAGGAATTAATTCAGTTTGTATGACTAATTAAGAAAGGGAAGGCAATTTAAAGAAAAGTTAATACTAAAACTTTTAAAATGTTTTTAATATATAAAAGGAAGAATACTTGGAGAATCTAAAAAATTTTAACATGACGACTGAATATTAAAATCTCTTCATTATATAATAAATACATTGTAAAAAGAAAAAATTT
The DNA here is from genome assembly GCF_002837175.3 of Physeter macrocephalus. Classification (NCBI taxonomy): domain Eukaryota; kingdom Metazoa; phylum Chordata; class Mammalia; order Artiodactyla; family Physeteridae; genus Physeter; species Physeter macrocephalus. Next base: position 130,219,199 of record NC_041214.2, read on the forward strand.
CCCAGAATTTGGTAGTATGTTCTATGTACATATTTTAGAAAATAAACAGAAAAGAATGCAAATGGCACATTGGCTTGTATGAAACTCTGGACAAAAGTATTTTTAAAATATATAAACTCTAGAAAGAACATTAAAAAAGATAAAGAAGACACCGACAAACAAATAAAATCAGGGTAAACTGAAGGGATTTGCCTTTTGAAAGAATAAAACCACTCAAGAAAAAGAAAATCTGCATTTATGAGGCTTTCTACCCCCTTAGAGAGCTCAATCCATGCAGCACTAGGGAGCTAGAACTCAAGCTGAAAATCTCAGTCTTATTTCTAAAAGGTGTCAGAAGATAGCCTTCACAGCTGCCAGTGTGACAAAGAATTAAGGGAGAAACCATGTGAAAGAGGGAGAGACAGGAGAGTGATGTTCTCAAATCTGTGTATAAATTCACCCTCAGTACTAGTGTGAACCCTGAATTGTGCATGCAGAAGGACGATTTCAAGGATTTGGTGAAACTCAAAAGGTAAAAGGCTGCAAAGACTGAGCAGACTCTCTCACTGCAGAGAAGATTGTGTTTGAAGTTTAAATTCCATCAAGTTAGGCAGACCAGATAAAAATATTAGGCTTTTCACTGAAAGTCCAGGAGCACTATGCCTTAGAAGTAAAAATTAAACTGAGGTTTTGCCTGAAGAATATTGTCAAAACATAAATAGTCCATACTAACAATATGTAAAAACCAAGCCACCACAAGATCAAGATGATCAGCCAGTAACATAACTGCCTCTAAGGAAAAGAAAAATAACATTCTTCAGAAGATCACAAAATTGTATAGTATGTTTTCTGCAATGTCCAGTATATAGTAAAAAATTACCAGGCATGCAAAAACAAGCAAAACAATAATAACAACCACAATAACAAAAATGAGGAAAAGATAACCCAAGATCAAGAGGAATAGTAATCAATAGAAATAGACCAAGAGATGACATGGATGTTGAAATTAGGAGGAAAGGACTTTCAAGCAGCTATTACAATATGTTCATTAATTTAAAACAATAGAGTCCTAATGAATGAACACATGGGGAATTTCAGAGGGAAATGAAAAATGTAAAAGAGAACAAATGGAATTTGTACTATATAAACTGAATTATTCACTGGCTACTTCCATTTCTGCCCATGAAGGAATAACAGGAATGAGACATGCAATCCCACCATAAACAAGGAAAATCTAGGCAAAATATGTGAAACAAAAGGACAGAACTATGATAAAAAAGGAAATAAAAAAGGGGAATCTTACGATATTCATATCTGTCTATCTGGAGACAATTTCTAAAATGTGATGCAACGAAGGGGAGTCCAAAAATGGCTGAATAGCATTCCTGAGTTAAAAAGAGACAGTAAAACTCAGGCAGACTCAAGGATTGAATTTAAGGAACAGAATATCAGAAAAACGTGGGTAATATAAAATATTTTTTCTTAGTTTTAATTTATTTGAAAGATAGTTGATTGTTTAGAGCAAAAGCAATAATAATACTTTAGTCTGTGTATTGGTTTTTATTACATGTGCAGGAGTAAAAGGTAAAACAAGAGCAAAAAGCTTGAAAGGGAGGAAAATGGAATTATATTTTCTAAGATCCATATAGCATAGGCTAATCCTAGAGTAATCATTACAAAAATAAGTATACTTAATGATTCAATAGTGAACATAAAATATTATACAGAAAGTCATTTTATTCATCCAAAAGAAATCAGTAAATTAGGAAAATAGGAACAAAGTCAGATAAAAAAAAATAGCAAAAGGGTAATTCTAAGCTCCAAAACATCAATATCGCATTAAAGATAATAAACACTCCAATTAAAAGGCAAAGATTGTCATATTGGATAAACAATAAGGCCTCACAATATGCAATTTAAATAATAGAAATGTGCATTAAATACAAAGACATAGGAGTTAAAATAAAAGGATGAAAAAAAAATCACAAAACGCAAACACTTACACGGGTGTACTAACATCAGACAGAGTAAGTTCCAAGACAAAGAATCGTATGAGGAAATAAAGTGAGGCATTTCATAATGAAAAAGCATAAGTTCATTAAGAAGCTATAACAATCTTAAAATATACTCAGTTAAAACAGAGTAGCAAAATACATGAAACAAAAACTTATAAACAAAATGGAGAAATATACAAATTTATAATTATAATAAATTGCCAGGCTCTTTTCTTATTAATTAAAAGAATGCATTAACAGAAAATAAGTAAGGACTTGAACAATACTACCAACTGATTTGACCTGACATTTATTGAACATTCCATTTCAAGACAGAAAAATAAAAATGAACATAGTTTTTAAATGCACAAGGCACACTCGCTAAAATGAAATTCTGGGCCATAAACTAAGTCTCCATATTTAAAAAGCTAAATTCATGTAAAATACACTCTCTGACCCCAGTGAAATTAAATTAGAAATCAGCAACAAAAATCTATATGGAAAATACCAAAACATTTGGAAATTTAATAGCACATTTCCAAATAACTTCTGCAAAACCCAAAAATTTTTAGGGAAAGTGAAAAGTGTTTTCAACTTTATGATAAATGATAATTTACATCAAATTTGTAAGATTCAGCTGAAGAAGTGCTTAGAGGGAAATTTATAACTTTAAATATTCGTATTAGAAAAGAAGAGAGGTCCAAATCATTGATATAAGTTTCTATCTTAAGAAGCAACATAAAAGTAAGCAGAAGAAAAAAAATATCAGAAATCGCTTAGTTAGAAAATAAATAAATAAAACTAACAAAGCCAAAATTTGTACGCTGAAAGGATTAATAAAATTGATAAATCTTTATCAAGATTAAAGTTGGAGAGAGGGAAGAGAGAGAGAGGGTAGGGGGCAACGAGAAAGGAGAAGAGAGAGAGAGAGAGAGCATCAATCCACAGTACTTATGAATAAAAGAGATGGCATTACTACTCATCCTGCAAACATTACAATTAAAGGGATTACAAATAAGGAGCTACTGCAAATAAACATGTGATAATAAATTCAACAATTTAGATGGATTAAACAAATTCATTGGTTGGCAAACACCAAAAATCCATTTACCACAACCAACAGAGAAGAAAAAAGTATCTGAATAAATGTAAATTCATAACAATAAAAATAATTCACAAAGAAAACTCTAGGCACAGATATCTTCATTGAATTCTAGAAGTATTTAAGGAAGAAATAGGACAAGGCCTACCAAGACTCTTACAGAATGTAAAAGAGGAAGGAATACTTCCCAACCCATTAAAGCTAGCCTCCCTGATTCCAAAACCTGACAAAGACATCAAAGGAAAACTATCGATCAATATCCCTCATGAACATAGATGCAAAATTCTTTACTAAATGTTAGCAAATCAGATCCAGTAGTATCTGTAAAAAGCATAATATATCCTGACCAAGTGGGATTTATCCCAAGAATGCCAGGTTTATTTACCTTTAAAACCATAGAATTTATCATATTAACAGAAATAAGGAGAAAGAAAATAGATGATTATCTGAATACCTTCAGAAAAAGTATTTTGCAACTATTAAAATAAGTGAGTGAAGTTAGTAAGGCCATAAGATAAAAGGGCAATACATAAAGTTAAATTTATATATAACATAAAGTAGTTGAAAAAGGGAATTTTATAAATCCACTTGTAATAGTGTAAAAAACGTTAAATACTCAGGAAAAAGTTTAACAGAACATAGGTTAAGGCCATATGTTGAAAACTACAAAATATTGTTGAGAAAAATAAAGACAAATAATGGAGAGGTACATCAAGTTCCCACAGAGAAAGACTGACTATGAAAATGTTTAATCTTTCCAATTTGATGTATAGATTCACTGTATTTTTAAACATAAATATAATTTTTCCGACATAATTTTGTAGAAAAAAATTTTCCAAACTTTTTTTCCAACATAATTTTGTAGAAACTGACATGCTGATTTGAAAAGTATATGGAAAAGCAAAAGGTCTGGAATAGCCAAAAAAATTTTGGAGAAGAAAATGATGCAGTATTCACATTACCTGATTTCAGGACTTTCTATGAGCTATTAGTAATCAAGACACTGTGGTTTGGCATATGGATAGACATATAAACAAATGGAATAATACAGGGAATCCAGGAATGGATCCATACGTATATAGTTAACTGGAGAAAGGAAAGTTTTTTCAGTGAAAGATACCTATGCATTTTGATTTTACATATGGAAATAAATAAGCCTCAACCCTCAAATCACATGCAATTACTTTAAGATGAATTATAGACCTATGCATAAAAGCTAAAACTATAAAGCTTCTGGAAGAAAATATCTTTGCTATCTAGATTTAGGGCATAGTTTCTTGAAAGTACTAAACATGAAAGAAAAATCTGATAAATTATAAATCATGTAAATTGAAAACTACTGCTCATCAAAAGACACTACCAAGAAAAGGACTAAGAAAGCCATAAATTGGGAGAAAATATTTGTGATACAATCTATGACAGATAATTTATATTGAAAATGTACAAATAACTCCTCTTAGTAACGAGACAAATGACACCATTTTAAAAAAGGCAAAGACTTGGAAATTTTACAAAAGAAAATATGTGAATGGCCAATAAGCACATGTGAAGTTGCTCAACATCATTAGTCATCAAAGAAAATTGAAGTGAAAATGACAATGAGGGACTCTTACACTCACTGAAATGGCTAAAATGACAGATGGCAACATTAAATGTCAGTGAGGATGTAGAAAAACTGGAAGTCATATTCTTTCCCTGTGAGAGTATAAAATTATACAATTTGAAAAAATATTTAGAGTTTCTTATAAAGTCAAACTACATCAGTGCTGTTACCCAGAAATTCCACTTCTAGGTAATTCTCCAAAAGAAATAAAAACATATGTCCTCAAAAAAACTTCTTACACATTCTCTCAAGAGAAAAGCAGAGAAACAAAATATGATACATTCACATGATTGAATACTGCTCAGAAATAAAACATATGAATTGCATAATACATGTATGGGAGAATCTCAAAAACATTATGTTTAGTGAAAGAAGCCAGACACAAAATATTATATTCTGTATGATTCCATTTATATATATTTCAAGAAAAGTCAAACATAATCCATGGTGATAGGAAGCAATTTTCTGTAATGATGATAGTAGATTGAATAGGGATTTCTTCTTTGGGATAGTTTATTTGGATTACTAGTTTCTTTTGGCCTGTTTCTGGTTAATTTTTGACATTTTTCTGGCTAAGAGGAGGTATACAGATTTGAAACATAATGTGCCTTCTTTAGTAACTGCCTCATTTCCTATTGTATTTCAAAGGCATCAAAATTACAAATGAAACTATAGATTAAAAATAATTTTCAAACCAACTTTCAGCATGTAAACTCTTAATGATTATGATTTTAAGAAGTTTGTGGAAATCCTAAGAGCATAAGCAATTGCTAAACATTTTGTTAGAAGCTCTAGTCGGTTTATTTGCCTATATGATGTGCGCATCTTATTACTCATTATTTACTGTATATCCACTGTTGGGATGCAGATTCAAAAAAATGATCTACTTTGTTACCCATTGACTGATTCTAAAACACATACCATAGGGATTGGTACTCACCAATTATTATTGGCTGTGGCTCACTTTTTACTCCAACTCCTGCACTGGTACTAGCTGCAACCTCTACCCGGTACTGAATACCTGGGAATAATCCACCAATTATTACAGATCGAATGGCTGCATCCACAGTTTTGTTGATGTGGAATCGTGTTTCATTCCCCAGACACCAGATCTATAGAAATGTAAAGTGAATATCAAAAGAATATAAAATTATTTTTTTCTGGTAATTAGTTCATTATAATTCATTAAATCTTTTAGTAGAGACCAATCTATTTTCTAGTCTTATAGAAGTATTTGTAAATGACATTTTCTAAAGCCTAATTTCTGCTGTTTATATATATATATGTATGTATGTATATATATATATATGCGCGTGTGTGTGTGTATTAAAGAACAACAAAAGAAGCTACAACTATGCAGTGTTCCTTTAAATTTTACAATCAACACTGAATGCTCATAGTATAATGATTCCCTCAACACCTCTACAAGGTCTGGAAAGTGGTCCTTGATTGCAAATGGCGTTTAGGTATGGATTAAAACACACAAATTCCTCTGCTTAATTTATCAAGATTTATTACGCAAAAAATTATTAAAAATATGGTGATTATGAGTTGTAGTATCCAAAGTATATAGGTGCACATCTAAGTAATTTATATTTCATTTAAGAAAATATTAACTTACACAGAAGTGATTAACAAGATTAATTGACTAAAGTTATAGGTATTGACTGAGATAAAATTAAAGCCAATATTTACACTGACAGTAATAAATCTTAATATTGATCAAAACATATCTATACATACACATGCATGAGAACAGAGTGGTGGGAAGTCTTTAAACACTGATGTGAGGGACGCTAGGCTTGTACTTCCAATAAGAATCAAATTGTAAGTCATACATTCTTTTGGGATATGGAAATCTGTTACTGTAAAATGTGTTATAAAAAATTCTACTGTGTGTACTTATTTGTATTTCTATTATACAGTATTTATAATCTACATGGGGACACGTAAGTAGGAACACACATTGCTTGTTTCTGAAAGAGGTAAGTTCCTGAAACTTTTTCTTTAAAAGAATGCCTTTGAATTGCAGATGTCTTTTATTTAGTCTAAGAAACCGAAGTTACTAGTGAAGGATTATTTAGCCCTTAACAAAATATACACATTTTTACCAAAATAGGACAATCTCATATAAGTGAGAAAATTTACAACTTATGAAAAATTATCATGTTGTGAAAAAAGATCAATATTTAAATAAATAGAAGTTGAAGATATTTAGTCCTAGATGATATAAAAGTAAAATCCTAAACTCACTAAAAACCACACACACTCCAGGGTAGATAATGTTTTGCTTTTAAAACAATGTGTCCTAACACTTATAAAATTTCTGATTTTTTATAATTATGCTATTGTAAAAGCACTTACTCTTATTTTCTTATTCAGATTTCTTTATAATGTGATGGGAATAATTTTAAAATAAATTCTTATGCAAATTTAGTCCATTTGCTTCAGTAACTTAACCATTAACTTAGGAAAATTCTACTTTAACTTTCACATTTTTTCCTAGAAGTAACAATGTTTTGAGTAAAATTATTCAGCTTAATTTCACATACCAACTATGAATTTCTGGGGTGAGGTGGGGTGTCTAGTTTTCTTTTCTAATAGATCTACTTAGCATGTTATTATCAGATTTCTATAAAAATTTATTAATAGCAAAAAAGCATAGTTTTGAATTTTTACAAGATTTAATGAGGTGTTTTCCTCTCCCATGTGGTCTAATCACATCACAATTAATCAGAACCTTATTTCTCAAAGTTAGACAACTTGTGATTCTTAAGTGATGTCGCTCAAATGACGGTGAAGAAACAACGAATATATACTGTTTCCAAATAGCAACAAATTCATCAGTTGAAAAATAAGAGTTTTTCAAAATTTGTTTTTTCAATGGCTCCCTTTTTTCAAGTGAAATATCTTACAGAACCTTTTACCAATAACTTGGTAAAAGCAGAATTTACAGTGGGAGGTGGTACTGCCCACCCTCTTATCTCCATCTCAACTCTTGAAACCCCTGAAGCATCTTTTTTATGAGAATACAGTTTAAAAACAGCTGTTCTAAGTCCCATTACACAGAAATCTAATAACAAAGATAAAGGCACTTCCTAGGATAGGGCTTCACTATCTACCTTCTACCCTGTCTCTCTAAATCCCTGAGGCTCTGCAATCACATTATAAAAACAACAACAACACTGCATTCTTGTGGTTTACTTGTCCATCTGAGTTTGTGTTATCTGTGACCTTGGAATTAGGTTCTGTGCATCCTATGCATTTGCTTCTTTATCTGTCACACAAAGATATAAAATATTACTTTACACTCAAACTCAATAAGAGGGCCACTAGAAATGTTCCCGCTCCATGTGACCCTGAGACTTCTCTGGGAACTTTTACCTGTGAACTTTCCCTCTTCATTCAGGCCTTACCTTGTATTCTTGGATAATTCCATTCTGATGATCAGGAGGAGGAGGATCCCAGGAAACACTAATACTTGTGCTATTGTGGCTTCCAACAGTCAGCACAGTGACAGATTGTGGAGGGGCACTTGGGGCTGCAGAGGAAGTGATTAGAATAAACACAAACTGTAAGTCTTGGTATACATTAAGGCTGCTTACAGAATATGAATATAAAGACAAAATGCAAGAAGGTCTGGTTTCCAGTTGTTCTGAATTAACGGTGACAGTTTAAAAAAAATCCTTTATATATAATGGATAGATTAAAGCAAATACAACAGCTATGGTAACACGTCCTCAACAATAAATTTAACAGCTAACATTCAAATGAATGTTTCCTGTGTGCCCAGAACTGATGTAAGAGTAAGATTTAATTCTCATAATAACCTCAGGAAATAAAAACAACTCTTATCTCAGTTTTACAGATAAGGAAACTGAAGACTTAGCTAAGTCAAACAATGAGGGAGAATTTGAACCCAGGTATGTCTGATTGATTCTAGAACTTTGATTCTTTGGACTCTAATAGGCTCGCTTTTTAAAAAACAAACAAACAAAAAACAACAACAAAAAAAACCACTGCTATCAAAAATGTTCTGAGAGTATGCATTCCAAAATTTTATGTCATTATCTCTGAGTGGTAGCATTACTGACAATCTTTTTGTTTTGTTCTGGTTTGCGTTTAATACATAAAAACAGAAACACAGCTATAAATTTCACCAATGCAGAAAAAAGACACTTCTGTTTTCATATTGAGAAAAATAATTGACTGTTATAAACTGACCCATAATTTAAGATTTAAAACTTATTTTATATTGATGAGCAAGGAACTCTGAAGATATAAATGAAAACAGTTCATGCTGGATCAAATGTGAAATGGGCAGATTTTAATTTCCTATAATTCTCTTCCTTTATGGTTTTTCCTATAACTAATTATAATCATACTGAGAAAAGATAAACAAGAAGAAAAATCATGATTTTGGACTGTAGCACCTCCTACCCAGTATATTTGAGAGCTAAATCATACTAATTTGGCCGGAAAACTAATCAATTCTCAGTATATCTCTGAATTTAAACCAAAGGTTGAAAAAACTAATCAAAGTACTAACAGTTAAAGCAAAATTCAGATAATTTTGCGATACAAAAGAATTTTTACATATAAGATCAATGCTTCCACAACCACACAACTTAGTTCTTTGAAAACGTGTACACTTCAAACATAAAAGATATTTTAAAAGACTATCAATAGGGGCTTCCCTGGTGGCGCAGTGGTTAAGAGTCCACCTGCCAATGCAGGGCACCTGGGTTTGAGCCCTGTTCCAGGAGGATCCCACATGCCGCGGAGCAACTAAGCCCGTGCGCCACAACTGCTGAGCCTGCGCTCTGGAGCCCTCGAGCCACAATTACTGAGGCCAAGTGCCACAACTGCTGAAGCCCACGTGCCTGGAGCCCGTGCTCCAAAACAAAGAGAAGCCACTGCAATGAGAAGCCTGCGCGCCGCAACGAAGAGTAGCCCCTACTTGCCGCAACCAGAGAAAAGCCTGCGTGCAGCAACAAAGACCCAACGCAGCCAAAAAAAAAAGCCTATCAATAAAGTTTCCCACGTTTGATAAACCTGTCACAACATATTTCACTAAGGTATAGTCATCTTTGGATTGAGTGTAAGACACACACAGACACGTTACCACCATACTGCTCTTTATCACTCCTCTGTGTGATAACGTTGCTCCAAAATGTGGCACAATGACATCAATCCAACCATTTGCCTACCGGTTTTGTAGTTATTAAGTAGACTTCATTGAAAAGTAACATTTTGGAGAACTGGTTTCTCATCTGCCTTACCGCTGGCTTGGCAAGAACACCGTGCCTATTTCCTGACCTGTCAATTATTACACAGATGTGAAAGAACCCACTCATTGCTCCCAGACAAGCCCAGCTGAGTTCCATTTGTTCCCTTCAGAAAGCCACAGAAAGTGGAGATGCACGTACACCGAATGGTGACAAATGTCCAGTCCAGAGGAAAAGTCTAACTGCAGTGAAATTGATTTTTGGAAATATGCTTCAAATGTAGCATTCTGTATTAAATTTACCCACCTCACTCTAGTTCTACACATTATCCACATAGAGTAAAATTTAATGGGGGATAAAGATCCTATTATTAATTTTTTTTTTTCTTGACAAACCTTAAAGGTAGACTAATGCCGGGAAGATCCCACATGCCGCGGAGCGGCTGGGCCCGTGAGCCATGGCCGCTGAGCCTGCGCGTCCGGAGCCTGTGCTCCGCAACGGGAGAGGCCACAGCAGTGAGAGGCCCGCGTACCGCCAAAAAAAAAAAAAAAAAAAAAAAATGCACTTCTGCTCATGTCAGTATATCACACTGTAAACCAATATGAAGATAACATTTCTCTGTGTTGCTTATTATAAGATATGTATAATGTAAAAGTTCTTGGGTCAAACATGTACATCTATGTTACCATGAACAACCTACACACATTTTCTTAAGGTTGCTCTTATACTGATTTATACGAAATATGTTTTTGTACATAAAATTAGTACAAAAGCAGAAAAGGGGGGAATTTATTATAGTTGGTATCTGATTTTTTTGTAATTTGATGATAGCATTCATTATAAACCTCTAGTTTAGGGAAGGAGACACTAGAAAATGGACTGGTTGAGACCAACATTAATTTCATGTCCATCACAGACTGACTTTAAAAGTATCTGCAGGTAAGAAAAGTTACATAGGTTAGAGGGAGAGGGAACATCACTAAGAAGAATGCTGCTACAAACATGCAAGGGGTCGTCCGGATTAGAAATTATGAGTCAGACTGGCAGAGCTCATAGGGAAGGAGGCTTATGAAAGGAAATGTCATGCTTTACCCCCAAAAAGAGAGACAAAGAACAGCCTGTGTACTTGGGTTTCCATTAGCCTGTCCTTTAATGAAGCCAAATGAGCTAAATCCATGTGTAAAAAAAAGAATAGGAAAACATTATAATCAAATTCCAGGGCACTGAAAAACAAGATTTGAAGCGAATGTTTCCTTAAGGAAAATTCAAACTACTTGAATGTCATGTTTTTGAGTTGTTAGATTCTGTGAAATTGTCAGAATAAAAGGAGAAAATGATACTTCCTGGATTCACTTTTAGAATCTCTTTTGCTACCCTTCTAAGGAAGACGATAAACTAGAACTTCAAGAGAAATTGATTTCATTCTGATTTAAGTTTGGTTTATGTTGGAAATCTGAATACTGACCTTCTTCAGTAGTACGAACTGTTTTAGATTCACTATCCATTCCTTGGAACTCATTAAAATATGGTCGAACTTTAATTTCATAAGTCACCCCCTTTTTCAGATTGACTAAGACGGCACTTCGCTCAGTCGGGACTTTAGCATCTAAATTCTGCCATGTTGATGTAGCCTGCAGGCCTGAAGTCTGACGGTACATCACTCGGTAGCCTTGAATAAACTGGGGTTGGCGATCAACCTGAAAAACAAAGCAAAAAGCTTTTGAAACCAAATGGAAGTGTCTGAGTGATGCCATGGCTTTCTAATTTATCTCCCTGCTTCTAATATCCTTTACCAGTTCTGAGTTCACGTTGCTCCTAAGTTGTTATTTCCAAAATGAAGAGTGGAACAACATTCTCTCCTGTTAAAAGTACTTCATAGTAGCTAAGATACTCAATCAATTCAAATTCTTTGGATTAGCACAAAAGCCTGTCAAGGCCTAGACCTGCCAATGTTTCTAGCTTCGTTGCTCATCTGTTTGTTCTTTTTTGTAGTCAACAATTCTCATTTTTGTGGTTTTATATGTAGTGTGCTATTTGTCAGGAATCTCCATTCTCATCCCTTGTTTATTCACTAATGCCTTCACTCACTCAAACATTTCCTGAGTTCCTACTAAGAGGTGCCAGTTATTCTGTTAACTCTGAGGGTAAAAATGGAGAATGAAAGTAGAGTCAGTCCCAGGCCTCATGGTGCATAGAATTCAAGTAGAAGGTGGGCATTATTTAATGATCACTCAAACAATGGGCAGGTTACATTCATAACAAATAAGCATATGCAGATATTATGAATGAGTTGTACTAGGAGCTAAGAAAGCCTAGAGTGGAGAGGAAGTTGAGTGATCAGGAAGGGGAGACAGTTTCCTGGAAGAAGAACAAGTGCTGAGATGTGCATGGAAAGTCAGATTTATTTAGGGGGAGAAGAGTAGGAACAGAATGTGTAAAGTTCCTGTAGCTGGAGGAAGCATATGAAAGAGACTCAAGAGTTGTGGCGCCAGAGTGTCCGTTTTAAATGCATATGAAAAGCTTATACCCATTAACAAATATTAAATGAAAGGCACTTATTAAGTTATCAACTTCTGGCTCCTCCAATATCCCACTATTGGCACAACCTGACAACTTTCTTGATCCTTTCATTTATCTGAGGTACAGAGGATAAGCAGCTGTTTTTAATAAAAATCTGAGATTTGGAACCTGAAAACCAATATCAAAATATCAAAAAATATCAAAAAACAAGTTCTCGTTTTACATTTATTGACGAGTCTTTATTGGAGTTACCATTGTTTCATTTAAGGGAGAAAGGGACTTTTAGTTTTTTAAACTTTTTAAATGTCTTGCCATTTTTTAGAAATGCTTGACAAATATAACGATCACAGCACCTTCTTCAGTTAATATTCCATATGCTATAGTTTAGTAGCCATATTTTAAGAAGCCTTTAACTTGACATATTTCACTGTCAAATAAAGTGTAAAATTCAATGGAGAAGAGATGGAATAACCTCATTTTAGGAAGGTTGAGGAGAGAGAGGAAATAAAGAAGGTGATGATGGAAACGGTTACTTCAGCTTTTTAAAAATGTCTTTATCCAACTTGTTAACACATAATAAACAAAAGGTATTCTTTCATGTATTAACTTCTGGCATTTCTTCATTAGTTGCAGCATTTTAAAATATTTTTTTAAGTGAAGACAGAAAATTTAAAAATACAGAACCTCAATCAAAATACAGTGAAACAAAGGGACATTTTTTTGGTATTTAGAATGTCCAAGCTAGAAAAATCCATAAAGTTGGTGAGCATGGAGCATGTGTGTTTCTAAGTATAGCTAATTCCAGTTTCACAGAGGAGTCTCAAAAAGTAAGAATTCCTTCACCCACCTGACAGTTTTCTAACCCTCAAAGATTGGTCGAATTAGTGCTACACTTGTATGAGGTTATGTCAAGGAAAAGTAAGCTCGGTTCTGATACCAAAGCTCATGATCTTTGAATCCTCATCCATGCTAACAGTTTGTGTTCCTACCAAAATACATATTTTTTGAAAAGCAGAAGTTGTTCTGACATTATAAAACAAGGTAAGTAAAAAGCAAAAAGGTAAATTTATGAGAGCCAAAGAGAGATGCCTTTCATCAAAACTGTCAATGTTCAAAAAAATCCCCGCAGCATGTTAAAACAACATTAAGCTTGCATTTTATAAACTTCTCTGCATTCACTTTAAGTGAATTTATATACTGAAAGAAAGATATAACTCACAATAATAGCTTGTTAATACTGAAAGAAGCAAGCTGTGTTTTTAAGAAGGACATTAAGCAGCTGTTTGCAGATGAAGGGAGTCTGTAAATCAGGGTAAATTGGTTTTATCCATGTTTGGTTTTCATTAATTAAGTGTTTTAGGACTTTATGAAGCTAATGTTTACTACACAACATTGCTTTGCTCACTTCAGTGTACACTGCCTTCAACCAGTGTATTCTAATGGCCTACTTAATAGCTAAATAGTTTAACTTGACTTTGAGTGGTTGCTATACATTCTTTTCAGAAGGAAATTTGTTGTTACAGGTGAAAGCAAAAATGAAAATGCTGCACATTACCTAGTAAAAAATAGGTGAGATTTTTAGTGGATATGTGCTCTACAGCATTGACTTTTGGAGCACCTTTTGACAAGTGGTCACTTTTGAGTTAAACCTTATGCTTGTCACTAGTTTTATTAACATTCTAATTATAAGAAGGAGGATTTTCTTTTAGAGTTGATTATAATCAGATTCCAGCCACAAATCCATGCATGGGCTTATAGAATTTAAAAAATTGGTGTTTTCTGATATCTGAATAATAAAGAATTGTCTTAAGGAACATGTGAAGTGAAGAGAGTTTCAGTCTTCAGGTCATAAGGTCTCTATTAAGTGACGGCTTAGCCTTTTAAACTTTCTGAGCCTCAGTTTACTTAGTTTGCTCAAATAATATGCATATTACAAGGGCACAGAAACAATTAAATGACTAATACAGTTTAAAGCACTCTGCAAGTTTTAGAGCTGTACAATGATAAAGCATTGTTACATAAGGGATATACTAAAAATGGGGGCCCATATGTGGCCCTCAAATCAGCACTTTCATTAAAAGGTTTAAAGCGAGATGCTCAATATCTATCATTTCAATTTTAAAAATTCCATCTATACTGAAAATTCAAATTAAATTTCCTTTGGTGGGCTTAGCCTTCTAAGTAACTGATCTGGGTTTAATTGAGTTCTGAAATTCTAGTTCGCCAAAGCACTCTTTCAACTCCAGTAGCTGTGATGTTTAAGGGGCAAGGGGCCTGTAATCCTTTTTGTCCTTGAATAAAAACAAAACATTCACACACAAAAAAACTAGAATAATGATTTTAAAATAAGGGATTTATTGCTATTTTCTTTGTAAAACAGCCATTTTCATCATTTTTACCTACCCTCATTATAACAGCAGTCATTTTCAGAAAGTAGCCTTTGTTAAGTATTGTTGCTTCAAGATTAGACTTGTGGGGCAGGCAGATGGTCTTTCCAGTCCAAACATCCTATGTGTTTGGTAATAGAATCCTGCCAACTATTGATAAACCATAACAGCTGACCCCTAATCGAAATACATGGGCTGGGGAATATATTTCTTCCCTCAAACATCAACATGTCTATAACTCAAATACTAACAATGTTATAACTCAAAGAACATACACATTTAGCAAGTTGAAAATATGACATGAAAATGAATATTTGGTTACAATTTCTTTGGCAACTGATCTGACTTCCAGCCTAAATTTATTTCACTAAAATTTACCTCTGAAATACATACTTATCTCATGTGTAACTACAAATTCATGGGGAATTTGTGATATAATTGAATGGTTTCTTTTTTAAAGTAAAAAGTTAAAATGTATGAAAACAACTGATTTGATCATTCAACAGACAGTTACTGAAAAAGTATTTCATAATGAATGCTTTGCTCTGAAAAAAGAGAAATGAAAACATGAACTTTGGACTCTCAGAACTCAAGCTCATGAGGGATAGAGATATACAAACTAGTAATGACAAGTTTCTTGGGATATAGAGATGAATATGACAAGGTCCCTCTCCTGGAAGAACTCCCAGACTACTGATCTGAAATTTTTATCTAATTCGATTTATTCTTTTAAATTCAGTGACTTTTAAAGTGATTAACTTCATAAACATAATGACTTTGATTCTTACCCAAATAATTTCCACATTTAGAAGCAGTTTAAAAAAGAAACCCCTTCAAAACTCACAACAAAGCAGAGAAGACTTTTTCAATTGAGAATGAGGAAAAATCTGTTGTTAAAAATACAACCCTTCCCTTGGCGTTATTTGTTTTGTATCTAGCCAAAGCTACAGAAAGATGGAAAAGCCATGGCAGATGATACCCTTTCTGTGCCATTGGAAAAATGATGAGGTCATCATGCTCCCTTCATGGGAGCAGAAGAATAGAAACCATTATATGCAGAAAACAGAATAAGTCTATGTGAAATTAAATCAAAAATAAAATTGTAAACAATGTAATCTTAAATAATCACAATTACTCTTAAAACATAAATTTAGTTTTATTTTTTGTTAAAGCATTACCCAGTTTTGTACTCACTAAACATTTGACTGGTCTGGTTTAAGAAGTAAAGTGCCCCATCCAGGATCATATGTTGAAATTCCACAGTTAAAAGGTATTTCTTTCAACTAAATATTTGTCTACAGTTTATCTTTAAAGTGAAAAACACAAAAAGCAGGTTTAAAGTAAGGAAATTCTAATCCTATCTTTACCTGTAAATAGATGTAGGATACTGAGAACACTGTTCAACCTGTCTGCATTTGTTTCCTTTTACAAATCTATAGAACTGGACATAACAGCCTTAAATGTTAATTTAGTTTCCTCTGTTCAAATAAATAATGCCTCTATATTTCCCCGTATAGATGTAGATAAGTGATAATGCTGTTTCTGATGCCTGAGGATAGAGTTAATCACTTCCTCTTTGATTGAAACCTGTGTTTATAAAATGTGTACATACGGTTATGGCCCTTATCCCTGTGTACCATCATTAAGAATTCCCACGTTTTTCTCAAGCAGATTTGTGTCTCTTTATACAGTGTTTCCCCACATCTAGTACAAAACTGGTCCTCAAAAAATGCTTGTTGAACTGTGTTTGCTCAATGGTTTTATTATTAAGAGGACGCTGGAATAATTCTCTTCATTGTGTTTCATATTTCAAACATAATTAATTAAGAACTGACGAAAAATAACTGGTTTTCCTTTTTCAACTTCTTTTGTTTAGGGAATTGATGGAAATGGGTGAAATAGTTAGTTCCCTAAAGAAACTTGGATTCTAAGGGGAGAAAATCCTTTTTTTTTAACTTACAGTCATTCTTCTACTACCACAAAAACAGTAACAACAACAAAACTAATAGTCATAATTATAAATACTTTCTAATTAATACAATTCTTTCTAATTAATTATGATTGATATAATTCTAATATTATAATTAAAGTGAAAATTTTCTAGATATCCATAACTCAAATGACCATTACTTACACAACATCCAAGATCTAGCACATATACAGGGGGCTTTAAAAACCTGTGCTCTTTTATCATCCTTATGGATTTTTAGCAGCAAGAGATCTCAGGCATAAATGAGAAGCTGGCAAAAACTGTATTAGGCACAAGGAAGAACATTATCTGGCTCTTCACAAAACAGACACACATAGACACAAACACATATACAAGGGTTAATATCCTCTAATATGAGTAATATGGCTATTTTTATGCTATTTCTTGTTTTCATTGCAGTGGCTATCATGCGATGAAAACATTTGTGTTTTGAAATAACAGTGGGCAGGTTGACATTTAATAATGCATGGAATTTGGAATTGGATGTTCTTAGCATATATTAAAATATCAATCTACTTCTTAAAACCCATTAATTTATTTTACTACATATGTCAAATTATTAAAAGTATATACTTTTCTTGGTACTGCTGGATGAGATTCAGCTAAAAGAATGTGAAGATGATTGATTTATATTTAGAAGAAAACTTTAAATAAAATTTTTTGTGCTTCAAATGACATCATTAAGAAAGTAAAAAAACATCTCACAGACTGGGAGAAAATATTTACAAATCATATATCTGATAAAGGATTTGTATCCAATATGTAAAGAACATTATAGAACTATACTAAGAAGACAAACAACTCAATTTAAAAATGGGCAAAGAATTTGAACAGACATTTCTCTAAAGAAGATATACAAATGCTCAATAAGCACATAAAAGATTCAAAACACTAGTCATTAAAGAAATGTAAATTAAAATCACAATGATATACCACCCATAACCACTAGAACAGCTATAATCAAAAGGACAGGATAAGATGCAAGAGAAACTAGCAAGGATGTGGAAGAAACTAGAACCTTCAAATATTGCTTGTGGGAGCATAAAATTGTGTAACCACTTTGGAAAACATTTTGGCAGTTCATCCAAATGTTAAGCAGAGTTTAATTCAACAATTCCTAAGTATACACAAGAAAAATGAAAATATACGTCAATGTGTACACAAGTGTTCATGGCACCATGATTCATAATGACCAAAAGTGGAAACAACTCAAAGATGAATCAGCTGATAAATGGATAAACAGATGTATGTGATACATCTATACAATGGAATTCTACTCTATAATAAAAAGGAAGAAAGTACTACATGCTACATGCTACAACATGGATGAACCTCAAAAACATCATGCTGAGTGAAAGAAGCCCAACACAAAAGATCGTATATTGTATAATTTCATTCACATGGAAGAAATAGGCAAATTTATATAGACAGAGAACAGATTAGTGGTTGCAAAGGGCTAAAGTCAGGGGAATGGAGGAGTGACTGCTAATGGGCGGAGGGTTTCACTTTGGGATGATGAAATGTTCGAAAATCAGATTCTGGTGATGACTGCACAACTCTGCAAAGATACCAAACAATACTGAGTTGTACACTTTAACTCTGGCATGTTAATTATATCTCAGTAAGGCCATTTAAAAATTCAGGAGACAGATCGTATTGTTTATATTGCGATCTATTTTTACTCTAGTCACACTTTTATCTATTGAATCTTTTTTCTTCTTTGCCTTTGATTACACCTTGACTTTAAATGGTGAGTGTTTTTGCTACTTTTTTTTTTTTGGTTTATTTGTTTGCTTTTTTCTGTTTTGGTTTGTTTTCTTAAAGGAGTAAAAGAGACTACCATTAGGATAGTCTTTAAAAACTTACCGTCCATGTGACTTGAACAGTGGTAGGAGTCAATACAACTGGAGTATGAAGATGGACAAGGACGTCGCCGAGTTCTTTCTGGACTTGTCTATGGTCCACTCCCTGTGCTGGTGGGCTGATATCTACAGGGATAACCATTCCCAATTTTTAAAAAATTAACAGTGGAATTCTAATATACATTATATAAGCCAATATTATGCCATTAGAAATAATTACAGGGGAAAAATTAAGAACTCTTTGGGACAAACAACGTTAAAGCATATTTATATATGTACC
Source organism: Physeter macrocephalus (assembly GCF_002837175.3). Classification (NCBI taxonomy): domain Eukaryota; kingdom Metazoa; phylum Chordata; class Mammalia; order Artiodactyla; family Physeteridae; genus Physeter; species Physeter macrocephalus. The sequence continues at coordinate 130,238,144 of NC_041214.2, forward strand.
ACCATTTTAGAACATAATTTGAGAACTGATATTTATCTTCACTAAAATAATATTAATAAAAGTGTATGCAACCCCTTATCCCCACTCAGTACACTGCTGTGAAAGATCTATTATTTTCTTATTAAAGGATGAAGTATGTGCTGCAAGACTTCTTTAGAAACATCAGTTTTACACAGATGTTGCCATGCTGAAGGACTTTTCCAAGTAGTTAATGTGGCCAGGTCTGAAAATTGCCGTTGAGGAATTTGTTCAATCCCTTTCCCCAGTAGTAGGTTGTGTGTTCTATTCCTTGACCTATTTCAGTCTGGGAGTGTGGAAGAGAAAGTAATCAGGGGGACTGGGAGTGAATTATGTTACTAAAAGTAAACAAAATAAGGGAAAGAAGGGGAAGAACCCTCCGAAATTCACAAAAATAATTTTGACTGACCAATTTAAAATGCTGATAAAATGTTCTATGTAATAAATTCTGAACAGTACTCCAATATCTGACAAAAAATCATGCTGCTATTTTTTCGAAGTGATGGGGGGGTAGGAGGGAGAAAGAATTACGATGTTTAAAATGATATACTCTCAGTCATAAACTGTTCTGACCCCTTATTCACCATTTGCCTAAATACTACTCTATTTCCCATACAATGGTTTACATCCTATGTGTCCATTAAGAAAAAAGATAAATTATAGACGTCCAAGTCCATCAAATTGATATCAAACACTGAATTTCACACATACTCAAATCAGCTTCTTTAACTGGTGCACTGCAATGTTACGTTGAATTTTTTTCTTCAATCACCTTATTTAAGGAACAAAGTCCAATTTAAAATGATTTACTTTCTTAATCTTGTTTTCTCCTATTTTCTCAGGCCACAATGCAACACTCTTGCAAAAATATTTTTAAGTGCATATCTCAGCCATAACTTAAACTGGGTGCACTAACTTAAGTTGGAATATAAACAAGTGGGGACTATATTTGGGGAATTTTTTTCCAGTTCCACTTTTTTTCATCCTTAACATAAACAACACAGTGAGTTTTACTTGATTTAGAAATCATATATATATATGTGTGTGTATGTATGTGTATTATTAATATCATGTGAATACTATTAATCTTTGCTGATATATCTGTGATCTACTGTGATATTGATGGTATAAGTACTTGCTGCCTTGCTGAAATAAGAAATTGCTAAATTCTACAGTATTTAATATCTTTGAAAAATAAGAGCTCACACAGCCAAGTGCTCTTTGCAAAGAAGTGCTTTGCAGAATGCAAAGCTGCTGAAAGTGTGGTGTCAAAAATGATCCTGACAATCAGACATAAAACATGAGGTTTTCTATTAAATATCTGTTAAGGGAACATAAGTCTTTTTCTCTATATAGTCTCTCAAGTGGAACAAGCCAGATCACAAACAAGTTTTCATTAATCTTTGTTGACCTTTTCACGAAGAAGTTATTTTATGAGTCAAGATTTAGTGACTGGCACTGTTACTGAATGATCAAGAAGAGCCACTGGATTTAATCACACCAAAAGTCTTCCCCGTTCTGTGATCTCCCCACCTTCCGTTGCAGCTATGCACAAAAACTGACTACTTTTATCTACACAGTAAAAATGATCTGGATACTACAATTTCTTGACTTAAAACCATACACCTCTTCATTTTCAAGTTCAATAATTTAATTTACTCATTAAATTCAGACACACTAAAAGCAACTGGATCCAGGCAAGGTAAAATAGAAACAGTTTCAGGTCGTCAAATTCCTTGTTGTACTTTTTCCTTCTCTTGAGACAGGTTCTTTACCTACAGGCCCTTTATCATTATGGAAAATTAATCACATTACTGCTTAGAGAACAATAGCAAAGTGGCACCCCCTCCTCCCTGACTGTCATCATGTCAGCAACGTTGCAAAATCACGTGGTGACTTTATTTGACTTGATTCCTTTAAGGTGCCCTTCTCTGTTATAATAGCATGCTAGTTACTATCACCGAACTACACTGTAATTATAATAATATTTTATGGCTGTATGGTGCTTTTCATAGCATAAAAATACTACTTTGAATTATAAATATCTTGTTCAAAGCCTTTTACAAATAAGAAATAATTAACCCTTTCTCAAGAACCCTGTGGGAAGTAAGCTGTAACAAATAATGAAGCCACAGTTTCTATTTTATTAATTCCCTTCACCTACTAGTAAGAAGGAAAATTATAATTCAACATCCCATATTAACCCCTAGACTGCAGCAACTTCTCAGTTTGAAGAGGCAGGCTATGAAAGATGAGATGACAAATCTTCCATTTTGATCTTATAATATTCTGGGTGGGTTTGTTTTTTTTTTTAATTAGTCAAAAGCATTGCATACCTCGGGAAGAAAGCTGGATTTACTGCTTCCTGAAACAAATTGTTCCTTTAAACATGTGGTTTAATAAAATACACTGTAATGATGCTTGTCAAACTTAAGCATGAACATTCCTTTAACAGGCTGCCAGGGCCCATCCCCAGAGCTTCTGGGTCAGGGCCTGAGAATCTGCATTTCTAATGTGGCCCCAGGTGATGCAGATGCTGCTTCTGTGGGAACCACACCTTGAGACCCACTGCACTATCAAAACACAATTCCTGAACTAGAGGAAGTGATTTTGATATCCCTAACAGGGCATTTTATCCATTAAAGGTCACTTTTTGCTACTGTACAATTAATTTCAAAGAAGGAGAAACATTTTTCCTTCTTTTGAAATATAGTAAAGCCCTACAGTTAAGCGCCAATTTAACTTACTATGTAATTGTACCAAATTATCTTGTTTCTTTTTTACTAAATAGATCCTGACAGCTCCAGAATGAGGACACACTCACCAAGGTGAACAGCAAGTTTTCTTCTCTTTCACTGGATCAGGCCTAGTGAAACATTATAATAAGCAATGCAGACACATTTATCTTTGGTCCTGCAACCCCTTTGTCCTTAAAGATCTGTTTAATGCCTCCTTCTAGAAACAGTCATGTTTACAGCTATTGAAATTACCTTGTGTGCGCACAGGATCTGACATAGCACTTGGGTCACTGAGACCTTGGGGGTTGATTGATCTCACCATGAATAAATAGATTGTATTGGGCCGCAGTCCTCTCACTGTATAGAGGGTGGTCTTTACGTGGTTTGCCACTGTCTGCCAGCTATTACTCACTGATTGGCTGAAACATGAACAGACATTTCATTTAAACAGCAGTAATAAGGGTCTTGGAAATGGAGTTGGGTATCAATGACAAAGGTTAATGGCTGAAAATTAAACACGCACACACACAACGCTTGAAGTGTTCAGCCCAATAAATGAAACATTTGGATGATTTCAGTTTATTCAACAACAAAGCCGAGCCCACCTAACGGAAGTGCCATGCACAACAAAATTAAACTCAGCCCAGGAGATGTGATAGCCCTTTGCTAAAGCACAGCAGCCACTAAATGAATACCTGTAAAAGGAACAGAGGCCAAGATCACAACATCAAGTTTATACAATAAATATGGTCCTCGTAAATGTATATATATATATACCTTGAAAAGAATTAACCTGTAGAAAGAATAAATGGACTACAGAGTAAATTATGCCAATACATTTTCCTGTTACAAGGTGTGTTTTCTTTTGCATCAATTCCACATGCAATATTATAATAGAGCCTTCTAAAACTACATATCTGTAAAAGAAGAAAGGAAGCATGTAATGAATATTTTCCCTTGGTCACATTTTTAATAAAATTGTACATTACACAGTATTGTGATTTATCACTTCGGAATGGTGAAATATCTCTGAATCTGTATGTGTGGACCCTTTAACAGTCATCTACAGATGGGATGCCCTTTTATAGCACTTTGTCTAAGGTCAAATGCTGCTTTTGTTTAGAATGAGGAGGAAATGTGATTTTCAGGGCTTTCTGTTTATTCTTCAGAAGTCTTTTTACATCAAAGCATGAAACTTATAGAAAAATACTGTTTTGAAATTTGTATATTTGTATATATAAACTGTATATCGATCCTTAACTTTAATAGATTAGGGAAGTCTAAAATGAAAGTGATGATTTGTCCTAATGCTTAAAAAGGAGAGGCTATCACTATATTTATAATGGCAAACAGAAGCACATTGAAACTAAATATGAAGCCACATTTTCCCATTAGTACAACTATTTTTCAAATTCTCATAAAACAATTTTATACTAGTATTTGCTAATTTATAGTCTATATCCTTGAATTGATGGCAATTATTTCAAATAACAATTGGACATATCTTTTCCTTTCAGCAATCAGAAGTGCATGTACTCAATCTCTTAATTGTAGTTTTTAATATTCTCTTAGGCATAGCCAATACACGTATTCAAGTATATAGCATAAAACACTGAATTATTTTAAATTCTGCTCTAATTATTAGGAAGTAAAATTCCAAGCTTCCATGCCTCAATAACAGTTGCATAACTTAAAAAATGCCTGTGCCTAATTAAATTATTTTCTGCTTAGTTCTAAAGCCAAAATTCACATCTGATAAATCCCTACAATGGTCAAGAGCTAAGTGATTATGTCATAACTAGATCCCTATAGACGTAGGCATGTATAATGCATATTTAATCTTATAATTAAGGTATGAATGAAAAATAAAACTAAAGTCTATTCTTGAATAAAGTCAGCTATAAAAGATAAATTCTTAAAATGCACCGATTAAGCACGTCCTTGGAATAGAACAGCAGGATAGCTCACTTGAGATTTTAGGATATAGGAGCTAAAGCAAAACCCAATGGAGAAAAAAGGAACTGTCTCGTACCTGAAAGCCTCAATGATATATGCACTTGCTGGTAGGGTTCCAGGGGTACCTGGTTGCCAGGACAAGGTGACACTGTTCTTAGTAACATCAGTGACCTGTGGTTTGGATGGTGGTCCAGGCAGGTCATTAAAATCATAATTTTTACTGATTGTTGCTCCAGACTCTAGAGAGGACAAATAGAAAAAGCTTCACTTCTGATTGCATAAGCTGACAAAGATGCTTAAAAGGAAAACAGTCTATTAAAAAATTTGAATAGACAGTGAGCAATTCATCTTCACGAATCAAAAGTATATAAGTGAATATTTGATTTTTCCTACATATTAGTAAATATTTACTTTCACACATGATCACTAGAATTGCTTGTTCTTTAGACAGAGAAAATAAAATAACGAGATTATTAAGGACAAATGTATCACATTTCATATGTGCAATGCTATGTACCAAGAGGTATAAAAATGAAAAAGTGGTGTAAAGCTTAGTTTTTACATTCAATAAATTTAAAATATTGATCTCTCTTTAACTTGTTATTTGATAATGAGCTAATCACTGAAACTGGCTCAAGATTTCTTCTGTTAAAATAGTTCACAAAGAACCCACCTGTCACATCCAGCACAGCACTCCAGGAAGTCTCTCCGCTTGAACTTGTAGCCACACAAGTATAGGTGCCAGTATCAGAAATCTAGTGTGCATAGAAGGGAGAGAATAAAATTGTTTTAATTGATTTGTACAATAATTACTCAATCTCAACAAGGCAATATTTGACTGGGAAAATGTGATATATCATTTGGCTATCCAAATTATACATTAGAGTCAATCATATGCACACATAAAATATTAAAATAAGCTCATATCATGTATTTTATTTATAATGGTGATTCAAAGATTCTTATTATATTTCTACAACTAAATGCTATTTGTCTGTAAACTTTAGTTGTCTTTCCATTTGCCTCCACAGCAATCCCCTTATCTTTTAATTCCAGCTTATGTTGGTGTTTCACTGTGTCAGAGTTAGTTAGATATGGATAACTCAGGACAGAATTTTTCAGCATCCTATAAACATTCAGAGATCAGTAATGCAAAGCTGTCCTCTTTGTCGTCAACAAACTGTATACCCAGGAGTAAATAAGCACTGAGATAATAGGGGGGCAGACCTTTAAAGACATGGAGAAAAGTGAAGAAGAAATTTTTTTTTTTTTAAAAAGGAAAACTAAATCTTTCCTTTTAAAGAGTGCAGTACTCACTTTTATTAAAATTGTAGCAGTATAACAGTGAATGAAATAAAGTTGTGTCACTAAAAACAAGCAAATGATACCCATGGAATCATTGCAATACAGAGCTGAAAGGGTCATAGAAATCATCTAATCCATAACACTTTTTAAAGCATACTAAAAACTGTCTTTCACTGATTACATAAAATGTTTTAGTTATTCATTGAAGAGCGGCAAAAGACTTTGAGGAATAGTTGACAATATAATCAAGAGTTCCCTTTTGTAAATGTTAAAAGGCAGAAGATTCCGTGATTATACCTTGACAAAAACGTCAAGATCGGTAATATGTAAATCAAAAATCCTCCCTGTGGTTGAACCCCATGGGCTTAAATTGCAAACAACATTCGTTCACGTTAGTTTAGGGGTGAAGAAAAAGTGAGACTGGGAAGAGAAACTGATGACCAAACAGAATAAGGCAAAGCGGAAGATGTAGAATTAAAATTCCACGATGAGCGTGAGTCTAACTGTTGATAAAATATGGGAGTTCATGGAATATAATATCTGTTGGGTTCCAAATGTAAGTGTATTGATGACTCAACCTTCCACAACTGATTCTCGGGTAAATCATTAGTGCCTGGATGTTACTGCGGTTCCACAATTTTAATTGATTTTAAATGGCATTATGTATTTTAACTTAAGTTTCAAATTACTCTGTCACGTCATTCTTTGCCATATTATCTCTGTACAATTGTCTTCTATTATACCGAGGGATGATGGGGGATAGCCATTGTAGAAAGAGCCATTTTTTCAAATGTGGCTGTGCACGCATTATAGTCATTAGAAATCTTTGCTTTTAAGAAGCATCACTCACAAACTAAATATAATGAGCTGAGGTTGGATTTTAATGGGATGTTCATTTGAATATGGTCTGTGAAAGAGTAAAAAATTTGCATTTTATTATAGCAGTTGAACTAAAATGTAGCACTTGTTATTATGTGCAAATGCTAAAAGAAGAATACTAGGTAATGCTTCTTAACTGTATCTCCTTGTCATTGTGTGGAGATACAAGTCTGACATTAGCTGTGGTAGGTAGGTTTTAATGATTATTGGAATATTCTTCTTCTCAAAAGAAATGGATTCAGCTACCAATTACTGGACCATGAGAACACAGTGTTCATCACACTATTTTTCCCCTCTTGCATTAAGTACTGGAAAAGAAAGTAAGATGTAAAGGAATATGATCTGCAGAAACCCTCTCTTGACTGTATCAGTGAAGTAGTGTAAAACATTTTATTTCTGTTAAAGACAGTCATCTTACAGAAAAAATAACCATGTTTTCATTATGGAGTTTATCAAAAGTGATATGAAAAGCCTAAATATCATTGCTAAAGCTCACTCTTGTATCACCATCATCATCACCATATTCATTTTTATTCCTTTAACTTTAAATAATGTCTTCTCTGGTCATGAGTGCTTCATATCTTTTCCATCCTTCTCTTTTCATCTTTAATCAGTGCTTTGAAAAAGACTAATGTGCTGGCACACTCTCTCACCTACTTTTCTCCTTGTGTAGTTGGCTGCAGACAAGCTGCCAGGAGTATGCGTCTCAGAAAGACTACTCAGAAGCCTGAGAGAGGGGCTCAAACTTTGACATCATCAAGCACCCACCTTGCTTCTTTTAAACACTATTGGGGGTCTTGACTGTTCAAGCACACCCTTTAATTCAGCAGTACAGTGGAAATGCATTAACCTCCATGGCCCAAGAAGTCTGCCTTTAGCTCAAAGTGAGAGGTTAAATTGTTTACTCAAGGAGAGCTGGCATTAATTTTTTTAATAACTCCCATTTTGTCCAAAGAAGGTTTACAATTAATTTACAATAAATAAAAAGACAGGCTAAAAACCTGTATTAATTTATTTTTCTTTAAATTGAATTTGATAGCATTTTGTCTACTTAGAGCAATAATTAATGCCTATCTCAAAATTAAAATAAAAAAATACATTCATTATAGTAACAAATTAAAGATTTGTGTTTGTGTATGCATGTGCACACTACAAAAAAGTCATTCTTTCTTTTTCTTATGTGTCCATATTTTATACATCTGATAAACATGTGATTGTAAATAATTTACATTGTAACAAAAAAATACTTCCCGTTGTGATCATTTGAAAATACACATAATAAAAATATTTTATCTTCCTCCTCAGGCTTCTGAATGGGAAAATTCAACATCTTTTCATTTGTTTTTTAATCACCTTGGTTCCCAATTTATACCCAGATACCAGATGCTACTAATTGTCCTTCCACTGAATCATTTTCAGTCAATTTTTCTTCATGTACTATTACATCAACCACCCTAATTCTGGCCCTCATTCCCAATCTTGTGACTATTCTGACATACTCTTGAGATTTAGCATAGTGCTTGCTACATGGAGGGAAGGCTTTCTATATTTGATTGAATGAATTGGATATGATGATAACATCCTTCTGGTATTCACACCTGGTGTAATCCCTCACCTTGAGTGTGTGGAGGACCTGTTGACTTACTTCTGGCCAATAGAATATGGCATGGAGGTGACAAGATGTCACATTTGTGATTATGTTATATAGGATTGTAATCGTGTCTTGCTAAAAGACTCTCTTCCTTGTTGACTTTGAGGAAACAAGCAATCATATTGGGAATATCCACATGGCAAGGAACCACAGGCAACCTTCAGTCAACAGCAAGCAAGAAGCTGAGGTCACCAGTCTGACAGCCATTAAGAACTGAATGCTGCTAACAACTATGTTGTTTGGAAGCAAACTGATCCCCAGTCAATTTTCAGATGAGACTACAACCCTGAATGTAGCTTTGTGAGACCCTAAGGCAGAAGACCCAGCTAAGTTATGCCCAGACTCCCACAGAAGATATGAGATAATAAACATGTGTTGTTTTGAGCCTAACAACACAAGTGTTGTGAAGTGTTTGCTAATACTGTTACATAGCAGTAGATAGCTAATATAATATTCACAAGTAAACACTTCTTTTGAGCTGCTCCTGAAGCAAGTCTAACTTGGTAAGTTGGCAGGAATGGTCATTTTCTACCATGTCATCTTCTGTTAAAAGGACAGCAATGGCTTGTTCTTGTGCACAGATTTAAATCTAAACTGCATAGCAACTTTACCTAAAATGTAAGATATTTTTACCAACTAGCCAAACCTGGTTCCTATGCAGTCATCAGTCTCATCTCTTTATTATTTTCCACATAACTGTTTGGCTGAGACAATCTACCCACATTTCATTACGAACTTCCCTTGTTCATGAGAGTAAATCAGAAGCATTTCTCATTTTCAATTATTTTACATGTACTATTACTATCATTAACTTTATATGTTTAACCTTTTTAGTTTCATTGATTACATACATATAGGATAGAATGAAGGAATAAAAAGTTTCTAGGCCTGTTATGAACTTATAATTAACTTAAGGACAATGAACTTCCCTCTAATTTCAATTTGTCATTTGTAAAATAAGAAATAACAGGGTCTGTAATAAAATGTATAGCAATTATGCAGGGATGTAAGATTTTAATTTCACAACACAGTTTTTCCCTAGGGAAGTACATACTTCTGTTGAGATGAAGATCCAAATACAAATCCAACATTACTTACCCGTAAATTCTTAATCTGCAAGGTTCCTTGTTCTTGTATAGTTGCTCTTGGATCTCTACCCAGAAAAGTAAATCCCTCCTTTAGCCAGCTAATTACAGGAAGAGGGTCACCAGTAGCTTTACATTTCAGTAATGCTGTACCATCTACTGCTAGTGTTTGGTTGGCTGGGCCTTGTAGAATTATAGGTGGAGGTCTATCTGTCAAAACTAAAGGACAAAGATATTTTTCAGGATATTTTAATTTTATGAAATCTGGTAGTCTTTATATCACCAGTAGTCTTATATCAAAAGTAAGATTAAAGCCCCAAAGTCATACATATTACTTATAATTTTTTCTGTAATATTCTACATCCATTATATATCTATCATCTAAATTACTATACATACACCTGTACATATTTTACTGAAGCCATACTACATTTATAACTTACTCTGAGTTACCTATTATTAAGATGATGATAAGATAAATTCTGACATCTTAGAAAGGCATAATCATATTAAAATTAAAATTAAAATGTTGAGAGCTTATGGTAATCATTTGCAAAATGGCCATTTTATCTCTCATATGCATATTTAAGAAAGCCTGTGGAATATCACATGAGTACAATCAATTTTCACTTTTGCTTTTATTATAAATATATGAGTAATACATAATTTTACCTTCATAGCACCAGTTGCAGGCTTTATTTATATAGACTATAATATTTTGATGATGTTAAATTATTAGACTATAAATAATTTACCTCTAAAATTGTGACATTGGGCTCTAGATTATAGTAATATAATGTGGATGATATAATTTAATTAGTCTATACATTTAAGCAAAAAAATCTAAAGACCATATTTATGACATGACAAAAATAGCATTTTCATGAAAATTTGTGTTTACATATATATCCATTTTTGTGATCATTTGAGTAAATTTTCCATAATTTCATAAACTTAGTTCACTGTGTTTTTTTAATTGAATATTAATTTGTAGCAGTACCATCAGTACCTTTAGAAGTATTACATAATGATTAAGGAAGTGTATCAGAATGTATAGTAATATTTAAATGGGTAATGAAAATATGGAATCAATTGGAGGCAGGCTTTTATCTACAATTCATTAGAAGACCATCTCATAATGAAACTGATATATCCAGGTCCAAGAAAGGATTTCTTAAGAGAAAGTTTTATAAACTTCACATAGGTTTTGGTTAATTATCCAAATATTCTCTTTATTATGTATAATAATATATAATAATAACAAATATAATATTTAAATATATATATATAAGTTCCACAAAAAGAAAAAAATGGTGAATCTGAATTATTGCTAAGCAACTGTGAAGAGTGCTTTTTCTCAAGAAGGTCATCTTGGATTACTATGTACATAATCAAAAAAAGTCATTTTGCTTATTAATGCTCTAATTTCCTTTGTCTACCAGCTTTTATAAATACCTGTTTATATGTTTATATATTTCTCAATCTATATGTATTTTTATTTGTAGAGTTCACAGTTTGGGGGAAAGACATTAAATCAAACAGCCCTTTTAGAAGCTACCATGAGAAAGCCAACTGATCTTGATTTAAAATAGAGGTCTCCTGCATGTCAAGATAGAGTGGACTTCCAATCACGCTAAACCTGTTACATCAAAATATGTATTAAAATGTGTGTATATGTAGAAAACCTTATAAAAACCTAAGGAAAACAAGATTCTCTGTGTATTCTTTGCAAATAAAAATTAGATCCATTTAGTTCACTGCTTTTCTTGATCAAATTCTTCATTTTAGAAGTAAATTAAATAATCTTCAGAGAACGTGAAAGCACAATATTATACCAATTCTGACATATCTGGCAATAATTGTGCAAATATATATTCAAGTTGAACGCTTTGTGGAATTTATTTTCTCTCTGAGTCAAAAATGGAAGGCCAATTCACCAAACATTATGAATAATTTTAAAATTCAGTAAGAAAAATGGGTCTGCATTACCAGAGAAGAAACTATTTATTAAATTTTATATAATGTTACTTCTTTGTTTCAAATTAAATATCTATATAGAATTCAGGTAACTTCTTATAACCTGCTCTTACTGTCATATCCTTGAAATCATTATATATGGGCAAAGGACATACAATTAGTTTCTTTTTTCTCTTTTTTACTGCCCAAATGAGTAGCTCATTGTCTTTTAAATTAATTTGATCAAAAAAGTAACTGAAAAATCTCCTGGCCAGAAAGAACTTTCAGTTTCAAGGATGTTATGGGTGAAAGATGACCACAAGTTTCCATGACACTAAGGTCAGAGGTTAAATGAACATTTAGGGTTTCCAGTGATCTGTGAACAATTCCATGATTTTCTCTAACTATGCACTGTGAATCCTCAATAAACCATTCATATAAGATCATGATGTGACATCTATTGTACATTTCTTCTCTCCAGTCCTTTTAGATTCTATTGGCTCTACTCAGAATTCTCATTACAATTTTCTAATTTTCTAAGAGAAGAAAAGAAATGAAGAACAGTGTTAATGAAATAATAAGAAGGTCTTTTAAAGGGATGTTTTGAAATTCAAGTGTATTAAAGATCTTAGCTCTACCTATAATAAGTAAAATTATCATTCAACAGCACCTATCATCACCATTAACAATCTCATCTCATGTGAACACTTGAGTTAAAAATATTTCCAAGCAAGGAGTCTAAGTACAAAAATGTAACAACAGAAACATCGCTATGGATGTTTTGCTTGTTTTTCTGAACATGACTTATGTTTTCATTCTACATTGGAATTTCATTTGGCTCTAAACTGCCCTGGATCATACCAAGCAAAACGTTCAAAAGGAAAATGATGGCTTGTGTATTATTAAACTGTTAACCAGTCTGAAAAATTCAAAACTATGAATAAAAGCTGAAGTCATCGGCCAATGTGGCAAGTTAATATTTACAGACAGTTATTTATAATAAAGTGTATGTGTGTGTGTGTGTGTGTGTGTGTGTGTGTGTGTGTGTGTGTTTAGGTCTTGAAGTTAGATTTCTTTACTGTCAAAATCAATAACTCTATAACCTCCATTCAATGTTCTTGCAAAAGGATCTTGACTTTGTGATTGCTTACGAAAGTAAAAATCAATGTAGCAATTAATATTCAAGCCACTTGTAACCAAATGTTCAGAGACATCTCAGTCATCAGATTTAAATATCCTTATCACTCTTTTCAGTTTGACCACAGAACCAAGGCTAGAATTACTACTGGTCTGAGAGATTATGTCAACAACAAACATAATTTCTCAAAACAAGTTTTCCTTTTCATTATATCAGGCACAATTTTGAATATCCACCTGTTTCATGAACCACATCAGTCATATCAACTGGCTCTTCTAAATCATCAACTTTGTTTTCTACAAACATGGTTTGACTTCTTCATAACACTTTCTTCATTTAGAAACATTTAAAAGTCTGTCTTTTGTAAAATACCATAAACAGCTATAGTGGAGTTCTTAAGCATTATATTTGGAATCTTTCATAGTAGCATAGAATAAAACTTAGGTTTTGGCCAGAATACCTTATTTTCCAAGTATATGTTTCTAGACATTTTTCCCTAGTAGAAGAAAACATAGGAACTTAGAAAAGATTAATAATTACATTTTATTTCTTTTAAAGAAATATGGGGGTTTGAAGGATAGACGATCTTGTCCATGTAAAGGAAGAATTTCTTGGCACCATTACCCTTGAGCCTGACTTCTTTCAGTTCCATAGCAGTAAATCTCTGCTGCATCAGCAGGTATGGCCATTAACAACTCAATATCCCCTCAGCTAATGTTTGTCTGTTCTATTTATTCCCATTCCTGACATGGCGCTGAATCAGGCAATACCATGGGCAGACATTAAAAAATACTGCCTTTCTATTAATTTTAAATGACCTTTTAATCTACATGTAAATTTGAATTGCATGAAAGCTCAGCAGAGAAAGAAGAGAATCAGAGAGGTCACAGCCCAAAGCTCTTTTATTGCAGAACCCAGAGTGGGAGGGTGCAGGTGTGGGGAGAATCAGAAACCCCACAAATCTAAGAGGGCAAGAGAGATTTTTAAAATTTAAGGTATCAAAGAATATGGCTTAAATTAATGCTCAGAGGTTCACAAATATCTAAAACTCCCTACGTGTCAATTGTGACAAAAAAGCTCTTGGGAAAAAGAAATCAGCCATGAAGAGCGCTGCATGGTCTTCAACTTTCACCTGAATCAGGTGCTTCAGTTAAGATTTGTAGTGCATACATACAAATAAAAAAATAGTTTTAGCATCCATTTGTAGTTTGGAAGGTATTTAATTAATTTAACTTAGTGAATGTCTAATTAACACATCATAGGATGTCATAATGTGATTGGCTAAGTGAAAAGTCATCTCTGTTTCCACTGATAATAAAGATTATATCTCTCTCTCCTCTAGTAAAATAAGATTATTACTATCCATTAGAAGCAATCATATCAGCACAAGACTGAATAAAAATATACAGCTAACATTCCTATTTCTATTTCACTAAAATAACGCACCACTATATTTTTAAGATAAAATAGATTGTGTTTGATGTTCTTCTTTGGGAAAGTAAATGGTATTAAATCAGGGAGAATTAGAAACTCTTAAGAATGTTATTTTACCTAGATTCAAACTTAGAAGATAAGCATTAATTTTAAGGATTTAACTAACAGGTCAGAGAATTTCATAGTTTTGAAATAAAAATCATTATTTTCGGAAAACAAATTCTAATAATATCACACCATCAGTAACTTCCAGCTGAGCTTTTGCTAAAATGCTTCCTGCCACGGTTAGGGCCTGGCAGATGTAGTAACCCGCGTCCGAGCGCTGAGTGTCGGTAATTGTAAGGTCCCCGGCTGGTGACACAGAACATCTGCTGTTGGCCTGTTGGGGTTGATTTGGGAAAAGCAGGTTCTGTGGAAACAAACACAATATTACTAAGATTCTCTTCTCAATCAGAAGGAAAATTATATTAACAACAGCTACTGCAGTTAGAGAAATGTGGCTGGAAAAAGAAAACACAAAGATTTAAAAATACGGTACTGAAAGGGTTAAAGGCCGCACAGTGAGTCTCACTGGGAAACTTTTTTCCCATCATGGGAAAATGATGTACTCTAAGAAGCGAGCATGCTCTGGCTGAAGGAACAATCATCTAGGTCTGGATCGTGACCTTTTACTCTCTGCCTGACTTTCTGTGAGTTACTGAACAGTTTTGAAACGCGGTTTCCTCATCTGTAAAATGGACATAATAATGCTCATCTGACTCACTCAACTGATAAGACATCGTGAGTATCTGGAATGTAACATCAATTGTGTATGTGTTTTATAAACCGCAGACCACTAGAGACCGCAAAAATATTTTCTGCTGACCCTTTTGAATATTTGACTAAGTAACTCAATTTCTCCTAAAGGTATTCAAAAGTCTGTGACTGAGACTGACACAGAGAGACAGCTGAGTCTCCTCCTGCTATAAGATTTCTGCAGGTTGTAACAGCTTTGAAAGGAGCTAGGTATAAAGGCTACCGTCTGAGCAAGATTAACCAAATCACTGAAAATAAAAAGAAGATGCGGGATGTTTCTGAAGGATGCGTGTGATGGTAAAGAATTTCATAATATTACCCTTTCAAAAAATAAAAGGTTCTTTAGTTTCCTATATAACTCATATTAAATACAAGCAGCCAAATCACGAAATTGTGAACGTTCTTATAGGAGAGCAGTAATGTTAACCTGGATGACCTATGTTGCTTTACTGTTGTTCAATTTAAAAAAATTTGGATATAATAAATTATATTGAGATATGCTTCCAAGTTGGATTATAAATAAGGACATATCAATTTTTATGTTGTATTTACTTACAAAAAAGAACATTATAATCCTCTGGGATCTGTTTCTCGACAGAGTAATTAATTTTCCAGGTTTGTAATTAAACAGTTTCAATATGTTACAATCAGGAGGTAATAACATTCAATTAAAGGCATAAGACACATTTTCCCCTTAAAATGTTTCTACCCTTGAAGTAATACCAATGAAAGAGGATAAAATAGGGTATTAACACTTTTCAATTACGCTAAATGACTTTAATCCTGCGCATGAGGTCCTACTTTAATTAGGAGCTCTTCTCTTTATTGCAACGTGATGGATATCCACTTTATTAGATTCGAGTGTGACACTGTAAGCCCACTTTACATAAACATACTACGTTATTAAACCTTTTCTAAAAGAGGTGATGTTTGCTAGCATGTCAGGAATATAATTTCAAAATGCTATTGCCTTCCTATAAAATTTGTATTACTATATAAGGCTAGACTTTTTCATACATAATGAAGCATAATTTGAGAACAAGCTAATTCTCCTGTGGAATCCAAATATATTACTGAAATAAACCATCTGAAAGAGAAGGGTCTACATTTTAAAGGCACTTGGAAATGATACAATAACTCAAAGTGTGCACTTTCCTACAATTAGCTATTAGAATACTAATTTACATAGCACTAATACATCAGATGGGCTTAATTCTCTCCGGGATCTCTTCCTCTGCAATGTGTTATCAGTCCACCTTCTAAATGATTCGATGACACGGAAAATGGCATATGATTGAGGTTAACCCATCATCTTTATTCCTTGTTTGTAGGACACAGGCAAAAGAAAACGGATGACAAGCAAAACCCAGGAATTCTACAGAGCTCTTCTTGCCTTGAAGTGCCTGGGTATCCTATTAGTGCTAATTGGCATTATCAGCACATATTGAGGAATATGGACCATTAAGTCCAGGCTCTTAACTCTCTATGCTGATGGATAGTCATAGATCACTGTAAAAATTGGATACTGCAGACAGTAAGACCAATTTATTTTTCCTAATGTCCCAATTCATGATTTGAAAATTTACAATTTGCTCAAGCATTTCTCTTTTGTTCTCATTCACAATCTCCTTTCTCTCTCCCCTTTTCCTCTCTCCCCCGACCCCTCTGTCTAATGTGAGGGAGATAGGTGAAATAAAGAAAATGAGGCCTAAGATTATAATCCAATCAAATCACCTAACTCAAAAATTTTTCCCAGAGATTAATATCTCTGGAATTATATGCCACTTTGTCAAATAACAGAAAAAGAAATGCTTTAACGCTATTTGATCATTACTTGTTTAAAAAACATTAAACCACAATGTAGTATATTTAAATATCATGCTCATTGGGCCACAAAACCAATACACATTTCATGCAATAGCATGTATAAAGCTGAAGCTATGTTAGGGCATGTGATTTGCACATGAAATAGCTGTCTCTACATGATAACAAGTTATAATGAGATTTAACTCACTACATGGATTTAAAGTGTAAATCTGCCAAAATCAAATTGCTTTATATCATTATATTTGTATCATTTATAAATAAATAATATATTCACATAAATATATTTACTATCAGTGGCTTGAGAAAGTAACTTCTGTGGACCCCGTACCTCCTCGAATGGGTGGAGGGAAGGAGCTACAGGCTAAGCGTGAGAATCTTGACAGGCTACCAGGGCTCTCCAGGTTCATCCCCTCCTGCCTTCTCAGGCACCATGTGGGTCTGGGGACAGAGGTGACCAGAGTGGTGCTGAGCTTCTGTGCGTGGACAGAAGGCTACCTCTGGCCCTAGCAGCCTGGCCTGAGTAGAAGCGTGAACTTGCCACTTCAGCCAGGAACAAGGCAAGGCAGATGCATTCTGCGTCTTCCCCATTTCTAACCTTCAAAATGTGTAAAGCATTTTTACATATAAACTAATTTAATCACATAAACGTCATCACTCATGTGAAGTAAAATATATTATCCTCACATTTTAGATTAAGAAAAATGAGCTTCAGTAAATTTAAACAGTGCTACAAAGATTGTAAAAGTTATACGGAGGGAAAATGGTTTTAGAATTCTTTCCTTTTTCAGGGTACGTGTGTGTGTGTGTGTTCAAGTGTGTTATAACTATACCATGTTGCTTTACACTCACTTTAGAGTTTGGGATGTTTTCATCTGAAAGCAATTTTTAAATGAAGAATCAAGGAAGTCTATGAGTAGAAAGCTATTGTATAGTTACTAACTGATAAAAAAGATGGCAATTAAGTCCTGGAACAATCCTGATGTGGGATAAGGCAGTGGCCAGAAGTTTACCTTATCCTTCTCATCACTGTATTTACATCCCACAAATCATGGGGGAAGTGAATCCAACAAAGAGCATTGAGGAAAGGAAGAAAGATAATTTGCCTGTCCATACTGAGATGTTAAAACTGCTAGCTTGGGGTGGTACAGAACTGTATAGGAATTCACAACAATGCAAAATGATGGCTGAGGGAAACTTCCTGATGTCTCTCTCTACCCAGATAATCATACACGAGTTTTGATCAACAGGTTCTCTTAACTTAGTCTAAAGCATTTTCTGTCTCTGGCAAAGTTTTTAGATTGCCTGAGACTTTAAATCATGGTTTCCATGTTTGCCCAGGAAATTCTTCCAGAACTTGCACTAACACCAGAGGGTGCTGAGGAGGAACACCAGTAGGTCTCTTCCTGCGAACTATATGCCTCCCTTCGGAATGCTTCTGGAGAGACTAGAATGAAAATATCTCTAGGTCCCTCAGCGATGCACAGATAAGTCTTTAGACGAAGAACTCAATTTCTGATCTGGTTTAGGCTGGAAGTTCCACTCATTGCCTCAGAACCAAGAGGCCTGTGCTTGTCCAAGTTTGGACCAACTTCTAAAAGAGAAAACTGCTGTATTCAATTCGCTTTTAGCAGACTCTGAGAGATCATGCTGCCCAGAGAGGGCCCCGAGAGGACAAACCAGGGCACAGCAAAGACCAAAGAAGTGTTGCTTTTTTTCTGGTATTTAATGTATTATTTCCTGTCTAACCCCACTATGAGGGAATCCAGAAGGGATGATGGAAGAAAATATTTCTCCTACTCTTAAATGGAAGCCTTCTTAAATTAACGGTAAAGAAAAGGTATTTATACTATGTATCTATGAAACGGGGTTGAAACTAGTTTCTAGGCTGATTAATAATGGAAATATTTTTGACTGTTTTACATTTGCCCAGGATGTCCTAAGTGCTTTATATATACCAACTCACTTACTTATCCCAATGTAGCTCAATGCAAGAAAGCAAACTTACCTTCCTTTCTGTTAGGAGATTTTAAACAGCTACAGGTTAGACTTTTTCAGATAATTTGGTTACACTGCCTTGTATCTATTTGACGTAAGATAAAAATATTACAGAATTAACACTAGAAAAAAAAGTACGTTATATTAAAGCATCTGACTCCCGCTAATTTTAGAATTAATTGGTCTCTTTTTCAGAAATAAAATAAATTCAACATTGATAACAAGAAAGGAAAGACAAACTTTGAGGATCACTAGAGACAGGGGGAGTTCAGAGATTTCAGAAAAGCAGTCAAGGCTTACACTCACCTGGCTGCCTTCTTTTTGCCAAAAAACTGCTGGCTGTGGGTTTCCTTTAGTTTCACAGGGAAATGTCACTGTACGACCTTGAGTAACAATCTGATCTCTTGGCCTAACCACAAACTGTGGAGGAGCTATAATTGAAAAGGAAAGAAAGTGTGTCAATATAAACTGTTGACAAAGAAAAATATATCAAAGAGAAAATCTGATACTAGGTGGATTGCTCAGTGCCAGACACAGGCTACAGTTTCTGATTTATTTTTAAGTATTTCTCAAAACACAATGGGGAAAGAAAAAAGAGCACTCTATCAAATGTGAGGAAAGAAGTAAATGTATTTGTAGACACATTTTCAATGTACACTGTAAATCCTGCAGCCCCTATACTTGCATAGGAAAATAGATTTTTAATGATATTCTAAAGTTTTTAAGAAAAAACATGGTTTCCCAATATGGTTTTGTGTTTTGAATGAAGAGAGAAAAAGAAGCATTGCATTACTCAAATATCTCCTTCCTGTGAAATCAATCTACTAACAAACATTAATTGTTCTTGTAGTATTTGCAAGACACTGTACTGGGCACACGGATACCAGAAGGAATAAAATATGATACCTATTCTCAAAGTGCCAATATTCTAGAGCTGAGGAACTGAAGTGTTGAAAATATCAAAGAATTGAAGAGATGGGAATTACGTACAAAGATAACTAACAATATCAAGAAACATATGAAAGTGGTTGATTCTATTTAGTTCATTTCATTTAGATCAATAAGCGTCTGGCAATTAGTATGTTCCCCTACAGGGTACGAAAGATACACAGATAAAATCATCTACCCTGCAGCCATGAAGGTACTCATCGTCTAAGAGAAAATACAGAACATGATCATGATGACAACAACAACAGCAAAATTAAAACAACAATTCTCTAAGGCTGTGGTAAGTTCAATGATAGAGGTGCTCTCAGAGCACAGAGGAGAAGCACTTAAATTATAGTACACATCATATGTGTGACAGGACTTCAGGAGAGAGGGATCCCTTTGTGCTAAGGTAGCTGTGAAAGGCTTTACGCAGGAGGCGGACATCATGGAGACTTGGAGGAAGGGGTGGCATTTAGAGAAGTGGAGAAATGAACATATTCCAAGCAAGGAGCTAACTGAGCAAAGTGTAAGAAGCAAGAACACATCTAGCATACAGTGTGTAATCCCAAAGGAATGGCAAGTCCCCATTGTATAAACAGCATTGGCTACAAAAGATAGATTTGTATCCTGTCTAGGAATGGCCTGAGAAGACAAACTGAGGATTTTATTCCGACTCTTTCTAAGCTGAGGAGTGATAAATGTAAAGCAAACATTTTGGAAGCTTTAACCCTCTAATGAATGTAGTATATAGATTGTGAGCGAGACAGATCAGTGAATAAAGTAGGGAGTCTGACTGGAAGGCCAGTAAAATGGTGTAGGCAAAAATAATGAGACCTAGGAACAAGGAACTCCAGTAGAAAATAAAGGGATGGGGTACGAATGGTAAGGAAGTTCAGATTTAAATTTGGGGCTAATTATAAAGAGAAAGAAGAAAGTGAAAAACAGTAGACTGTGTAACTGGACGTTTTCACAAGGACATTTTCTTCATACTAAAATCCACTCCTCTTGAAGAGAAAACAGCATGTTTATTCTATGACTTTTCTAATCATCTGTTTCCAGTGTAATTCCTGGCTTATACTAGAAAACTTAAGACCAAGAAAAAAACTTTAAAATGAACTCGAAGTTTTAGAACCCAGTGTACATGGCCACAGTCCTAAAATTTGAACGCTGAAGAATTTTAACAGCAAGCACCATTTGGTAAAGTCCTTTACCCAGAATTCTTTCAGTCCTTTAGGAGTACATAACTGCAGGTCCAAGAACGGAGTTAATGTAGGGTATCCTCAAACATGCAACCAGTTACTCATCCTTACAAGAATGCTAGCATAGAAACAGCAGCAGCATTTTTTCAAAAATCTCAAGAGATTTGTAGTGGCTTATTTTTTGGTGTCCTATTATACTGCCTCCTAATTCAACACATTCAACACACACCTCAGAGACAGAAGGAATAAATCTACTAAGTGAAATTTTCTTCTACAGCTATAGATAATAGAAGACTCAGTTTAAAAGGATGAAGAACCCAGATTTATGGATCTATTTGAACAGGACGTGGTTTATATTACCCTGTATTTTTAGGAGATTACTTGCTTCTTATGATATTCTTGTTATTTCTACACAATTCCACTGAATCAGCAGATACATTGATTTTTGTTCCATTTATCCTAATACAAATGATAGTTTAAATCAACTTTACAAAATTACTTTAGGTACGACTCTTAAAACACTGCAGTGTCCATTTTTCAACAGAGATGTGAAACCACCGATAGTTATACCCCAAAATACTTAAGATTGGTCTCTATCATCTGTAATATCTAAGAAAAATTATATACATTAAAAAAATTTAAAGATCAACGTATATTTCTTTACTTCTTAGTAATTCTATGAAAAAAGTTTACTGCCAACATGGACACTAAGTAAGAAGTACTGAGTAACTTAGCTTGTACCTCATTATCAAAAATAAAAACTAAAATAAAAGTCAATATAGTAAAAATCAGTTAACAGTCTTTGATGAAAATCACATGCACAGCTTATTAGTGCATCTGTATTGCTTTGGACCAGAAAGAATTTGAATTGGCTCTCATAACTAGCTAGTAAAGCTAGTTAGTAAAAATTTATAGCCCCATATGAACTATAAATTCTTTCTTTATATAATTTTTAAAATGTAATAACTGAGAATACACGATTAAAATCATCAGACGAAACACCAAATGCAAGCAATGAAAACATATTTTATAGTTTTAAGCATATTATGCTTACTCTGTTTATCTATCGCCTATCTATCTCAGTAAAATTACCATTTGTACTTTAAATATTAAACTATAGACTTCTTAAATTTGATTTTTCAAGCTTTCAAAAACCTTTGGATAGATGAGCGATTTTGTAAAATGCTTTTGGAATCCAGATCCTACAATTTTAACACAGCTGCTAAAACATAACCCCCAAAATAAGGACTGGTGAATAACCACATCTATCGATCCACTTTTTGAAAAAGATATGATTCATCTATTTACTCGTTCAAAAATGTATTGACTGGCTACAAACTATGATACATTCTGCTTGGTACAGGAGATAGAAAACAGAATAAAAAATTGTTCATAGCCTATGGCAGAGACTTGCTATTAAATAAATAAATAAATAAAAATACAGCAGAATATGATTTGTATAATAATAGAAATATGCAGGGGGCATCAGGGGAAAAAGTGTGGAAGTGCACAAACGAGATCAAGTAACTGCTGAGGATAAAAGAGGAAAGATGCCAGGAGATGGCTATGTTTGAATTGTGCTTTGAAGCACAAGTAAGAGTTCACGAGATGGAGAGGACTCAGGTCACCTGGGACGGAGAGAGGCAGACACAGGCAGAGACCTGTGGAAGCAGATGTGTTGGGAGGATATAAATGATTTTAAAAATAAAATCAGGGATGCAGAAGTGACATAGGTAGGGTGAGATAATTTATGCTAAAGGAGCTTAAATTTTGCCCTAGAAAGTATGGAGATCTTTTCACAGATGCTTATGCAAGAAAGATATAATAGGGTTGTGTTCTAGAAAGAATGCTCTTCCTAAAAGACTAAAAGAGAAAAGGCAGATATGAGGCTGAAAAATCTTAGCAAGTTGGGACAGCAAATCCAGTTGAGAATTGCTATATTCATAGTAGCACCTAAACATAATATTTCAAAAGAATTCTTAAAGGACAAAGAAATTCCGCAATATCACAGTGCAATATTTACCACTGATGATATAATCTAAAAGACCAGGATATCAAAGTTTCTTGAGTTTTTACTCAGTAATGAATTTTTAAAGACTAGTAACGAAGTGCTATCAGCATTCGTGTTATTCATGCTATGAAATATCCTTTCATGTGATGTTTATATATAATGTACTTTTATTCCAAGTTATCATAAATACACTGTATTTCTAATGTACCAAATTGCTTCTTGTCACCCGAAATTAAATCACACTGATCTTGCTGAAACTAGAATCACCTTTTCATTTTTAAAATTAAAAAATAAAGATATTAAAGCATTTAACAAAGCAAAAGATTTTAAAAGTATTCAAGTCTCTGAAAATGTACATCTTTTCTTATTGTCATCAGAAGTGGAGCCACCAAAACCAACTGCATCAATCACTTTTACTTCTGTAGACGCTCCTTCTCTGCCCAAGACCTATACTATAATCTTCTGTGAAGGGATATCAGCTGAAGGAATTTATTTTTGAGGTTTTAAAATGAAAAACTGCATCAATAATTCTTCTGATAACACTTCACAGTTTCAGTATTCCTGCCAGGTGGCAGTGAAAATGGTTTGAAAAGACAGTACTTGGCCGATGGCACCAATGGGAAGGAGTAGGCAGAGAGGTGGCATTTTATCAACACAGCACGATAGCACAAAGTGTCCTATACACAAAATGGATTTTCTATGATGGCTCTCATTAAATATGAAAAAACACAACTAGGTCCTCAGGATGACAATCCAAAACACATATTTAAACCCAATGTGAATGAAAGAGTTTGAGTTTAAACTCCAGAAGAATATGCTGGTTATAGAAATGGCAATTCTCGGGCTTCCCTGGTGGTGCAGTGGTTGAGAGCCCGCCTGCCGATGCAGGGGACATGGGTTCATGCCCTGGTCCGGGAAGATCCCACATGTCGTGGAGCGGCTAGGCCCATGAGCCATGGTCGCTGAGCCTGTGTGTCCGGAGCCTGTGCTCCACCACGGGAGAGGCCACAACAGTGGCTCACGTACCGCAAAAAAAATGGCAATTCTCATATATTTTGAAGACAGAAGACTATAAATACATATTTTTTATGTCTTCTCTAAAACCTGAAGCATTAGACAAATCTCTTGTAACTATGATGTAACGACCGACTTGTTTAACCTATTAAATGACAATACTTTATTGCTTCAGCTATAACAAGAAATGAAAAGAACAAAACAGAGTGTCACAATTCAATGTTCAATTACACATGTACTAGTTAAAAACAATAGCTCCTTAAGAAAAGTACATTGTGTGATTTCCAGAGGAGTAGACCCAGATATAAAAAGGTCAATTAAGATTAGAGGTCTGTCTCAATGGTGAAAAACTGAAACCATTTCCTCTAAGATCAGGAACAAGACAAGGTTGCCCACTCATACCACTATTATTCAACATAGTTTTGGAAGTTTTAGCCACAGCAATCAGAGAAGAAAAAGAAATAAAAGGAATCCAAATGG